>NC_089504.1:354650749-354954499 GCF_036850995.1 Saccopteryx leptura | reverse complement strand
GTTTTTTTCTATTTCTCTACTTACTGGTTTTATCCTCTGTCCCCATTTCCATTGGCCTTTTACATTTTTATCTGTTAATGGCCTGGTTATGATTCTTGCCTATTTTTTGTGGCTTACCATTATTTAACAGATTTGTAAGTGCCTTCAATTACATATACAGATGCACACATACACACATACACTCACACACAGAGCTCCCAGTCTGTTACTGTTAAAAAAAAATTATTTATTTACAATACTTTTCACTGAATGAAAATTTTAAACTTTTATGGGAGTCAAAACTGTTCTTTTTAAAAAAAGTTTCTAGTATTAAATCATGCTTAGCAAAGAATTTCCTTTTCAAGTTATATAACTTTCACCCTATACTTTATTTTAGCATATTTATAGACCTCACCTTATATACATATTTGGAATATGTATTTGTATATACATAAAATAGAGATCTATCTTTATTTTCCTCCAAATGGTTAGCCAATTATCTCTACATAATTCATTGAATAGCCCATCTCTCCCTACTGTTTATTATATCTATATTTGTATATATATTTGGATCTTTAAATGGATTCTCTTTTTATTCACGAAACCTATTTATTTGTCTATTCTTCATGCTACTTTAAGTCACAGACACTTTATAGCACATTTAAAATCTGGGCAAGTCTTGAAGCATAAATCTTCTGGTTCAAAATGTTTCTTTTCTAGGTCTATCAATGAATACTAAAATTATCAGACAAAAGTTTAAGCAGGAACAGGATATTTGCAGATTCTCAAAGTATCTCCTCTGAAATTTTGGGGCAAATAATTTACAGTAAAGAATCCTGATTGATAACCCTTAATCAAGTGATCACAGTTAGCATCATCAGTAACACGTGAACACCACGTACCTCCACTATGATCCTTGGGCAAGGGCAAATCACCTCTGATCTCTGATCTATCCTTCCCACTCATGCACAGCCTCAAGCTAATCATGGGGAAATGTCAGATAAACCCAAATGAGGGACATTCTGCTTTTCCCACCCACACACACACACTCTTCTACCTCTCTCTTCTCCTCCTGAAGCTATGGCTTGATTGGTTTAGCATGTTGGCCCCAGGCACTAAGGATGGCTCCATCGAGCCTCCACCTCAGGCACTAAAAATAGTTCAGTTGAGAACAAGGTGCCCTGGCAGGTTGGCTCAGCGGTAGAGCGTCAGCCTGGTGTGTGGGGGACCCGGGTTCGATTCCCGGCCAGGGCACATAGGAGATGCGCCCATTTGCTTCTCCACCCCCCCTCCTTCCTCTCTGTCTCTCTCTTCCCCTCCCGCAGCCAAGGTTCCATTGGAGCAAAGATAGCCTGGACGCTGGGGATGGCTCCTTGGCCTCTGCCCCAGGCGCTAGAGTGGCTCTGGTTGCGGCAGAGCGACGCCCTGGAGGGGCAGATCATCGCCCCTGGTGGGCAGAGCTTTGCCCCTGGTGGGCGTGCCGGGTGGATCCCGGTCGGGCGCATGCGGGAGTCTGTCTGACTGTCTCTCCCCGTTTCCAGCTTCAGAAAAAATACAAAAAAAAAAAAAAAAAAAAAGAGAACAAGGCAAAACATCAACCCCAGATGGGGTGTTGCTGCATGGATCCTGGCCAGGGCGCATGCAGGAATTTGTCTCTCTATTTCCCCTCACTTGGAAAAGAAGAAAAAAATAAAAAAGAAATCAAAGAATGAATTGCTTGGCTAATGTCTTCGTACATCCAGCTTGAGATTTTCCCCTATGGCATATTCTAGCATTGTGCCCTTTTTTGTTTTTTTGCTTTGCGCTCCCAATTTGCTAATTATTAGCCCTAAAAGCAGTTTAGTGGAGGCTGAAAGGAAGTAGAAGAGAATAATATTTGAGCTCCAGGCATTCTGTTACACAATTTGCTAACATTCTCCATTTGATGCTATCAAATGTGTATTATTGCTCTCATTTTACAAGTGAGCAAACACTTACAAGATGCTCTGAGAAGAAACTTGCAAAAAGTTCTCCAAATAATATGCAATGAAGCTGTTCTTTGTTGTAGTCTATCTGGCCCCCAAATCTCTTATATTCATCACACAGTGCAATGTCTGGCGGTTATGACAGTGTTACAGGTGCAGCCACAAACACACATGCTCACTCACAAACACACAGTCACACACACACACACACACACACACACACACACACACAGACCCTCATGTATTTTTTGCCCTGGTAGTTTGGCTCATATGAATGCAACTCCTGTTTTCTAAGCTGACTCCAACCTGTTGCCTTACCTTTAAAGAAAGATAAGAAAATACAGGGAAGCTTTAAATGACAGCTTTGGCAATCTTTATTTTGCAAAGAAGATGTTGCTCATTTGGGATTAGCACACTTTCTCAAATGCAAAACTAAATTGGGTCTCATGTTCCGAGAGCCTTATCTCAGGAGCAGATTAATTTTAACAGGGCATATTGGCACCGATTGTTATTAGTATGCAAACACGTTTTGAATCACCACTTAAAGGGAAACAATCTAATTTACTTCTCCCTACCCTTCTTTTTAATTTTCTCCACGCTGGAAACAAATGAGCTAATGTTGAATATATGAAGGAATCGGAGAGGAAACGAGAACCATGCCTTTTTAACCTTTCAATGAGAAGAACCAAACTATGGGACCAAAAATAAGCAAGCAATACCATCAACAGAAAGTAGGTCAAGACTTAGCTGTCCGGAAGTTACCCTGTGGAAGTGTTGCTTACATTTATCCCCTGAGGCTTGTCAAAGAGAGTGGACTAGGGACACTAGTTGAGCATTATGGGATTCAGAGTCCTGATTATTTATATATGAATGTTTGTATTTAATGAAAGTACATATTTCATGAAAATGCCTCTATCCAGCAATATAAAATAGGCTGGCTTGGGTAGATCCAATGACCTACCACGGAAGGTACTCAAACAGAGGCTCAGCCACTCGGTTGGGAATGTCCTGAATGGAAAGATAATACTCTGTAAAGATTATACAAGGTCATGAAGGTTTCTGAAATGTCTTCTCACCTTCTGATTGTGTCATTCACACATCTGTGAGCACACAGCCCATCTATGCCAGCTTTTACAGTATCGCTCCATTTTCAACCCCAGCCAACGGCCCCGAGTGATCCAGTCCCGTCTACTCTGAAAGCTCTACATCACAGACCTGCAAACCACAGCTTGCATGTCGAATCTTGCCAGCCACCTCTTTTGATACAGCCTATCAGCCAAGAACGGTTTTTTCATTTTTAAATAACCAGAGGAAAATCAAGTTGAAAACTATTTTGTGGCACGTGAGAAGTATATGAAATTTGACGTCCAGTACTCCTAAAGAAAGTTTCATTGGCACACAGCCAGTCTCCTGTGTGGTTGCACTGTCTATGGCTGCTCTCATGTCACAGCAGAGGTCAAACAGTGTGACAGACACTGACAGCCTGCCAAGCTGAAAATATTTATTATCTAGGCCTTTACAATAATAATAATAATAATTTGCTGACCCTTTCTTTAGAATGTCCACTTCTGAAAGCAAGGGCTACGGCCTTTGTTGTTTATCTTTGCAGCCCCGAGAGTTGGCTCATCGTGGCTTGTGTGTTGTGGTTGTTGAATGAATAAATGAATGAAGGATGACTATATTCAGAATTAAGAAAAAGTCATCAGATCTGCTAATAAATAATTCTTGTTCTAGAGTCAAACAGAGAGCTCTGTCCTTCTGCCCGGAGGAGAGGTACACCGTATGGGAGTCACAGGCTCATCTAGGGTTGCCACTGAGGCACAATGGAACTGTGAGGCCTAATGCTTGCCTTCTGCTCTGATTGGGCGTACCTCACCAGTCATTGACAATTTTGGAAACCACCCCTGGACACACTACAGGTTATTACCTTAAAAACGTATGACTTGGCTCTGGCCGGTTGGCTCAGTGGTACAGAGTCATCCTGGTGTGTGGATGTCCCTGGTTTAGTTCCCAGTCAGGGCACACAAGAGAAGCGCCCATTTGTTTCTTCACTCCTCCCCCTCCTCCTTCTCTTTCTCCCTCTCTCTCTTTTCTCCTTCCACAGCAATGGCTCCATTGGCCTGGACACTGAGGATGGTTCTGTGGAGCCTCCACCTCAGGTGCTAAAAATAGCTCAGTTGCCAGCATGGTCCCAGATGGGCAGAACATCAGCCCCAGATGGGGGTTGCAGGTGGTTCCCAGTTGGGGCACACGTGGGAGTCTGTCTCTCTATCTCCCCTCTTCTCCCTTGGAAAGAAAGATTTTTAAAAAACCCAAAATAATGTGACTTAGTCACACTTCACCAAATTCCCAAAATACCTTGAGAAACATTGTCTTTTCTCATCTTAATCAGTGGGCAGATTGAATGCTCCCTAGAGGAATAATTGCAGGGAATTATCCTCTCCTGTCAACACAGAATAAAAACCAGCTCAGCGATGCAATGACATGGGCTGCAGGTTAGACGAATGTCAACACTTCGCTCCTCCTGCCATGCAAAGAGAACATTAATGCACTAAGTCACATTAGAAAAAAAAACTCTGTCAACCATTTCATCAGCAACATGTCGGAAACCCGTTTTCGAAAGCAAATGTTTAGTGAAAGATGCTCTCTCTCCCAGGCTCACTGTCCTTGTCCCAGGGTTTGTAACAATCAGCCACACAGCACTGGCACATCGCGCCCAGAAAGTCCCCACGTTGCCTCCTCAGTCAGAAGCTGTCAGGGGAGAGGCGGCAGACCTGCATTTCCTCCTGCAGCTCCGAGCCCTAATGAAAGCAGTAAATACGGTCCCCTCCCGGAGAGAAGGAGGCAGGGAGGAAAAATCTCTGTGGATCTAATAGACCCACAATGTCGTTGTAGGGTTTAAATTCCAAGTCATGCACCCATGCATGGAAGAGGGAAAGGAGGTCGCTGGTGGGGACAGGAGCGGACGGGGACATCTCCAGTCACAAGGCCAGAGTGGAAAGTTCACGTGGTGCCCTCCGAGGGGCAGGATCACACTGTTCATGTGTTTCCTGAGTTCTCATTAGTTGGGACCAACCTGATCGGAGTTAGAACTACAAAAATCTCAACAATCGTTTGGGTCACAATTTAGCTGATGGAATGGATCTACATTTTGATTTATGTGTTTATTTCATAATTGGCACATTTTTTGAAGAAGAAGAAGAAGAAGAAGAAGAAGAAGAAGAAGCAGCAGCTAATGAAGTTCTTGTGCAATTAATACATGATCATTATACATAATTTTAGCTGTGGAGAACCATGCAAAAAGAAAAGTTCCTATGTCAACTTGTCTTCCACCAAGAAACAACCATCATTTTTAGGGGAATGTTATTTCAAGCTTCATTCATTGTTTATACATATAAATAAGTAGATTTGAAACCTTATAAAATAGGAACATGCAGTGATATTTTTGCATAAAAGTCCTCAGTTTAACTTGACTTTATTTAATAGAAATGGGGAAAAGTGCAAAGTGACCTTGTTTCTTATTTTTCTCAAATAGCTCTATAAAGCTGATAGAAGATACCATGAAAACTATTTAGCAGTAGGGGTAATTAGGTAACTAATTTATTTAAATAAACCTCAACTTTTACCCTACAAACTAATTCCATCAAAGAATATTTTTACCTCATCTAACTGCCTCTTTAATTGTTAGCATAATTTCATTATTTTTATTATATTTTGTCACATGAGTAATCTATTCTGTAAATATGATTTACATAATTGCTCATATTAGTTTTAGACTTAAAAGGATTCAGTGTATAATGCTTTAATTTTTTTTTTGATTCATACTTTTTTTTCTTCTTTTTTTGAGAGAGGCAGAGAGAGAGAGAGAGAGAGAGAGAGAGAGAGACAGGAACATCAAGCTGCTCCTGTATGTATCCTGAACAGAGAATCTAACCAGTAACTTCTGTGCTCTGGCATAATGTGCCTGCCAACCCACTGAGCTATCTGGCCATGGTTTAATTTTTATTATTATTATTATTTTAGAGACAGAGAGAGGAAGGGAGAGAGAGGAGAGGAGGAAGGGAAGCATTCATTTGTCATTCCACTCAATCGTGCATTCACTGTTTACTTTCTGTGTGTACCCTGACCCTGCGGGATGGAACCCACAACCTTGTCATTTCGGGACGATGCTCTTAACAGACTGAGCTAACCAGCCAGAGCCTGCTTCATGTTTTTATTATCCAAATTTGTCACCAAGTGTATGTATGTGTTTATGATAAGAAGGGCTGTTGGGTACTAAAATGCTTCATCTATATAAATAAAAATGTAATGTTTGTTTGTTCAAAATCTTAAATCTCCAAAAGTTCTTCACTGATTGCTTTGAAATTTTGATACAATGTTGCAATTGAATACATATTCTATTTTATATACCTACTATTATATAGATGTAGATGTCACACCTGTGACAGGTAAAAACATGCTTTTTAAAAAAACAGTGCCATCTGTTGAACGTGAAAACACATGCTATACTAAATATTTTATGATTCCATTTCAATATTTCCAATTTATGATCCATTTATGTGCAGCAGACTTGAGGATGCACGGTTGCGAGCACAGCGATCGCGTTCTGCAGCTTCAGATCTGCTTCGTCCTCAACAGAATGAACGCGACAGGCTGAGAGTGGCTGAAGGACATCAACAAGAAACAGCAGATCAGCGTCAAACACGACTCCATGCTCAGCAATCATGCGATTACAATCGCCTTGCATTCCAGTACAACCCAGCTGATGATTACAGTTTGAGCCGCCATGTTCTCATCAGCACTATGACTGAAGTGTGTGCTTATTGCAAGGCTCTGAAATTTAATGGAGAAATGAAAGGAATGTGTTGCGCCACCAGAAGAATTAAGCTGCCTCAACTTGGAGAACCGCCACAGCCATTAAAAACTTTGCTTGCCGGGTATACCGCCGAATCAAAGCATTTCCTAGCTAACATCAGGAAATAGAACTCATGCTTCCAAATGATGTCATTCGGCGCAGAAATCGTAACAGCTCAATTCATGCCAACTTTCAAAGTGAAAGGGCAAATTTATCATAAAGCCGGCTCCCTGCTTCCGTTCCAGATGGTCAACGTAAATTCCTACAAATGTATTTCATTGGTGATGGCAATGATGAATTGATTGCATGCTGTGGAATTTCTACCGGCATAAAAAGGTCCATCATTTCCCAACTGCAAAAGTTTCTTCACAAAAAAAAAAAAAAAATAGTGCATTTGTTCAAAACAGCAATTGACATGATGCCATTTGATACACACAAGATTGTTATTCATGCTGACAAAACAGCTGCTGGAGAACATGTGTGAAGATTCAATGCTCCAACTATAGAGGAAGTGGCAATTGTTATAGTTGGAGGTCAATTCCAACCTATACAGGCAGTCCACGACATATGCATGAGTATGCTCAAGATACAATTGCGTATGTTCATCGCTACGGGTGTCCAGACCTTTCATTACATTCATATACAATCTAGCTTGGGACGATATACAACAGCTCTTACTTCCTGGCCAATCGCCGGTGGATAGGCATGACATCACAGCACGTGTTTTCAGACAGAAGCTAAAATTGCTGATGGATTTCATGGCAAAACATGAAGTGTTTGGGTCTGTGCACTGTAAAAAATTAATGAGCAACATCATAGAAGCAACAGTCTTGACAGGACCTTTCAAAGGTGAAGATGTCCTCATTCCTCACATTCCTATGATTCCAACGGATATGCCATTTCAATTTAAGAGATTGCAATTCCCAATTCAATTGGCATTTGCAATCACTATCAACAAAGCTCAGGGCCAATCTTTAGAATTGTGCACTTTAGATCTACACATGGATTGCTTCTCACATGGGCAATTATATGTTGTGTGTTCTAGAGTCAGCGAACCAGACAATCTCTATATCTGCACAGACAATGGAACAACAAAAACTATTGTATACTCACAAGCATTGTGAAGTTAAACATATTAGAAACAGGTGCTTTCTTTTTTCTTTCTTTTCCATTTAACCAGACTGAGCCACAGCAACGCGTGGCCGGGTACAGCTAGTGTTTAAATATATCTAATTGTTGTCTTTATATTTGAAATACATCTTGACTTGATTCATTAATTTTGGTCATACCCTCAGAACTCTGTAAATGACTTTCGCAATTGAGAGTTCTCCTGAGAAAGAGTAATGTCGATCTGATTTTCCTTTTGACCCCCAAAGGCATTTGAGTTTATGACACCTGACTTTAGTCCAGTTCCTCCCTTATAAAAAAATAAATACAGGCCCTGGCCGGTTGGCTCAGCGGTAGAGCGTCGGCCTAGCGTGCGGAGGACCCGGGTTCGATTCCCGGCCAGGGCACACAGGAGAAGCGCCCATTTGCTTCTCCACACCTCCGCTGCGCTTTCCTCTCTGTCTCTCTCTTCCCCTCCCGCAGCCAAAGCTCCATTGGAGCAAAGATGGCCCGGGCGCTGGGCATGGCTCTGTGGCCTCTGCCCCAAGCGCTAGAGTGGCTCTGGTCGCAACATGGCGACGCCCAGGATGGGCAGAGCATCGCCCCCTGGTGGGCAGAGCTTGGCCCCTGGTGGGCGTGCCGGGTGGATCCCGGTCGGGCGCATGCGGGAGTCTGTCTGACTGTCTCTCCCTGTTTCCAGCTTCAGAAAAATGAAAAAATAAATAAATAAATAAATAAATAAATAAATAAATAAATAAATACTGAAGCCAAATAATTTCAAGATAGATTCCTACCAATGGTATCTAAAAATACTTATTTTTGCCATCCTAATAAATTTAAAAAATAACACGATTGGTTTAACTTGCACGTCTTTAACTCCCAGAATGGGTTGAACATCATTTACTAGATTAACTGAGAACTAACTATATTGGTTTTTACAACCAATAAAATATATAGAATTACTATATTCTACATATGTATCATAGATAGCTGAATATCTGGATATACACACAGAGATATGATTCTTTGAAATAACAAAGAATATTAGATATGTAAGTTAACATAATAATAATGTAACTAGGTCAATTTAATGAAGACACAGTATGAAGATTAGGGTATCATGTTAAACTGATAATATCATTGCAGGATGATTTTATATTTTGCTAGTAACAAAATATATAGAATATGGTAATAATATTTCAAAATTGAAAGGACTACAAGATATTCTAATTCAGTGGTTTTTAATCAAAAATAAATTTTTAAACAAAAAATTTATATAAAAACTTAATAAAACAGAAAAAGTGGACCTGCTCTAAATAAAGGGAAATAGGGTAAGGAGAAGATAGTTTCAGCCTGTTTTTCCTCCTCTGACTCCCAGATGACTTGGAAAACCACAGTTTGAAAGCCAGCAAAGATGACATGATGATTTTATACCCTGAACCTGTCCTCTGCTTGGAACACAGAACCAGGGAAGATAAATCATTCAGGACATGTTCTCTGACCACAGTGGAATGAAGCAAAAAATTCAAAACAAACAGATCACTAGAATATTCCCACTCATTGATAAATAAGCAGTACATGTCTAAATACTCCAAATGTCAAAGAACAAGTAGCAAAGAATATTAGAAAGCATTTTAAACTGAGTAATGATGACTGTACCTCAAGACTATTATCAATAAATAAGCAAAAAACAAGTGTTGACAAAGATGTGGATAAAATGGAACCCTACTGCACTGTTTGTGGGAATGAAGACTGGTGCAGCCACTGTGGGAAATAGTATGGGGGATCCTCAAAAAATTAAAAGTGTCACTGCCCTGACCCAGTAATTTACACTTCTGGGTATATATCCCGAGAAACCCAAAACACTAATTTTAAAGAGCATTGCACCCCTATGCTCATTGCAGCATTATTTACAATGGCCAAGATATAGAAGCAACCCAAGAGCCCATCAATAGATGACTGATTAAAAAAGCTGTGGTATATCTATACAATGGAACATTACTCAGCCATAAAAAAGGAAGGCAATCTTACCATTTATGACAGCATGGATGGACCCCGAGGGTATTATGCTAAGTGAATTAAGTCAGATAGAAAAAAACCAAATACCGTATGATTTCACTTATATGTGGAATCTAAAGAACAATATAAACAAACAAACAAACAAACAAACCAAGCAGACTCATAGAGACAGAAAATACTGATGTTGCCAGAGGGGTGAGGGGCTGGGGTCAGGGTGAAAAAGGTGAAGGGATTAAGAAGTACAAATTGGTAGTTACACAACAGTATGGGAATGTGAAGTACAGCACAGGGAAGACAGTCAATAATATTGCAATAACTATGTATGGTGTCCGGTGGGTACCGGAAATATGGGGTGGGGGGGATGTTGTAACATATGCTTGTCTAAGCACCATGCTGTACACCTGAAACTAATACAAAATAATATTGACTGTAAACTGTAACTGAGAAATAGAAAAAGAAAGTACAGCCATCAAACTGTGTGAAATACATTTAAAGTTGTGCTAAAGGTGAAACATATAGCCTGAGAGTGCACATATTAGAATTTGGCAGAAAATCAATGACCTAAGTATCAAACCAAAAAGCTGAAGGAAAACATGAAACCCAAGCAAGTGAAGTAAAGAAAATCATAAAAAATAATGTAAATTTGATACATAAAGACACATGCAGCCCCCTGTTCATTGCAGCACTGTTCACAGTGGCCAGGACATGGAAACAACCAAAAAGCCCGTCAATAGATGACTGGATAAAGATGATGTGGCACATATACACTATGGAATACTACTCAGCCATAAGAAATGATGACATCAGATCATTTACAGCAAAATGGTGGGATCTTGATAACATTATACGAAGTGAAATAAGTAAATCAGAAAAAACCAGGAACTATATTATTCCATACGTAGGTGGGACATAAAAGTGAAACTAAGAGACATTGATAAGAGTGTGGTGGTTACGGGGGAGGGGGGAGAGGGAGAGGGAAAGGGGGAGGGGGAGGGGCACAAAGAAAACTAGATAGAAGGTGACAGAGGACAATCTGACTTTGGGTGATGGGTATGCAACATAAGTGAACGACAAGATAACCTGGACTTGTTATCTTTGAATATATGTATCCTGATTTATTGATGTCGCCCCATTAAAAATAAAATTATTTAAAAAAATAATGTAAATAAATTAATAAGCTAGAAAATAAATTTATTAATATAAAATAAAAAACCATAAAGTTGTCCTTAGAAGAGACTTAGACAATTAATAGACTTCTAGCAGAGCTAACCAAAAAAGAGACATGGGAAAAAATCTCAAATATGAGAGGTTACAATGAAGGATGTCAATACAGATGTTGTCCAATAGTAATAAAAAGATACTATTAACAACTTCATGAAAAAAAACTGAGAATTGATACATTTCTAGAAATCCCTAATTACCAAAACTGAGCCAAGAAACATAAGATATAAATAATCTAGAATTTAAATCTTTTCCACTGTATGATCTCAAAGCCTGGAATTGTTTACCAATAAATTCTTCCTAACATTTAAGAAACAGTAATAGCAATTTCTCACACTCTTTTTGAGAGATTGGGGAGGTATGAGGGTGAATGGGAAAATTCTCATCTCAATGTATGAGGCCAACATAACGATATTAAAACTTGATATGAGTATTACAAAAACGGGGGGGGGGGACTTTAAAAAACATCTCTAATGAACACAGGTGCAAATATCTTAATCTAAATACTAGCAATTTTAATGCAGCAATATATAAAAGAATAATATAACCAACTGGCAGTTTACTCCAAGAATTCAAGGGTATCAGTTATATATTACGACAATAATGCTGTGTAACAGACCACCCTAAAACTCAACGGCTCAAAACAATGAGTATCTGTTTAGCCTACAGGTCTGCAAGTTCTGCAAGTGGGCTCTGTAGTTCTATTCTTGACTATAAATGTCTCTAGAAGAGACTTAGACAATTAATAGACTCTAGAATCTGCTAGTGGGAGAGTAGATTGGTAAAAAGACTGAAAAAACTATTTGGAATTATTTACTAATGTAGAGCACATGCATACTCTATGAACTAGCAATTTCATGCATAAGTATATATCAGAGAAATATATATATATATATTTCCCCCCCAAAAATACAAGATGTTCATAGCCATACTATTTATAACATTTACAACATGGAAATTATCAACATACCCATCACATGTTGGACGAATGCATAAATTGTGGCATATTCATACAGTCGAATTCTATTTAACAATAAAAGTGTTGTTGCAAGCAATGATACCTATTGTTGAACAAGAAAGCCAGAGCTTTCCCTACTCCAAAAAAAAGAAAGAAAGACAAGTATCATTTATGTTAATTTCCAAAAAGTAAAAAAAGTATGGATTTGGCAGTCAGATTAGTGGTCACCCTTTAGAAGACTGTGACTAGAAGGGGATACAAAGGAAACTCGTGGTTTACTCAGAATATTCTGTTTTTCTGAGGTCTGGTTATATCGATGCATTCAGTGTGTGGAAATTTGAGCTGTAGAGTTGCATGTACTTCTTTGCATTTGGGTTATGCTCAAATTTTAAAAGGTGATTTTATATGCTTTAAAATAAACAGAAAATAAAGAATACAAAAATATATAATGCTCACAAAAATTAGGGGATATTTTATAGCTTCACATTAATTTTGAAATATCCCCTCATTTTTGTGGACAGCATATTATACAGAAAACAGAAAAAAAAATTGTCATTAGGGATTGAAATGGCAAAGCACCAAATAAATGGAAGACATTGATATTCCTCGTATGTATGCAGCTCTTAAATTTGTCTATATACACCTAAAATATATAAATAATTCCCACAAGTCAGAAGGAAAAGGTAGACAAGTCTCCTTCAAAAGGGCCAAAGACTTAAATGGGCCCTTCACAAAAGAGGAATTTTTAACGCCAATAAACACGATAAGGAAGTTCAACTTCATTAGTCATCAGAAAAATACATATTAAAACCAGCATGAGATTCTACCATAAACATGCACCAGAATGGTTCAAATGAAAGCAATTGTCAATACAAAATGGCAGTGCTTGTGCAGCAACAGAAACTTTTATGTGTTGCTGGTGGAAATGTAAATTGATACAAAATCTTGGAATGCTGTGTAATACTATCTAGTAAAGAATATACATGCATACATTATGACCAGCAATTCCACTCATAGAAATGTGTCAATCAGAAACGTTCTGCTTTCTTTCATATGTTCATCAAAAACGTGTATGAGAATGTTCACGGGAAAACTGTTTGGATTAACCAAAAACATGTATATTAATGTTCTGCTCACAAAAATTAGGGGATATTTTTATCGCTTTATATTCATTTTGAAGTATCCCCAATTTGTGTGAGCAGTATAGTAGAAGGGATAAATAATCTTTGATATATTTAAATGATAAAATATGTAATCATGAGAAAGAGCAAACTATTGCTTCGAGCAAAAACACCGATACATTTCACTAACATGGTATTGTGCAAAAGGAGCCAAAGGAAAATAATATATTCTGCATTACTTCATTTATTTGAAACTCGGGGCCCTGGCTGGCAGCTCAGTAGATATCCACTGATATCCTGGGTTTGATTCTTGGTCAGGACACACAGGAGAAGCAGCCATCTAATTCTCCCCCCCTCCTTTCTTTCCCTCTCCCCCTCCCACTCCCTTTTCCCCTTACTATTCCACAGCCAGTAGCTTGATTGGTTCAAGGGTGGCCCCAGGTACTGATTGGTTCAAGGGTAGCCCCAGGTGCTGAGGACAGCTCTGTTGAAGCACATTGGTCTCAGGTGCTAAAAATAGCTTGGTACTCGAGCATTGGTCACAAATGGGGTTGCCAGGTGGATCCCAGTTGGGGTGCATGTGAGAGGCTGCCTCACTATCTCCCCTCCCATCACCTAAAAAAAAAGAAAAAGAAATTCAGAAAACAGACAAAACTCATAAACAGTGTTTTAAGTGTGAATGGTGGACACCTTTGAGGGAAGCTCATGATGGAGAGGGAGAATGATGAGGCCTCTGGGTACTGTCCACATAGATGTCTTTATCACACTGTAGACAATTACCTGCCCACACACTGTATTTCAACAAGTTTTTTTCTGAAAAGTAAATACTTCAGTAAGATCTCCTCCCAAAAAACCCCCAAGAACCATAAACAAAATTAAAAGATAATCCATGAACTGGGAAATAACATTAATACATTATAATTGACTACAGTTTAATCACCACAACATAGAAAGAATTTTTCCAAGTAGATAAGAAAAAGACAAGTATTCCTTAAAAATGTGCCAAATATGTAAATAGTTAATTCACAGAAGTTAATCAAAGGAACCAAAAAACATTTCAAAAGAATATTAAATCTCCCGGGCTTATCAAGGAAATGTACAATAATACCGTAATTAGGTACCTTTTTAAATTCATGAGATTGGCAGCAATCTAACAATACCAAATGAATGCTGAATAAGACATGAGGCAGAGAAATTTTGTAAATTGCTGGTGTCTCAATCAGCTCGAGATACTGGAACAAATACCATGGATAGGGTGGCTTAAATGACACACATTTATCACAGTTCCAGAGGTGACAGACAGTTCTCCTATCTCTACCTCTCTTAGAAGGGCACTAATCCCTTTATGAAGGCACTTCATCATGACCTCATCTAAACCTAATTACTTCCCAAACACCCTACCTCCAAATACCATTACATTGGGAGTTAGGGCTTTAACACATGAATTTTGGGCAACACAAACATGCAGCCCATAACAGCTGGCTGGAGAATAAACCAGCACAACCACATACAGCAGCACCATTGGGCAATTATCTAGCAAAGCTGAAGGTGTGCACACCCCACGGTTCATTCAGCAGTTTTGCACCTCCGTGAATACTCGAGAGAAGGGATCATCAACCTTTTTCATCTCACGACACACATGAACTAATTACTAAAATTCTGTGACACACCAACCAATATATTGTTTGATGAGCTGACAAAAAAAAAATGGGTATAATTTTGATTCATTCATACCAGATGGCTATTGTGTTGGCTGTTGTCATTTTTTTGGTCTGACAATCTAAGGTAAAAGAGGTCAGTGCCCCTGACTAAATAGTCAGGTATTGCGTGTTTTAAAAATTCTTGCGACCTTGTGTCTGAAAATTGCTGCTCTAGCAAAATACTCACACATGGGTAAAAGAAAACATAAGATGATGTTTCATCACCAGGAATAAGTGATGGGAACAGCCAAAGCGTTCAACAGTAGGAGAATAGCTAAAGTCATTGTGGTATAGTAAAACCTCTCTCTCACACAAAACATGCAGTCCAAACATTCATCCAGGTAAAAGAGGGATGAGGCCTTGCCATTCTCAGGACCCGCCAATTAGGCAGAACTTTCAAAAATAAGTTCTCTAAGAAATTCTGAAACATCAGGGTCAGGGACAGTGATATATTGATACATCAAAAACAAAAAACGAAAACACCAACCACCTCTTGCTTTTCTAGCTGGGTTTTAGAACCACTAAAGGTGCTAATTCATTAATTCACTAAGGTCAATGAATTTCAAAAAGCTTCTGACCAATGGTAACAAACTGTATCCTTAAAAGCTTTTCTGCCGTCATACAGTGAAAGTGTGTGAGTATAATTTATTGCTCCTATTGAAACAGCAACTGAGACCTGTGTCCCACTGAAGGTATGTGACAGAATCACATCATCCCATAAAAACCCCACAGGACTTACATCCTTGCATAAAGGCTAGAATGGGATTTGGCACACAAAGTGTCACTGCAGTTTTTAAACTGTTATTTAAGGGTTCTCGTACAAACTTTTGTCAGTTCAAGGCTTCCTTACATACATTCCTCCTTGATAGTCTGATAGGTGATGTGATGGTTACTTTTGTGTGTTAACTTGGCTGGACCACAGGATAGTCACATATTGGGTCACACATTATTCTGGGTGTGCCTGGGAGGGTCGTTTTGAATGAGATTAACATATGAATCCACAGATGGAATAAAGCAGATTGCCCTACCTAACATGGATGACCATCACCCAGTCCCTGATGCACCTAACTAGAAGGAAAAGGCTGACTCTCCCTCAAGAAAGAAGAAACAGCTTCTGCCTGACTGCTTTGAGCTGGGACATCAGTGTTTTCTGGCCTTCAGATCCAAACTGAAATGTGGATTCTCAACCCGGAAACACACACCAACTCTACCGGCTCTCCAGCTGCCCAGCTGAAAATCATGGGTCTTCTCTCCCTCCAACATCACATAAACCGATTCCATGGGTCTATCATTATATATGATGAAGGGTTAAAGAAAGAAACATACCTACGTGAAAAAACAGAGAAGTGATGGATAAATAACCATGTAAGACAGATGCGTATTTGTTTAAATTACCATGCCAAACTGGATCCCAATTAGTGATCATAACTGCAAGAGTGTCAAAGCCATATTTCGGGGGATTAATAGAGAGAACTGGAAAATGGGGCCCCTTCCCAGTAATTGTAAGATTGCACTCATAGGCGATATTAGATTTGTTCTCTGTTGTTCTAGGGAGCAGAACAAGAGCCAGGGAGGAAAAAATTAAGGAGGGTGATTTTAAACCTCCATTCATTCATTCATTCAACCAATACGCTCTGAGAAGCTAAAACATAGCAGGCGCTGTTCTTGACAACTGAGATATATCAATGTACAAAGAAAACTAAAAATTTTCCCCTGTCTAGCAAGATAAATCTGAGTTATGGGGAATCTAAAACAAAAAAATCAATGGAAGGAAAAAGTCAAACTGTCAAAAGTGGAAAAAATGACTCTTAAGTGACTGAACCCCATGGCAGACTTGTGATAATTGTTTACAATATCTTTGAGGAGATTTTTAAATAAGGAGACAGTTGAACCAGACGACTTCTCACTGTAGGTTGCTTTGAAATCTTTTGACAATTCAAATGATCCATAAGCAGTATTGTAGACTTTGTTACAAGCATTCACTGAGAATTAGAATGGCTTCCTTGGATGACTAAACAAGAAGTCACCGTTATCAATAATTTGGTTTCAACCTCAAGCTGCACTACATTTCCACATCCTCTGTGTCCTAGCTAAAAACCGCTTCCTCATTCCTTGACTCCTCTCATTCTAAATCAGGACCTCTTTATACTTTGTCTTCTTCACCGTTTACCTTACCTCGCCCTGCACGGCAGTCATCTCATCTTGTAATCACGCCCTGTCTGTGTGTGATTATTTGCGTAATGTCTATACCTCCAAGTAACCCATAAACTTCGTGAGAGGGGGAACTGGGTCTGTTTTCTTTACCGCTTCGTACAAAGGGCCTAGCTTTGTCCCTGACACATGATAAAGTGCACTGAATATTTATTTAGTGGTGAATGACAAGTTAATTGAGTGAGATACCTGGAGAACGAGAATCGTTAATCTCCAAGTTATCAAGAGTGTTGAGTGACCGGCTTCGTTGGGAGAAGCCCCAGAGAAAGAAGGAATTGTCCCAGGCTTGGGCCTTTTTTCGTACATTTCTCTATATTCTTGAATACCTAGAACTCTGGAATGCCCGAGCTAGGAACGCACCTCATGCCTCATTTGACAGAGAAGAAACTTTGAACATCTGAAGAGGAACAGGCTATGAATATGTATGAAGCCGTGGATACACAGGGAGCATTTTAAGAGCTATTTTCAGAAATATTTTGGAAAACACAGACACAAACAAAAACAGCTCGCTCAAACTCTCCAATTTAAGATTGAAATTCACTCTCAGCTGTTGATCCAAAGGAGGCTGAAGATGAGAGAGTGCGGGGGGAACGGGGTCCTGAGCCAGTGCCCTCGGCCGGAGGCCCAGCCCCCCACGTGTCCGGAGGGCCCCCTCCCCACGTGCACAGGGTCCCCTGGGGCCGGGGTGCTGAAGGAGCCTGTGGGGCCTGCTGCTGCACAGCTGAAATGCTGACAGCCCTCTGATTGCAATGGTCACCACAGTAACTTTCCGAAACCTCCCACGGTGGGGGTGGGGGAGGGGAAACCCAAAATCCCAAATATAATCTAATTTTCAGAGTAAACACTTTCACGGTGAAAACGGCCAAGGCTTTCCTCGAGGCGAGGCGGCTGTCTTCGGCATGACCACACTGCCCCCTTGAGCATTCTGCGGAAACGCTGCGTAGCGCCGGCTCCCAGGGCAGTGGACGTCGGAAGACACTGTCCTCCTCCGGGAGACGAGGGAGGTTGCGATCTAGGAGCTCAAATGAGGCGGAAGAGGCTTCAGGGGCTTCTGACCCTCACGGGGACTTCACGTGAAGAACCAAAACATTCACTGTTGGGAATGTTTAATTGATCTTGAAAGACCCGTGAGTAAAGCGTGCTGTCAGTGCTGGATACCCACCAGCAATCTAAGAGCTAAAAGAGGAACCTGTTCTAATGACCTCCCCTGGGATCCTGCTCTGAGCCCAAGCCCGGCGTAAGGGTAGTAAAATTGTTCAGCATTTATCAAGTGTCTCCTATGTGTCAGAGGCTGTGCTAAGTTTATTATACGTATTTTCTTAATCATAACAACCATCAGGTAGAAGATACCATTGTCTGGATTTTACAGAAAGCAAGACAGAGACTCTGGAAGTTTAAGTAACTTTCCCATAACTGTGTGATCAGTACACGGCTGAGCAAGAATTTGAGCTGAGGTCTGTGGGACGATGCTGTGGTATCAGGGAGAACCCAGATGCTGGTTCTGCCTCTGTCAGAGCTATCACTTTGGGCTGGTTACTTCCTGTCTCTAGACTGTGCGTTTCTCCTCTGCAAAACGAAGGGACCGCAGTAGACCACCTCTAAGGGTTAAAACGCTAATCTTCTATGAAGCTATGGCACTGGCAGCTTAACAAGAATTGGTTCAATAAAGATTAGCAAGTGGGTTAAAAGCATTGAAAGCAGATGCAAGATAGGGAGGTTCCGATGGCGGTGCAGGGGTGCAGGTCAGCTCTGTATAGGACCCAGTAACGGGGAACCCAGAGCCTGGAGAAAGCGGATGTTGTGGACAGAGGCCCCGAGAGAGGAGCCAGGTTCAGACGTGTGTCCTATAATCACAGATTCTCATGCTTCCTAATTTTGACACCAAGTGGCCTTGAACAGGTAGGATTGTTAGCTGGTCCATTAGATCACAAAGAAAATATTCTGCCATGCTATAATCTGATCAATTCCATTGGAATTGATTGCGCTTGAAGACCGTGGAGATGCAGCATTTAAAAACCGTGGAGGTAAATGAAATTGGAAAGCCATCTCTCTCTCCCCCCTCAAATTGATCTGTCCCCTGCAGGGTTACGAAGAAGACAGCGGGACCCAGTAAATGCTCATAATGAATGGCTGAGCTTGAAAATTGCTTCTTATAATAATAATAGCTATGGCCCATTGAGCCCCATCTCTGTCACAACATCAGTTTAATGGTTGCCAAGAAGTTGCCAAGCTCTCATTCCTCTTCTTGTGGATATTAAAATATTTGATACCTTCAGTGCTTCCATTCAATTTCTCTCTCTCTATTTCTCTCTCTCTTTCTCTCTCTAACACACACACACAGACACACATTGTATATTGTATATGTAGGGCACTATAGTCCTATTCTAGAATCTAGGTTTATGAGTTCATTTCAACTTTGCCTTAAGAAATTTTTAGTCTATAGCATAAGAAAAAAAAAAGCAATTATTACATTACAAACTGGTAAGGGCTATGAGAGAACTATACAGGTTGCCATGAGGTTCACCACCCAACTTGGCCTGAATGAAAAATAAAGGTCAGGAAATAACTATTAAGAGAATGTGACAAATGCAGTAGAGTAGGTGAGAGCAGAAGAATATTCTAGGTAAAGGAACTATAATGAGCAAAAAGCCTGCTTCATGGAACAGTGTTTTATTTAGGGAACTGCATAGAGTTGTTCTGAAAGCCAGAAGGACACCTGTGGGAAAGCAACAGAAGATAAATTTGGAGAGATAAGTGGGGAAGGGATCAAAATGACTTCCTAGCATTTCATAAGCCATTGATTTCATCCTACAGGAATTTTATCCTAAAGGAATTTGGAAACCACTGAAGGATTTTGTGCAATGCACTCATTTTTAAAATCAGAAAACATTGCAACAGCCTCAGTCCCCAAGACCTGGAAGAAATAAGATGGAAATAAAAAGAAATAAGATAATAGGACAAGTAGAATTAATACAATGCGTAATCAGAATTTTCTGTGGCCGTTGACAGCTTCCGGGGTTTATCATTGTAGGATGGCACATGGGGTAGAATCTGTACTTGGTTTTCAGTGTGTTTACGGGGGATGATAGCACCAATGAGTCAGCGTGTTGGGTTTAGAACACGCTATTACCAATGGTAAGAAGTTCCATCTTCTTTGTGTCTTCTCTACTTTGACAGTATGTGGTCAAGCCACATGCACATTCCACAGCCTATCTTATATGTTTCCCTCTTCACAGTTAACTGGTCTACAGTCAAAATATATCTGCCCAGAATTATAGCCAGGGCAAGCCCCTCTCCCACCCACCCTATCTGAAACGCCAGGATCATTCTCCAGCTCTCATTAGGAAACAAAAGCCACTAAAAAAATATCTTTGAAGAGTCTGACGTCCATGAAAAGGAGAGCAACACAAACTGAAAATAGAACCAGAAAACATATTTGTTCTGTCCCTTGAGCTCTTATGCAGAAAGGAATCATGATGCAATTTCACTGGCCAACAATAAATTGCCCAATTTCTTCACGCCTTCAAGCTGACGCCAATCTGTCGTGAGGATCTGGTCTTGATCTTTCCAGTCTGGTGCTTGACTTTTTAAATGAAAGCCTGACTCTTTAGAGTCTTTTTTGATTAACTTAGAATCTGGCTTTTCTCAGTCAAACTTTTGCCCATTCAAGAACCCATCTGACAGCACAGGGTTTCCTGGGACTCCCACCAACTCAATGAAAGTCAACCAATGGAAAAACCACATAACTTAAACTGAACAGTTACCATTCACTCTGAGATTGAGGAGTCGCTCATGGATAATATACACTTATGCTTACTCAAATGTCACTTCACTGAGGACTTCCCTGACTACGTCATTTAAACATGCAACCTGTCCCCCACAACTCTACTTGTTCCATTTTCTTTTCTTTTTTTTTAGTGAGAGAGACAGATAGGGACAGACAGAAAGGGAGAGAGATGAGAAGCATCAATTCTTCATTGTGGCACCTTAGTTGTTTATTGATTGCTTTTTCATATGCACCTTGACTGGGTGGGGGTCTAGAGCTGAGCCAGTGACCCTTTGCTCAAGCCAGTGACCTTGGGCTTCAAGTCAGTGACCTTTGGGCTCAAGCCAGTGACAATAGGGTCATGTCTATAATCCCACGCTCAAGCTAGTGACCTCAGGGTTTTGAATCTGGTTCCTCAGCATCCCAGGCTGTTGCTCTATCCACTGCACCACCATCTGGTCAGGCCGTCCTAATTCTATGTACCTGATTATTGAATTTTAGTTATTGTTCACCCCATATGAGGATGCATATGTGTAGAGAGAGGTATATAGTAAATACATACACACACTCACACCTATATTTCAATAAAGAGAACTAGCTAGATAGGTACATAGAGATCAAGATATAGATAGGTAGACAGGTAGGTGGGTGAGTAGAGATGCATTGGTGTTGATAATGGGTCATAGGAAGACATAGAGTGGGAAACTGAAACACTAAAATAGAGTCAGCCGGAATGAGACTTACATTGTGTGTGCTTCTAGGCACCGTGTTTTCTGTATAAATATTAAGCATATTTGATCTAACAATACTTACGGAGTCACAGAAGACTGTTGGGAGTTTGGACTCTCCCAGGCAACCTAGGCTGGCCTCCCGTGCTCGCTGTGTAGACCTCACTGGGGACATCAGGCTGACGTCCAGAACCATCTGTCCCTAGAGCAGCATCCAGAACCGCAGACCCGCCTGGTCAGTCTCACTGGCAGGCGAGAGAGGCAGCTGGAGCGCTCTCCTCAGGGCGGTACCGAGGGGTAGCTTGGGGCAGTGTAAGCCCCTCATCTCTAAGACGAACCCAGTAGAAGTGTAAGCTAAGTAAGAACCCGGTCAGACTTGGAATATCCTGGGACATCGCCACGGTTCCCCAGCCCCACCGCAGCCTTCTCCTCGGATGGCGACCACGGGCCCACCGTGGAAATTCTAGAACCACAGTGCTCTTCCGTTTCTCCTGAATGACCCACAATCTACAATCAAGACATCACTCTGGCAGCCTTGGGGCCATCAATGGCTCAAGTGCTTCAACCTTCAGGGCACTTTGGAAGCTTTAATTTTGAAAGGAGGCCACTGTTGAAATGGATTTCCCTCCAGAAAGCTCCCTGTTCTATTGCTTCAAGTTTCTTTTTCCCTGTATTTTACACACTTACACTTACATACACACATACACACACACACACACACACACACACACACAGCAATTGTCATTATATTTTTATGGACTTATTCTGTTGGTTATGGTGTCATTTGGAATAATTATCTACATGGATGCAAAGCCCTGCTTATGCAATAGAGTACTGGAATTATATGAGCTTTTCCTCTTTTTAAAGTAAAGGTACACAAAGGTAGAGTTTATTCCACCCCCCACCCCCCGGGAATCTACATATTCATGTTGTGTGCAATGAGTAAGTTGCTATGGTAATAATTACAGCTTTATATTAAGTAGCAAGAAGATCACCAGCAAGAAAACTGGCTTTATTTACCATCAGCCACGTTCCCTCCTTCCCTCTGCAGTCCCGGTGCACTGAAGTCCACCAGAATTTGCTCCAAATATAATTTAGCGATGACCCTGCTCTGAGTGGCCACATTGGCAATCGTGGACAGTGCAAAATAAATCAAAGCCTATGAAGTCATCACTCCCACTCTTTACTCACAGGGTTAAAAGAACATACAGGGATAGAAAAGTCGCAGTGAAGAGAGGCTTCGTTTCCATCCGTGCTCTGTTGTAGATGCCTTCTGTGCATTTAGATGTCTCTCTTCTTTAAACCATTGGCATCGCGTCCTTCTCAGCAGGGTGACAGTGCTAGACCACGTGCTGTCCAGAGTCCTTCTCAGCAGGGTGACAGTGTTAGACCACGTGCTGTCCAGAGTCCTTCTCAGCAGGGTGACAGTGTTAGACCACGTGCTGTCCAGAGTCCTTCTCAGCAGGGTGACAGTGCTAGACCACGTGCTGTCCAGAGTCCCTCTCAGCAGGGTGACAGTGCTAGACCACGTGCTGTCCAGAGTCCCTCTCAGCAGGGTGACAGTGTTAGACCACGTGCTGTCCAGAGTCCCTCTCAGCAGGGTGACAGTGTTAGACCACGTGCTGTCCAGAGTCCCTCTCAGCAGGGTGACAGTGCTAGACCACGTGCTGTCCAGAGTCCCTCTCAGCAGGGTGACAGTGCTAGACCACGTGCTGTCCAGAGTCCCTCTCAGCAGGGTGACAGTGCTAGACCACGTGCTGTCCAGAGTCCCTCTCAGCAGGGTGACAGTGCTAGACCACGTGCTGTCCAGAGTCCCTCTCAGCAGGGTGACAGTGCTAGACCACGTGCTGTCCAGAGTCCCTCTCAGCAGGGTGACAGTGCTAGACCACGTGCTGTCCAGAGTCCCTCTCAGCAGGGTGACAGTGCTAGACCACGTGCTGTCCAGAGTCCCTCTCAGCAGGGTGACAGTGCTAGACCACGTGCTGTCCAGAGTCCCTCTCAGCAGGGTGACAGTGCTAGACCACGTGCTGTCCAGAGTCCCTCTCAGCAGGGTGACAGTGCTAGACCACGTGCTGTCCAGAGTCCCTCTCAGCAGGGTGAAAGTGCTAGACCACGTGCTGTCCAGAGTCCCTCTCAGCAGGGTGACAGTGCTAGACCACGTGCTGTCCAGAGTCCCTCTCAGCAGGGTGACAGTGCTAGACCACGTGCTGTCCAGAGTCCCTCTCAGCAGGGTGACAGTGCTAGACCACGTGCTGTCCAGAGTCCCTCTCAGCAGGGTGACAGTGCTAGACCACGTGCTGTCCAGAGTCCCTCTCAGCAGGGTGACAGTGCTAGACCACGTGCTGTCCAGAGTCCCTCTCAGCAGGGTGACAGTGCTAGACCACGTGCTGTCCAGAGTCCCTCTCAGCAGGGTGACAGTGCTAGACCACGTGCTGTCCAGAGTCCCTCTCAGCAGGGTGACAGTGCTAGACCACGTGCTGTCCAGAGTCCCTCTCAGCAGGGTGACAGTGCTAGACCACGTGCTGTCCAGAGTCCCTCTCAGCAGGGTGACAGTGCTAGACCACGTGCTGTCCAGAGTCCCTCTCAGCAGGGTGACAGTGCTAGACCACGTGCTGTCCAGAGTCCCTCTCAGCAGGGTGACAGTGCTAGACCACGTGCTGTCCAGAGTCCCTCTCAGCAGGGTGACAGTGCTAGACCACGTGCTGTCCAGAGTCCCTCTCAGCAGGGTGACAGTGCTAGACCACGTGCTGTCCAGAGTACTTCTCAGCAGGGTGACAGTGCTAGACCACGTGCTGTCCAGAGTCCCTCTCAGCAGGGTGACAGTGCTAGACCACGTGCTGTCCAGAGTCCCTCTCAGCAGGGTGACAGTGCTAGACCACGTGCTGTCCAGAGTCCTTCTCAGCAGGGTGACAGTGCTAGACCACGTGCTGTCCAGAGTCCCTCTCAGCAGGGTGACAGTGCTAGACCACGTGCTGTCCAGAGTCCCTCTCAGCAGGGTGACAGTGCTAGACCACGTGCTGTCCAGAGTCCTTCTCAGCAGGGTGACAGTGCTAGACCACGTGCTGTCCAGAGTCCCTCTCAGCAGGGTGACAGTGCTAGACCACGTGCTGTCCAGAGTCCCTCTCAGCAGGGTGACAGTGCTAGACCACGTGCTGTCCAGAGTCCCTCTCAGCAGGGTGACAGTGCTAGACCACGTGCTGTCCAGAGTCCCTCTCAGCAGGGTGACAGTGCTAGACCACGTGCTGTCCAGAGTCCCTCTCAGCAGGGTGACAGTGCTAGACCACGTGCTGTCCAGAGTCCCTCTCAGCAGGGTGACAGTGCTAGACCACGTGCTGTCCAGAGTCCCTCTCAGCAGGGTGACAGTGCTAGACCACGTGCTGTCCAGAGTCCCTCTCAGCAGGGTGACAGTGCTAGACCACGTGCTGTCCAGAGTCCCTCTCAGCAGGGTGACAGTGCTAGACCACGTGCTGTCCAGAGTCCCTCTCAGCAGGGTGACAGTGCTAGACCACGTGCTGTCCAGAGTACTTCTCAGCAGGGTGACAGTGCTAGACCACGTGCTGTCCAGAGTCCCTCTCAGCAGGGTGACAGTGCTAGACCACGTGCTGTCCAGAGTCCCTCTCAGCAGGGTGACAGTGCTAGACCACGTGCTGTCCAGAGTCCTTCTCAGCAGGGTGACAGTGCTAGACCACGTGCTGTCCAGAGTCCCTCTCAGCAGGGTGACAGTGCTAGACCACGTGCTGTCCAGAGTCCCTCTCAGCAGGGTGACAGTGCTAGACCACGTGCTGTCCAGAGTCCTTCTCAGCAGGGTGACAGTGCTAGACCACGTGCTGTCCAGAGTCCCTCTCAGCAGGGTGACAGTGCTAGACCACGTGCTGTCCAGAGTCCCTCTCAGCAGGGTGACAGTGCTAGACCACGTGCTGTCCAGAGTCCCTCTCAGCAGGGTGACAGTGCTAGACCACGTGCTGTCCAGAGTCCCTCTCAGCAGGGTGACAGTGCTAGACCACGTGCTGTCCAGAGTCCTTCTCAGCAGGGTGACAGTGCTAGACCACGTGCTGTCCAGAGTCCTTCTCAGCAGGGTGACAGTGCTAGACCACGTGCTGTCCAGAGTCCTTCTCAGCAGGGTGACAGTGTTAGACCACGTGCTGTCCAGAGTCCCTCCAGTCTCGACATTCTGTGGTAGCTGAAGAGCGCAGCCTGCACACACAGACCTGGACTTTAATCCTGGATAGATAGTGTTTATAAACCCTGGCAAGTTCACCTCTCAGAGCTGCTTTCTTTATCTTTAAAAACATTTTTTAAGCTCTGGCCAGTTGGCTCAGCAGTAGAGTGTCAGCCCAGCCTGTGGAAGTCCCGAGTTCAATTCCCAGCCAGGGCACACAGGAGAGACGCCCATCTGCTTCTCAGCACTTCCCGCTCTCCTTTCTCTCTCTCTCTCTCTTTCTCTTCCCCTCCTGCAGCCAATGCTCCATGCTCCATTGGAGCAAAATTGGACCCAGGCGCTGAGAATGGCTCCATGGCCTCCGCCTCAGGCACTAGAATGGCTCAGGTTGTCATGGAGCAATGCCTCAGATGGCAGAACATCGCCCCCTGGTGGGCATGGCGGGTGGATCCCAGTTGGGTACATGCGGGAGTCTGTCTCTCTGACACCCCGCATCTCACTTCAGAAAAATACAAATAAAATAAAATAAAATAAAAAAATAAAAACATTTATTAAAATTTCTAATTGTTGCCTGGGCCAGCTGTTTCAGTGGCTATAGCATCATCCCAGCATGCCAAGGTCACAGGTTCAATCCTCAGTCAGGGCATGTACGAGAAGCAATCAAAGAGTGCACAACTAAATGGAACAACTAAGTGGTACTGGTTGATGCTTCTCTCTTTCTTCTTCTTCTTCTTCTTCTTCTTCTTCTTCTTCTTCTTCTTTTTCTTCTTCTTCTTCTTCTTTCTTCTTCTTCTTCTTCTTCTTCTTCTTCTTCTCTCTCTCTCTCTCTCTCACTCAAATCAATGGAAAAAGATCAAAATAAATAAATTCCTAGTTGTTTTCCAGGTTGTGATAAAGTTTGGGGTATTGTGTGCAAAGGGCCTGGCCAATATTAGATATTTAACAAAGAGTATCATTGGTTATGTGTCTGGTTACTCATGTTTCATTCAACAAACACCATTGAGGGTCTGTGAGGCTCTGGGCTATAATGAGCAGCAAAAAAACCCCCAAAAACACCCTAAAAAACGAACAAAAAAAACCAGTGCTAAGCCTTCCTTCATGAGGCTTGCAATCTAGTGGGGGAAAGAGACATTTGAGACAAAGGAAAAATTGTGATGGTAACACACACTGATATGAAGCTATATGAGCGCTCACCCTAACATGAGACGCAGTTCGAGGATTCGACCCAGTCGGAGAAGTCAGAAGGGGCTCCCTGAGGAAGCAGCCCCTGAACAGAGAGATGAGAGATGAAGGAGGGATGTGAGCTAACTAAGTGAAGAGAAGAGGGCAGAGTGTTCTAAGCAGAGGGGACAGAAGGGACAAAGCCCTGTGGCAGGAAGGGGAACGGGACAGTCAGCAGACTCTGAGAATTCACGGTGACACGAGCTTCAGGGGGTTTCGTTATAAACAAGCTATCCACACATGATAAACACCCTCTACTAAAATCTAGTCTTAAAGAAGTTTTATCTATATATATGTGAATGACTGGAAGGTTCAAAATGGTTTACATTCCAGAAGAACTAAGATCTTGAAGCCTTGATCCAAAGATACAAATCTAAAGAGTACAAGTTTCGGGCAGCAGTAGGCCAGAGGCAGGGGCTTTTGGAAGACAGGGAATGTTCTAATTTCTTCTAACATCCCATTGTAGAAAGAGAACCTGAAATTGTTCAGTGGTTCTCACACGGGGCATGCATTAGAGTCATGCTTGCAAAAATGCAGAAATCTGGGACCACCTCTGAATGTATGCTTTGGTAGTTCTTGGGGTGGGCTGCAAGAGTTTACCTTTGCACGTGTCCCGGGTCATGTCAGTGCTGCTGATCGGGGGGCCGCACTGCGGGAACTACTCATTCTGAAGTGTGGCGTTAGGAACAGTGCCAGGTGGCGTGTCAGAATGAAGGGGCCGCTGGCTCCCCCGAGACTTCTTCTCAGTATGGGAGGTGACTGCAGGTCAACTGTTCATGTTTCAGAAGCATTTAAAGGAAGTATGTGGAAGACACAGTGAAAGTTCCTTCTGTAATAGTTCCCATAGAAATTGTTCCCTTGCATTATTCAGAGAAGAGTGCCAGCTTCCACGTTTGTATGTATGTCCTTGGGTCTCAGGTTCCTAATCTATCCAATGACAGTGCTGAGGTATTTCATCTCCTCGGACCCTCTGGGTGCCGACATCCTCGGACCCATGATTTTGCTCCGCCTTTGCTTCGGAAACTCTCGTGAGTGATTTTTACCAAGAGGACACGTCCAAACACTGTCTCCCACTGCCTCAGTCCCCAGCCCTTTGAGGGGCCAAGTGGCAGTCAGCACGAAGCAGGCAGGACCGTCAATATTCTCTAGGGAACACGTGATATGACACAGTAGTAGCAGCTTCCCAGAGGGGAACAACTGTCCCTTTAAAATCCTCAACCAGTCGCATCAAACTGTGATAAAGCTTTACAGCCCTTTAGAGCCTCCTCCCCCCAAAGCGCTCAGCTCACCTGGGGGTCCTGACCAAGACATGTGGGCAGTGGTCCAGCATGTCCCAATGGCATGCACCTAGCAGAACGTGGCAATAGTGGATATCTTGCAAAACTCTGTTAACTTGCCAAACACATCGAGAATGGATTAGTCCCTTGTGCCCCAGATGGCTCAGATAAGACGTGATTTGATAGAAGCATGAATAAGCCATGCTTTTAGGAATTACACAAGGCAGTCCTCGAAGGCCTGAGAGCATCATGCATCATATCAATTGAGAAACCACGCTCAAGCTGAGTCCACAGACAGGCAGGCAATCTTGCCTTTGGAAGAACCACAAGCAAAGAGACAACGCAGGCCCTGGCCGGTTGGCTCTGTGGTAGAGCGTCGGCCTGGCGCAGGGGGACCCGGGTTCGATTCCCAGCCAGGGCACATAGGATAGGCGCTCATTTGCTTCTCCACCCCACCCCCTCTCCTTCCTTTCTCTCTCTTCCCCTCCCGCAGCCAAGGCTCCATTGGAGCAAAGATGGCCCGGGCGCTGGGGATGGCTCCTTGGCCTCTGCCCCAAGCGCTAGAGTGGCTCTGGTCGCGGCAGAGCGACACCCCGGAGGGGCAGAGCATCGCCCCCTGGTGGGCAGAGCTTCGCCCCTGGTGGGCGTGCCGGGTGGATCCCGGTCCGGCGCATGCGGGAGTCTGTCTGACTGTCTCTCCCCGTTTCCAGCTTCAGAAAAATACAAAAAAAAAAAAAAAAAAAGAGAGAGACAACGCAACGTGTGTGGGAAAGAGACTTTTAGGAACTGGAACTGGGGCAAAGGGTAGAAGGACAGTTTGCTGTCTGTGTCCTTCATTCCAAGTCTTCCTGGACTAGAGGTTTCTGTTCCTCTTTCTTCAAATGTGCTGAGGCAGTCGCCATTTTACAAGAAGAATGAATCTGGACGTTGAAAATAAATAAATAAAATGAATAGTAATGTACTTTGTGCTAGGCAGTGTCCTAACCACTGGAGAATCACAGAGGATGGAGCCACGGTCCTTGCCCTCAGGACCTTATGTGTTTATCTGAGAGAGACATTTAGAACTATATCCCCAATAGCAGGATGACAGAACTATTCCAGTGTGTAATAAATGCAGAGAGGAAAGAGAACAATACAACCTCATTGGCGTTCCACTGATTCAATGACGAATGTCTGATTAGAAAGGATATGCGTCATATCCACACATGCTGCAAATGGCTTATCCAGTCTACCTGAATCATTACCAGCTAGAAGCAGCAGTCATCGGGACTTGGACATGAGCTGCAACGTATAGAATGGTGACAATTCCAGTGCCATGCGGACTTTTCCTGTGGGGAACTTTCCTGGACTCCTGCTCCCTGTGACAGCTCCTAACAGACTGAACTGTGGTTGGGTTGCATTTTTCAGGGATTTGGCATGGTGATGGGGCCAACTTGGACTTGGTGAACATTTTATGGATTCTTGCTGTATTGGCCAAGAGTTTGCTTAAAGGCTTTTAATCACTGTAAAAAAAAATAGAGGACTGGATGAAGAAGATGGGGCACATATACACCATGGTATACTATTCAGCTAGGAGAAATGATGACATTGGATCACTTGCAGTGGAATGGTGGAGTCTTGGTAGCATTGTGCGGGGTGAAATAAGCGAATCAGAAAAAAACAGGAACTGCAGGATTCCATGCATTGGTGGGACATAAAAGCGAGACTAAGAGGCATGGACGGGAGTGTGGTGGTTACGGGGGGTGGGGGAGGGAAGGAGGGAGAGGGGGAAGGGGAAGGGGAGGGGTACAGAGAGAACTGGATGGAGGGTGGCGGAGGACGATCTCTCTTCGGGTGATGGGTATGCAACAGAACTAAATGACAAGATAACCTGGAAATGTTTTCTTTGAATGTATGTACCCTGATTTATTGATGTCACCCCATTAAAATAAAAATTTATTTATAAAAAAAAAAAAGAAAGGGTTAAAAATTGAAAACATTTATTCACAAAGATATATGCACTCCTATGCTCATTGTGGCATTAGTCACAGTGTCCAAGATTGGAAACAACCAAAGTGTCCTTTGATAAATGACTGGATATCGAAGACGTGGTGCATATATACAACAGACTGCTACTCAGAATACTACTCAGCCGTAAGAAATGATGACAGGCTGCCATTTGGAACAACACGGATGGACCTTGAGAACCTTATACTGAGTGAAAGAAGTCAGGAAAAGTCAAGAACTGTATGATTTCACTCATTTGTGGGGTATGAAACAACAAATGAACAAACAAAACAACAAAAACTCATAGATACAGACAACAGTGTGGTCGTCACCAGGGAGAAAAGGGGGTGGGAGGGGACAGCAAAGGGTAAAGGAGTCCAATATCTGGTGACAGAGGAAGAATTGACTTTTGGTGGTGGGCACACAGCACTATATACAAGTGATGTATCATAGACTTGGACATTTGAAACCTATATAATCTTATTAGCCAATGTCATCCCAATAAATTTAATTTTAAAAAGGGGTGAAAATATTCCTTTTGTAGTGGAGGTCAGCCTGCCGGCTGCAGGACAAGGAGGGACGGCCGACATAGCTGGTCTCCGGCTGTCCCTGGAGGACAGTGTCCAGGGAGACAGCCACCAGCGTCTGCTGGACACGTCATTCCAAGATCTGAGCAGTTATTCTAAGAGTGGACCAAGCCTCGGTCGCACCAGAGTCACCGGCACATTGGTCAACAACTCAGAATTTTGGACCTCTCCTTTAATCTAAAGAATCCAAATGTCTAGGCGATGGATTCCTTACAAAAATGTGAGCGGCCGAAGGGGGAGAAGAGGAGCCGTGAACGTCCATCGCCGTCAACCCCTCCGCGGCTTCCTCTGTATCAGGAGGGCTGCGTGCCGTGCGGGGACTGGATTCTGCAGCATTTAAAAGATAAAGTTTTTCCTTTTACTGCTAGACAATAGAGAAGAAATGCATACCGCTAGGCAATAAAGAAGAAATAATACGTACACCGTTTCCCACTATGAATTTTAATAGCATGAGCGTTTAAAGTACAAAGTATATAAATAGAAACAGGCCGCTCAAGATACAGAGCCCTGCATCTCAAGGCATTAAACCTGACGCAACCCGGGAAAATAGTTGTATGTGTATTGTGAGTCCCCAAGAGGCTGTGGCTCGGTCAAATTCAGCTGCAGATAACAAAATCACTCTTGTCAGTTGAATGAGCAAGGGATTTGATACATGGAGTTGGGAGCTCACCAGACTGCTGGCAGGCTAGCAAAGCAAGCCCCATGCTGGGCCCGCAGGAAGGACTGTCGGAACCACAACAGAGAACCGGCTCACTGATGGAAGCCGGCCACAACCAGGAAGCCAGCGTTCAGGACGGCGCGTCGGGAACTACCCCACGCCAGTTAAAGCGATGTCTCCCTACCCGCTTCCCTCTGTTCCAGATTCACATCTTGTGTGCAAATGCATCACCCTGTGACCCTCAATTGTATCTGGAACTCTAGTGCCAAGAAGTTTGGCGGATGCAATACTTAGGTAGTAGACTAATTTAGGTAGTAGTCTGTCGGATCAGACATGGAGTGGGGCAGGACTGATATACAGCCTTTCTGGAAGTTCTTTAAGGCCACGGAACCATTGTCTTAAGAAGTACCTTGAGAGACAGTGTTCCGGAGAACAGGCTTTTGGAAATGCCGACCCAGTTCTGCCTCCTCGTTGATGAGGAAGGAAACGGATGCCCAAGGAGGCTGGCTGCTTGGCTGACAGCACCCAATGACCCAGCAGCAGAGCAGGGACCAGGCCAGGTGTCCACGTTCCCGGCTGCCTATGGCCTTTCCCGCTTGCAACCCTCCCACAGCCCTCCTCTCCACCCCACAGGCGCCTGCCAAAACGGGCCATTTGGAGAGCAATCCATTGGAACCGAGAGCAAAGAAAAGGCTTTCTTAAGGAAGCTTGAACTGAACTCCTGAATTATGCAACAATAGAGCAAGCTAATAAGTTCTCCTGAACCTCTAATTAAGTACGAGGATAATTATACCCTGGAGTTAGGAGAGCAGCAGGGACAGGGAACATTACTGAAACTGTCAGTAACTGAGTTGCTTTTGAAATCTGGTGTTTCATCCTTGCTCCTTCTGGGGTGGGGGGAGAAGAAAGAGGAAGAGGGGGTGGAAGGAAGGGGGAGGGGGAGGAGGAAGAGGAGGAGGAGGCAGAAGCCATTTGGTCTCAGCTGTCTTGAAACAGCCTGCAGTACATTAAGTGAACTCTTCTTCTGTTTTGGCTGAAGGGGAGAAACCCACTGCTCCAGCTCTGCAAACCAGACCAGAAGAGAAGGTGCTCACAGCCGACAGGAACGGTTTCCTGTCTTTGTACAGTTTTTAACCTCAGGTTTTTAGCCATTCCTTTCCAAAGATTTTTCTCCTACAGGCAAGTCTCGCTGCTGCGAGTGGGCTCACGTTGTCCCAAAAAACCTTTTATCACTTCCACCGCCATCTAACACCGCCCTCCCTCCAATTATTGATGTTCTTGGTCTTCCTCTGCTCAGCACGTTGCAAATGTGTTTTGCATGGCTTCATTTATTCTGATTTAATTACATCATGTGTTATCCTACAGGGCAGTTTTGGTCCTCCTAGGATAGGTCAGATTATTAAAAAATGAAAGCAATTGCTTGCATGGCGGAAAGGAAAGCCTCCATCAAGTGCGCAATAAGGATGCTATCTTTCCCGTGGGAATTCGGAATTTCATCAACCAAGTTTCAGTTTTAAGATGACTTGTGCATTTTCCTGCTGCAAGCTGAAAAATGATAAATTGATCGAAACTGACTAAAACAAAGCTAAAAAAAAAAAAGAAAGAAAGAAAAAAAATCACCGAGTAGCCAGAAAATCAGACTCACATCGCTATGTTCCTAGTTTCTCAATAAAAGGTGCATTGCTGGTCACTGTCAGAGGTGACAGCAATCAGCAGAGGTAACACGGGAGCAGCCAACCATTCAGCCCAGCAGTGGGGCCTTCCACCCGGACTCTCAACCACTGCACAACCCACGGGAACAATAAGATCCTAAAAGCTTCGAAAACCCTGATACCCAGGTTGAAGCCCAGTTCGATTAAATCGGGGCCTCTGGGATTAGACCTAGACATTAATCTTCTTAAAACTTTCCAGAGATTTCCCAATAGTACTTTCTGATCCCGATACTTTGGGATCACAAATTATTATCAAGAGCAGTTCAAGCAACACCAATTTTACACTTCGTTCAATGTGTTACACCTATTTGGTATTATAAAAGCACAGACAGTAGGAGACATGCCTGAAATACTTGACGAGCATCAAACACTTGACAAAATAAAAAGCAATTTCACATCTCATTGAAGCTTCCCATTAGCCCCACGATTCACGGCCCCGTTTGTAGATGAGAAAGCTGAAGCTCAGAGAAGCTGAGTGCCTTGTGTGAGATGAAAAGGAGTAGGAACACCTCTCATCTTTTCCCGGGGGGGGCAGAATGGAGTCAATTCTCGTTAAGAACACAGCATGCTTCCTCTAAACTTCTAACTCCTGATCCCAGGGATGTGTCTGCTAATGAAGAATCTTCCGATTCTGAAGCAGAGCCGGGCTCTGCCACCGCCTGATAAGTCCTGCTAGAGCACATCTAGTAGGTCTCCTTAAAACATTGGTGTGTCAGTTAGCTAATGCTGCGTAACAAGCCACCTTAAAATTCAGTACCTTAAAATAATAATTGTTGATCAATACATCAATCATCAGCTGGGCATTTTTGCTTCTTTGGGCCAAGCTGAGCTGACTTTACTGGCCAGCCAGTGGGTGGACAAAGGGCTGGCTGAATGCTAAACTAGAATGGCCTCATTCACAAATCTGGTGTTGGCTAGGGTGCCTGGACATCGTATCTCTCGTGAAGCAGTAGACTTGGGCTTGTGGTCACAGTGACTGGGCTATATTCGAAGAGAAGGATGGAAGCAGGCAAAGCCTTTAAAGGCTTAGACTCAGTGGTGGGATTCAAATAATTTAACAACTGGTTCTCTGCCCTAATGACCGTTTTAAGTATTAAAAAATGATATACAGAAAGGCAGTTTATTTCATGCATTTAATACTTAAATAGGAACAATAAAAGAAGTACACAAAATTAGATTATAAGAAAGTTTTAAAATATTAATGAAAAATATTAAATACCTGACAAAAACCAATAAAACTCTTATTTAAGATATGTCCATATTGCTTTTTGATTGGCATCCTCACTTGCAATTTTTTTCGCCTATGGATGGAATGAATATTACTACAGGCACTTAAAATACGCTGTTGCACAGATGAACGTTAAAAAAGAGTAAGGGGTGTAAATATGTGATTTCTACATTGGGCAGCTGCCCAGGTGCCCACCTTAGAGAGAACCCTCATTACGAGTGCCATTTTAACAACCGGTCCACCAAATTCAATCAAGAATTAGGTATTGGTTCGGCCGAACCAGTGCGAACCAGCTGAATCCCACCACTGCTTAGACCCCACAGTGGTACGTGATCATTATTTGCATTCAACTTGCCAGAAGAGGTCCCGGGTTAGCCTCAGTTCAAGGGGTAGGGAAATAGACTTTGTCTCTTTAGCGAGAGAGAGTACAAAGCCATGTTGCCAAAAGCCCAGTACATGGAATAGGGAAGTTCCTTGACTGTTTGTTTGTTTGTTTGCTGTTTGCCATCTCCCTCAGGAGGGATATTTAAGCATCTGTTGTGGTGCATCAGTCAGGCTGATTTACACTGAATACTGTAACAAGCAACCCAAAAATCTCAGTAGCTTTTTTCTTGTTCACAACCCAGTCCAACACAGGCTGGTGTTTGGGAAAGAGAGGAATCTCTGGTCCGAGGAATGTTTCAAGGCCCAGCTTTGAGTCCACCTTCTCCCAGACCCTCAGAGCTGCCCTTTGAATGTTCCCTCTGTAACCTGCAGGAGAGAGAGGAAGCGCGTGTGAGGACCACGCGGGAGATTTCAGATCAGACCCGCTGACATGATTTCCAACGGCCTGAACTTGGCTTGGATTTCATTGACCATCTAACTGTAAAGGGAAGCTTCCTTGGTTCCAAAGAAGAAAAATGGGTAAGTTTGGGCCCTGGGCAGTTAGCTCAGTCAGTTAGAGCATCCTCCTGAAATGATAAGGTTGGGGGTTCAATCCCCAGTCAGGGCTCATACATGGGAAGCAACCAATGAATGCATGACTGAGTGGAACAACAAATGAATGCTTTTCTTCCCCCTCCCCCCCCCTCTCGCTCTAAAAATCAATCAATAAGTTAAATAAATATTAAGCCCTAGCTGGATAGCTCAGTTGGTTTGAGTATTGTCCAAAGTACAGAGGTTTTTGGTTCTATTCTGTGTCAGGGCACACATAGGAACAGCTCAGTGTTCCTGTCTGTCTCTCTCTCTCTCCCTGCTTCCCTCAAAATACTAATACTAATACTAATACTAATACTAATACTAATACTACTAATACTACTACTACTACTACTAATACTACTACTAATACTACTAATACTACTGCTAATGCTAATACTACTACTACTACTACTAATGCTAATGCTAATACTACTACTACTACTACTACTAATACTAATACTAATACTAATAAATAAAATGAAACCAGTTTGTCATCGTCTTTATTTTTGAGGCTTCAGCCCAAAATTCCAAGGCAATGAAATTTCCATTCTCTATCCTGCTCAGCAAATTAAATTCGTGGTTTTTCCTCTATACACCAAGGAAATGTGATGCTTAGGTTTTTTCTTTTTTCTTTTCTGGCCCTTTTAATCCTTTGAAGATGGTTACCTTCATGAGACAGTCTGTTCAGATGGAAGAGTTTAAGGGGATTAAGTAAACGCCCCAGAGTCACTCTCTGTTGCTGGCTAATCTCCTCTCGGCATGAGCTTGCATTTGCATCTAAAACTGCCAACCCCAGCTTGTGTGGTGCGTGTGCCCACGGAGGCACGTGAGGCCGTCCTTGAAGTCAGCTCCTTCTTGAGCAGAGGGAGCATCTCCACCTACTCCATCCTCCGTGATCCTTCCTGACACAGTAGCACTGAGCCTACCAATCCCCAGAAACTCTCAGACTATGAGACCAGAGACACTGGGTTCAAATCCCACCTCTGCCACTTGTCACTAACTGTGTGACCGCTGGCTAACCATCCCAACTTTCCAAACCTCAGTTTCCTCATCTTTCACATTGGGACGATTTCATCTTACCGACTGATAATGAGGGCTACCGTGACTAGAAAGGCACCCTGTACAAGGTAGGCAATCAGTTATTGTATTTTTCTTCTTCCTTCTTCACTCTCAACCCCGGATACCAAATGAGTGCAACAGGGAGGGGAGGAACATGCCTGGAATTGGACAGAACCTTATTAAATGAGGCTTCTGAGAAGACACAGGCTTGTGGACAAACAAACACAGGGAGAGATGCTGCAGAACCGGGCCTCTGGGAATGTGTGAACCTGTGTTCAGGAAGGTGGAGTGGTGTTTTCTTTAAAAGCCCATTCTTCATAGTTTCAAGGAACTGTTCAAAACAAAAGCAGGAATACAGACAGAGGGGTTTAGGATCGAAAGGAGGGCATGCATTGTTCTCACAGTTGGAAAGAGTAGATTTTTTCTCACCATAGACCCTGCCTCTGGTAGGGCAGAGGCTTGTCTAGAGGTCACCTCCATTCCAGAACCTACAGGCCACCCTGGGCTGGAAGGTGATGGTGCCACCACTATCTTTGCAGCAAAAGGATGACTTGCCATCCCGTCCCCTGGCAGCCAGGTGTTAAATCATCACTAGATGGCAGTAACATCTAACACTTAATTCTCCATGAACTCATCGTACCATTGCCTCTGGTTTTTTCCTTTCACTCCTCTGTGTCAGGCAAACACTTGTTCCACGCAACATAGAAGCAGCCTTAGGCTTGTCTCGTCCTGATTTAGATTTTGCACTTGAATTGGAGAACCATGAAATTTTAAAAAGAAGGGAATGGCCGTTCTCAAGGTACAAGCAGCAGGCTTCTCAAGGGGCTCTCAGAGCTCAGGAGACGTCACCCTGCCCTGGACGTTGAAAGAGAAGGTCGGACACAAGGACCCTCCACACTTGACAAAGAGTCATGGACTTGAACCGATTGCTCTTTTTCTTAAGCAAAGGGGGAGGGGGAAGGACATTAAAAGGTAAAAATTTATGTACTTGGTGAGGATCCAGCCTGGCGTAAGGGACATCTGGTTCTCTAAACAAGCTTCTTCCTCATTTCACTTTCTTTCCCAAATCCCTCCCTCCCACCTCCAAATTCATCTGTACACCCAATGTTGAAATTTTGTCTTCCAAGAAACTATTGGAGTAAGGGTGACAGAAGAGTATAAAAATATTGAAAGCGACTGGCGATAATGTGGAATCTATGCCATGCTCTGGCATATGGCACCAAAGAATATGGCGCTGAGGATGCCAGAATGTTTCAAGAGGGAGTTGAATGAGGCTTTGAGTTTGTCCCTGAGAACTTCCAATCCACTCCTGGCTCTAAAGCCTTGATCTTCTTCTGTATATAAATATAAAACCCAAGCCTGCCTGTCTCTGTGATCAGAAATCAAGTGACTTCAAGAATGTCAAAGAGCTAATAAATGTTGACATCAAAGCTTCCCTCTCTACCATGACGTAGCTCCAATGACAGATCGTCACTGCTGGAGACTTGGACCTTAGAAACCTTGCATTGATGTCTATAGTGGTGTCAGGTGAGGTGTGAATGGAGCAGGAGTTAGCTTGAGACATGCAAACTGAGGTGGGACAAGGAATAGTTCCAGAAATACTAGAGGTCAGGTGATGTCCAGTGTCCTTGGGACTATTCCGGTCTCCATCTTCATATTGGAAATGTTCATACAAACATATTGCATCCAGTACACGGAGCTTAAAATCAGCTTAGTCTGGTGGACACTGACTGGAATAACAGGTTAGATAGACACCTCCCCAAGGTCTTATTCTAAGCAAGAAGACCCAGGTCAGCAACAGGTCATTGGAACTAGAATGTCCGGATTCTGGACTAGTGAACTAAACAAGCAAACTGGGTGGACTAAGAAGAAGGCATCAAGCCCATAGCTCTATTCTGCTGTCTAGGTGAAGATCGGAGAAGAAGTAGCAGAAAGGAGCTGCAACCCAAACTTACCCAATTCTTCAGAGTAATCAATACTTCCAATAGATCTCAGATCTAATTAGCAGTAAGCAGTGTGGGAGCCCTTCAGTCATCTGGGGTCACTGAGTCTTGGGTCTGAGCATAACATAACACCGATCTGGAAAGGGAGTCATGTTGCATTACCCATCTCCATCAGGAGCAGAGCCCACAGCTGGAGAGTACCAGCAGAACCAGCTGTGACCAGCCAGGGACTCGGAGCTGAGGACAGCACAGCTTCGGCTAATGCAGCATTGAAGAACTTGTATCTTTTCACATGTCCACAGGAGCTTTCCTGATAACAGCTGGGCTGGAACCCACTAAAAACAACATCTCCTACCACAAAATACTAATATGGGACACTGACATGCAGTAGTTGAAGGAAGAGGAGACAGGGACCAGCCTTTTGCCTTGAAGCAAAAATCCAAGGCTATGATTATTTCCTGCATAAATTTTTATTTACTATCTTTATGTTCAGATTTTGTTTCCTCTGTCAAAGAAAAATATCTTATGATAAGGAGATGAAAAAGAGATATCCTTGGAGGAAGCTTTAGCTCCACACTGATGTAAGCACTTCCCCATCTTTATTTCTCAGTCATTTGGGAAAAAATTTTTTTTTAAATGATGAATTTGCTTCTCCTTATAATTTAGCTTTGGGCTTCAGAGAGCCCGTTAATGGTAAAGACAAGACATTTCATCAGGAGTAACAATGGAGATTAATGTTAAAATTTAAAACAAAATAGTATAAATATTTGTCGCACTAGAGTCAAAATTCCATTGGGATTACAACTACTTACAGGAGAAAAAAATTAAATTATACTTCTCTTTGACCAACTCAGCAACTGATTTCTAAAATTTTTAGTAATTTAACATATCTTCAAAATGACAATGATATTTTACATGAGAATGTGAACCCCAGGACGGCAGGGGATTGTGTCTGCTCCATTCACTGCTGTCTTTCTAGGGCACAGAACATAGTGCACATTCAGTAAATGTTATGAATAAATGAATTAACCTGGGGTTTTTGAGAAAAACCAGTTTGAAAGCATTAGACCTGCTTATCTACAGCTTTATAGCCATTTCAGTATTTCAACAAGGGCTCAGCTGTGGCCTCCACTTCATCATCACCTTCACCTTCCTTCTGCTCTGTCAATCGTGGAGGATTTGGTTTAAAGAAACAAGGGAAGAGCTTTCTGATTCTGAGCATCCATTTTGATTCTGCTTGGATTCCGAAGCCCAATGGGAAAACCAAAGGATGAGAGTGAGGAATATTCCTGGACCATTCCTGGGAATATTTCACAACGCACAGAATAAGGGATTGGGCACAGGCAGGGAAGGGCACAATCCCCCTTCCAGCCTCCACTTTTCATCACAAAGGCCAGAATGGAAGGATAGATTGCTTCCCTTTAGGACTTGAGCTCTGCTACTTGCGCTGACTTTCACAATCTTTCTCTAAAACCTTGTTATAACCGTGTTCATAGTTCATAGCTCCATTGAAACGTTCCTGTTGACAAAGGATGCCAGTGGGCCACTTCCCACAGAAGGGTCATTAGGACTGTGGCTTCTTTCAAACTTGGATCATCGTAGGTTGTTCAGTCACCTTTGTCCAAGACCGAAGGGGCACAGGAAAGGTACTGAATCTGCCAAACTCAGTTAAACATCCTGCCATGTTTTCCAACATTTAAAATTTGACAAGATCCCAAGCACATTTGGCTTAGATTCACTTAACTGCTGAGCCCGAGCAGAAAATGTAATCCATCTGCCTCAGGGGTCGTTTTCCCAAAACGCATCCAAATTTGCCTCGGTGAGAGCTATTTGACATCTTTGTCTTCGTGGGCCCAACACCTTCCTTCTCACGTTTTATTTCTTGGAACTAGGAAGCAAACAGAGCCAAGAGTAACAGGACTAAGTTTCAAACACAAGACATAATCGGTAAAATCAGGTACTAGGGGTGGAGGTCAAGAATCTCCCTCTCAGAAGCACAGCTGTGACACATATGAGGAGGAAGTTAAGGAAGCCTCTAGAACAAAAGTGTCCTTAGAAGGCCAGGGAACACAGCTAAGTGGGGATAGATTCCTCTCCACATCCTATTCAGCAGAAATTGGGAGCCAACACCTCACCTCGGTTCCATGGTGAGAAAGTTGGAAGCCGAGATCCCATGAACTCCAGCTGTTTGGTCGTATTGTGAATGCTGGACTTGGAACACAAGAAGGCTCACCCGGCCCACCTAAGACCTTTTAATAAGACCCTGAAGCTCGAATGAGACAAAAAGGAGTCAAAATTCTAACTTCTTGCTAGTAAGGTACTCACTACTTTCATGACCTTAGTCAAGTTCCCTAATATCTTTGAACTTAGGCTTTTCCATTGTAAATTAAGATAATAAGACCTTCTTGGTAATATTTATTGGGAGACTAAGGTAAGATTATAGAGTTTAGCACAGTGCCTGGCATTTGGAAAGCACTGCATTAATGACAGCTATTTGTATTGTTACTGTTTTATATATATATATATATATATATATATATATATATATATATATATGATATAATCCATATAACATACAGTTTACATATGTATACATTGCTCACAAAAATTAGGGAATATTTCAAAATGCACTTTCAAGATCAGGGAACATGCAGACACTCCAGTACTTTCAGCCTTTTTCTAGTGCATTTTCACCAATGAAATACAAGTTGGTTTTGCATCTCATTTGCATAATCAAACAACTTTCTTTGACTTGTGATTTGCTTTTCTGATGTTCTTGTTTAATAAAAAAAAAAAATCAAATGCTTCTTTTTTTAATCACTTCATATTCATTTTGAAAAATCCCCTAATTTTTGTGAGCAGTGTATTTAAAGTGTACACTCCAGTGGCTTTTGGTATACTGACAGAGTTGTTCAACCATCACCACAGTCAATTTTAGAACATTTTGTCACTCTCCCCACATTGGCTGTCCCTCTCCATTGCCCCCTCAACCTAGTACACTACTAAACTACTCTATGTCTTTATGGATTTGTCTATTCTGGACATTTCATATAAATGGAACGATATAATATATGATCCTTTGTGACTGACTTTTTTCACTTGACATGTTTTTAAGGTTCATCCATGCTTTAGCATGTATCAATACCTCATTTCTCTTTATTGCTAAAATATTTTATTGTATGGATACACTATATTTTATTTATTCATTCATCAGTTAGCAGAAATTTGGGTTTTCCTCACTGTTTCACTATTATGAGTAATGCTGCTATGAACATTCATGTACAAGTTTGGGTGTGGACCCATGATTTTGAATCTCTTAGGTATATACCTCAGAGTGGAATTTCTGAGCCACATGTGAACTCTGTTTTATCTTTTGAGGAAGTGCCAGATGTTTCCCAAAGTGTCTACACTATTTTACACTGAAGCAGTATAAGAGATCTCCACCATTTCTATATCCTCGTCAACACTTGTTATTGTCTCTCTGTCATTATGGTCATTCTAGTGAATATAAAGTGGTATTTAATTGTGGTATTAATTTTTATTTCCCTGATGGCTAATGATGTTGAGCATCTATTATGTGGTAATTGGCCACTTGAATATATTCTTTGAATAAACAGCTATTCATATTTTATTCTATTTTTACTGTAATTGGGTTTTTGTTTTATTATTATTGATTTATAGATGTTCTTATGATTTGGAAATATAGTATTTTCTCCCAATCTGTGGGCCTTCTTTTCACTTTCTTGATGGTTTCCTTTGAAGCATAAAAGTTATTAATTTTGATGAAGTCCAATTTATCTTTTCTTTTAGTCAAGTTGTTGTTGCTTGTGTTCTTGAAGTCATGTCTATGAAATCGTTATCAAATCAAAGTCATGAAGGCTTTCTCCTGTTTTCTTCTAAGCATTTTATAGTTTTAGCTCTTACATTTAAGTCTTTGATCCATTTTGAGTTAGTTTTCATATATGGTGTGAGGTAGGCATCCAACTTCATTCTTTTGCATATGGATATTCAAATTTCCCTTCATTCTTTATTGAGAAAATTATATTTTCTCCACTGCATTTTTTAACACACCATGTGGGAAAACAGTTGGTTTTTCTTAGAAGGTTTATTTCTGACTCTCAATTCTAATTCACTGATTTATATGTTTGTCATTGTGCCAGTAACACACTACATGGATTAATGGAGATTTGTAGTATGTTTTGAAATCAGAGACCATGCATTTTCCAACATTTTTCTTCATTTTCAAGATTATGTCATCTGAAAATAGAGATCGTTTTACTTCTTCCTTTCCAAACTGGATGGCTTTTATTTCTTTTCCTGGCCTCACAGCTCTGGTGAGAACCACCAGTAGTACAGTTTTGCATAGAAGTGGCAAGAACAGACAACCTTGTCTTGTTCTCGATCTCAGGGAGAAAGCACTCAATATTTTATCATTCAGGGAATGTTCATTGTGGGTTGTTCACATATGCTCTTGGTCAGGTTGAGGGAGTTCTATTCCTAATTAGTTGAGGGTTTTTTCATTTTATTTTTTAATCAGGAAAGGGCGTTACTGTTATCACACAAAAAATGCAGCTGTCCTCTTCTGTCTCTTTTTTTGATTCCCTTCCAGAGCTTGGTAGGACACAGGACAACATCAGGGAAGAGGAAGCGGTGGGCTGCTGTGCATTCACTCCCCCAAGGGCGCTCTGAGCGAGCGCCTGCCCCCTCCTCCCTCCGACTGCTTTCCTGACCTCCGGGTGCCCTGGCTGTTCGGACACCAGCTGCATCCCGTCCACTCTAATCGGCTTCGCTGGCCTGCTGTCTCCTGCTTCTGGGTCCCTGGCTTTCTGTACCACTTTCTCCGGGTTCAGGTCCCTATTCTACCTCTTTCCAGGTGTCCTAGACAGCTTTGGCAGCTACTGGTGTTCGGAAAGCTAAGGGCTGTTTTCCAGACGATAGAGCTTCCTTTCCACTCCTGTGCCCAGTTTGATTCCACAAAGACTTCCTGAAAACTTTGTGATGCTGTTTAATCCTGACCATGTTCATAATAACCGCATGATGTTGTTCTTAGTTTGGTCCCTTTTTTTACAGAAGAGAAAACAGAGGCTCTACACAGCTAGCTGCTCTGAAGTTATAGACATGGTAAGTGGCAGAGCCAACATTTGATTCCATCTGTTGGAAGTAGAAGAGCAACTACGCATCCAGTAGTTGCTAAGATAGCATGCAGGGCATCAGCTGCCGTGTTGGAATATTCAGGAAGAGCCAGGAAAGTGGGACACCTTATTTCAAATAAGGAGGCTTCTGGGGCTCTGGCCTTTGTCGACTTGTCCAGCCCCCCACCTTCCATAAAACACAGGCTCACCCACTCAAGACATGCCAAACCAGAGCGTGCTATATCTGTTGCTTTACCTTTTTATATGATGATCTCTCCCAAAATAAACAAAAATCTGTTTCTTCCACTCAAATGCCAACTTCTAGATACCTGGCCAACTACAATTCATACTTCAAGATCCATTATAGAAATCACTTCCCCTGGGCAAATGTTTCTGACCCACCCAGACTATACTCTACCATATTCCATACATATCTGTGTCATAGTACTCAGCACCTTTATGTCCTCCTCCCTCTCCCCCAGAACCATTGCCAATAAATCATGAATGCCTTCAAGATAGGGACTATGAGCAGTTCTCCCCTGCCTCCCAGGACTCAAGGCTCGTTCCTGACCCAAAGTTTCTTGAATAACTAATTGAACCCTTAGGATGAGCTCTTATAGACAGAGGCCCTCTCTGGCAGGAGATTTAAAACACCTCTCTACCCAAATAGATTAACAGCTGGGACAATTCCTTGTTCCCTTGCATGGTAAAGAATCTGAAATTTAAACCAAGGGGGCTAAAGCCAATACAATTTGAACTTAAAATCATAAAACCACCTTTCCACTTGGCAAAACACAGCTCGCCAGGGCACCGGGAGGCAGACCTCAGGAAAGATGAGAGATCACCCAAAGGAGGGAACCAAGGGCGTCACATGACACAGGGGACGAGCACGCTAAGGTCCTCAGGCTCTTCTCAACACCTAGACCCGCTGTCAGTCCCGGAGCCACGCCGAGGTGAACAAGCACAAGCCATCCATTTCCCTAGCTATTCAACACAATGACCGTGTCACTGCTGACTCAATGCCAACTCAGCAGAAATATGCCAGCTGCAAGAAGAGGGGTTTTCTGGACTCTTGGGGGCAACGCGGACAGCAAAGCTTTACTGCAGCTGCCTTTTGCATTCTCCTCCAAGGGGGGCTGTGAGGTCAGACCCAGATGACAATGCCCAACAGCCCCCAAAAGGCTCTTGGGATTAATCCTTGCCAACTTTGCTCCAAGCCCTGGCACAATTTGGGCTGAAGGCACACATGTTATTTTCATTTAAGCCTGAATGCTGAACCACTTTTTTTTTTTCTGGGTTTTCTGTTAACTCTGTCTACAAAATGTGGTTTTAAGAAATATTAGTCCTGGTCATTTCTCTCACAGACTATACTGTTATCTGTAAGAGTCATCCTTCTCGTAGTTTTCACATTCTCTTAAAATGGGGTCTTTTACCAGGACATTTACTCAGACGGGGGAGTTCATTTGAGGTTGAAGCTATAAAGTGGCCAATTATCTCTCAGCCATTGGTTGCATATGATCTTTACCCCAAGCTTTGGAAATAAAGACAACATTTAGCCAACGTTCTGCTCCAAAGCTAATGTTTTGGAAAGAATAACAGCATGTTGGGAATAAATTACATGGTCTTTAGTGCATTTTAATGTTATGGCCTGTTAACATATTTGTAGTGTGGGGAGCCAGCTCATGAGAGAGCTCCAGGCTTCGAAGGAATCGATTTCTGAATTGTCGAGCTGATGGCGTCTGTGTCATACCATCGGACAGACTACAGTCCAGGGGACTGTGCCTGTGGGAGCTGACCTAGAGGAAACTGTGACTCACAGGCTGTCCTTCCACTCTGACAGTATCCAAACCATTCGCTCACTCTGGGTAATGGCATTTGAGGCTTTTCATCTAGGATTAACCAGCTTCTCACTTCATGAGAAGTTGCTCCTAAGGTTGAGCAATCTAATATACCTAACACAAGTATCTATATAATTTAACCTTACTCAAAGGCCTAGGAGGTACAAGGTCTCTTGCCAGGCCTTGTGAAAGAACAGTAGGATGCTTTGAAAAGACCTTTATTCTATTTCTATGAAATGTCCAGAATAGGCAGATTCATTGAGACAAAAAGTAGCTTAGTAGTTTCCCAGAGCTAGGCGGATGGAGGCAGTGGGGAGTGCCCACTTACAGAATGTGGGGCTTCCTGGGGGGTCGTAGAAATATTCTAAAGCTGATGGTGGGGAGGACTGCACAACTGTGTGAGAATACAAAAAGCCCTGGACGTGTCCATGTTAAGTGGGCAAATTGTGTGGTATGGGAATACTACCAGAATAAAGCTGTTGAAAACAAACAATCAAACAACAACAACAAAGAAACCTTGCCCTCATGAAGAGAGAAAAGCTGTTAATAACTTCAGATAGAAACATGAAGAACTCAAGACGGGTACCCCAGCATGCTAAGTGGGATCCCAGACAAATCTACTTCTCCCCAACTCTTTGACTTTTCTTCCTCTGGGAATGCTCACCATGTCTTTGAGTGCGTGGGTAGGTCTGGGAGGGTAGGAAAGAGGGATTATTGGGGGCAGGAAGAGAGATGCTAATAACTGGGGAAAAAATGAAGCCCCTGGGAGGATGACAAAAGGAATCCTGGGAGCTGAAACACCAAGACTTGGGCTTCTTGGTGGGGTCCCTATGCAAGGTGGGACCTCCCTTACAGCTGGCCACAAGCCAAGTGTTTTATTTATTTATCTAAACTTAGCAATTAAATTTAATGGGGTGACACTGATCCACAGGACCTCACAGGTTTCACGTATAGTTCTCCATAGCACATTTAAAGGGAGAAGAAGGGAAGTGTGCCATCGCTTCCCTCTGAGAGGTAGCTCAGTGGCTCCTGTTACCATAACCTCTCCACTCGAAAGACAATTTCACAAGAAGAGTGGCATCCCCACCCACCAGGCAGCCTCCCACACTCCTGGGGTAAAGGGCTCTGGGATCAGGGCTGCTGTCAAAGTAAATCAACAGGAGCTAGACCTGAGCAACTTGTAAGCCTAAATATTTCCCCACACACTAACAGCGCTAACCTATTTCTCAAGCCAAGCAGGCTACCACAGAAATGCCTCCGACAGAAGAAGAAATTCTAGTGCATGCTTAAATGGTTCATCCTTTATTGGGCTGAACTTACTTTAAAAAAATCCATCACCCCCTTCACCTTCACAACAACACCCCCTCTCTGCTACCATTTTCTATGTGTTCCCCTTTTTTCCAATATTTGGTTAAAAGTAAAATGAACGGACATGGTTCATATAAATAGCTCCAAATTATTTTAAGGGTGATATTTTTTAACTTCTTAAGCAAAATGGGATATTTTCAATGATAAATTGCTTTTGTAGAGCATATTAAACTTTCAAGCAGTGCTGCATACATGCATTTTTTTTAAATGCTTAAATGAGATCTGAGATTAATCTACAAGAATGTGGATGGGACATGCTTCCGGTTTGGTTTCCTCTGTAAGGGTGGATTTCTGCTTCCTCATTCTGACAGTGAGGACCTGCGGCCATTCGGGGCTGTTTCTGGTCTCCAGTTCTTAGAGTTAGGAACAAAGGCTGAGCTGAGGGGTGAGTTTAAGACATGGTGGAGCATGGGGCAGTAAGCCCAACCTTCCCTCTCCTCCTGGAAATGCCTGTGATTGGCTGGTAGTGGAGCCAGTCTTGTACTGAACATCGCTGAGGCTTGTAGATCAAACTAAACCGAGCGATGGGTGTCACTCTTGGTCCGCAGATCCCCATCTCCCTGGAAGAACCAGAGAGGAAGAGCTCCCTTTTCCAGCGCATGCCGCCATCCACCTCCCATGACAATGCAGGCACTGGCTTTGGGAAGCAGCCAGATTTCCGCTGTGGGACTTGAACCTTTGGCCTCCCAGGCAAAAGTAACGGTGCTACCAGCTGAGCGACACAGACCTATTTCCTGTGTCAATGACTGAACACATGCAAAGGTATGTGAAACATTTCTTCACCAGAGGTGCCCTTCCCTCTCCCAGGGGGCAGACACGGGGCTGCCCCAGCCTCTGTTTGTCAGCTTGTTAGCGAGTGCATTTCTTCGCCTTTGGTTTAATTAAATTGAAAATAACTAGAATGAAAACTCACTTTAATAAACGGTTCTGACCTTTATTTTTCTTTTCTTCTCCTTTCTCTTATCTAACAGCTGTTTTCTTTTTAATGGGAGCCCCTGACACATGACAAAGTAGACAGACTTCCATTTCCCTCGGTTTTGGTTTCCTTCACCCTCTAGAATGGATACAGATAAGCTCACGCTCCAGAATAAAGACAGAAAGATCAGGATATTGATGAAAAGAAGAATAGGAAAAAGCAATAGATTGGGTCATCCACACATGGAGTTGTCTGCTGATAAATGTTTTCAGGAAATATGGGTCAACATAGAGAAACACTCACTCTGGTCTGTGATCAGTCACATGAAGTGGACCATACATGAATAAGAATCATAAAATCCTAAAGCGGAATGTGAACATTTTCCTGGTTAAACTCCGTCTAATGTTGTTATAGTATTGTTTAAATCAGGGGTCAGGAACCTATGGCTCGCGAGCCAGATGTAGCTCTTTTGATGGCTGCATCTGGCTCACAGACAAATGTTTAATAAAAGAAATAATTGCATTAAAAATATAAAACATTCTCATGTATTACAATCCATTCATTTCCTACCACTCATGTTCATGGTTGCGGGTGGCTGGAGTCAATCACAGCTGTCCTCCGGAACAACACCAAATTTTTATTGGATAATGCGTAAGGTACACAGGTCGTTGTATGGCTCTCACCAAATTAAAATATGTAGCGGTCATTACTCTCTCAGCCAAAAAGTTTCCCGACCCCTGGTTTAAATAATATCTTTTATTTTTCTTTTTTACTTAATGAGAAATAAAGCAGGGTGAGGCAAAAGTAGGCTTATGGTTGTTCCTATGGAAAAGAATACAACGATGAATACGTAATAATGCAAGAATAAACTCTATGTTTTGCATACTCACAACTGTTAGCTTCCTTTTGCCTTCCCCTGATACATACACAGGCAAAAAGTGTGCTGCTTTTTAGCATGGCGTGTTAATAGTCGGATATGAGCCAAATCCTCAAGCTGCCATTCCTTTCTTTCTCCCTCTCCCCCTTGCCTAGCATGACCTGGTCTCCATCACTCGGGGAGTAGCTTCCCCGCCCAGCATTCCTTCTAACTGCCCACTCCCAACAGGGGGAGCAGTCGGACCCGCCATGGCCACAAGAGGGCGCATTGACTCGCTCTTCCTGAATGGGCATCTGAGTACCCTAAGTAGCCATAAGGTCCTTCTCATATCTGAACGACAGAACTGTAAATTCCACAGGTGTGGCAAGACACCCACACTTCCTCCCAATAAGATGGGTTGAGGGGAATTTTCTGACTGAAGTCACTGGCCTGGGCATCCTGACCTCTGGGCCAGGTAAGGCTGCATCTCAGTGACTCCACCATCTGCCCAGCATCTGGCGGTCAGTTTCCCAGGTCGGCCTTAGCGCGCGGAGGTAACAGCTGAGAACTGGGATTCTGGGTGAATGAGTTCCGCTGGCAACGTGGGCAGCCTGGCCTACCTTCCCCTGGCGCTGCCCCCGAGGAGCCAGGGCAGGGCGGACTCCATTCCCCCCCCCCCACACACACACACACCGCATACTGTGTACCGCTATTGTAACAAGCGACAGGGACACAACGCCTGGGCTTAACATCTCTGAGCATCATTTTTCTTCTTTGTAACACGAGAGAAATACATACTGGTGCCTGCTCCATGGGGTTGTTGTGAGGGTGACATGAAATGATGCCAGCAAACTGGGGCGCCTGGCACGACAGGAGAACTCACTCCACGTTAGCAGTGATGTTGGTCAGTATCACCGGTTTATCACGGTGCCCTCGACGCTTCATGCTGTTCTCCTCAGAGCGAGACACGAGCATCCGGATTCAACAGCGAGAGCAGGGGGGCCGGAACCAGGTCTTTTGTTTCATCAGCAGAGTGACCTCCCACAAGTTACTCTGCACACCTGAACTGACTTCTGCCTCTATAAAATGCAGGCAGTGACGCCCCACAGGGCTCCCGGGACCAGCCGATGGAATACGATGCAGGAATGTGCTTGATGCATCCTAAGTGCTCATTACACAATGGGTGAGTTGAGATTGAGGTTCGGGTCACTTACCGGCCTGTCTTTTTTTTTTAGCTTTTAGCTTAGGTTTGCAACGACAGGAGAAGGCACCCTAGTCTCTCCTACGCAGCAAAGAGCAGCAGGACAGGGAGCCAAGGCCTCCGCGAGCTGTTGGCAGGCGCTGGACCAGGAGTGTGATCACCAGACCACCGTGCAGAACGGTGACAACCAGATGCGCAGATTCTGCTGTTCGAGCTGGAACATCACCCCAGCGTGTTTTGGAACCGCAGTGACCACATCCAGCTGGACTGGGGAAGTAAAGCTGTCCAGCCAAAGGTTTTATTATTTTTATTTAAAAGTGTGTGTGAATCACCGGACCAGCCACGCTTTCCAGCCAGGTGCTGCAGTCAGATTCCACAGAACATCTACTTCTCTGGCACCGAGGAAGGAGAAAGCGCCCACGAGGGCGCTGGGGTCAACATCTTAGTGCTTTAAGCAAGGCGCCCTGGGAATGTCACTTACAGCCTCTAGGACTCAGTTTCCTTCTGGGTAAAAGAGGATGACAATAGGAAATTCAGCATAGGTTTTTGTCAGGATGAAACAAGACATGTGACCAATAATGAGACGAGAACATGACAGAGAGTAACAGAATGGATCCAAGGCCTAAATATAAGATCTGAAACAGTACATTACATAGAGAAAACCTAAGTGCTCAATGCATGGACCTTGGCTGTACGGAACATTTTATGAACTTGACCCCAAAGGCAAGGGAAGTAAAGGCAAAAATAAATGAATGGGACTACATCAGACTAAAAAGCTTCTGCACAGCAAAAGAAACCAACAGCAAAGCAAAAAGGCAGCCAATCAAATGGGAGATAAAATTCACAAACAACAGCTTCAAATGGGGGTTAATATCCAAAATATATAAAGAACTCACAAATCTCGACAATAAACAAGCAAACAAACCAATTAAAAAATGGGGAGAGGACCTGAACAGACACTTCTCCCAAGAAGACATACAAATGGCCAACAGATACATGAAAAGATGCTCATCTTCACTAGCAATTAGAGAAATGCAAATCAAAACTGCAATGAGACATGACCTCACACCTGTTAGATGGCTATCATCAATAAGACAGGTAATAGCAAGTGTTGGAGAGGCTGTGGAGAAAAGGGAACCTTCATTCACTGTTGGTGGGAATGTAAACTGGTACAGCCATTATGGAAGACAGTCTGGTGGTTCCTGGTTCCCCTCAAAATTAAGCCTGACCTGTGGTTGTGCAGTGGGTAAAGGGTTGACCTGGAACTCTGAGGTCGCGGGTTTGAAACCCTGGACTTCCCTGGTCAAGGCACATATGGGAGTTGATACTTCCTGCTCCTCCCTCTTTTCTCTCTCTCTCTCTCTCTCTCTCTCTCTCTCTTAGAGAGGATATATATATATCCTCTCTAAAAAAAATTGAATAAAGTCTTTAAAAAAAAATTTTTTTTTTTAAATAAAACTACCATATGACCCAGCAATCCCTTACTGGGTATCTACCCAAAATACTTGAAAACACTGGTACATAAAGACACATGCACCCCCATGTTCATCGCAGCATTATTCACAGTGGCCAGGACGTGGAAACAACCAAAGTGTCCCTCAATAGAAGATTGGATAAAGAAGATGTGGTACATGTGTCCAATGGAATACTACTCAGCCATAAGAAATGATGACATAGTGACATTTATGACAACATGGATGGACCTTGAGAACATTATACTGAGTGAAATAAGTAAATCAGAAAAAGCTAAGAACTCTATGATCTCACACATAGGTGGGACATAAAACTGAGACTCATGGACATAGATAAAAGTGAAGTGGTTACTGGGGAGAGGAGGGCAGGGGGGAGTGGAGTAAGAAGGGACAAATATAGGTAGAATTCCACAAAGGTAGAGTATGAACTGAGACTCATGGGCATAGATTAAAGTGAGGTGGTTACCAGGGGAGGGGAGTGGGGGGCGGGGGAGTAAAGAGGGCAAATACATGGTGATGGAAAATGATTTGACTTTGGGTGATGGGCACACAACACCATCAACACTTCAAATGCTATAGAGATGTCACCTGAAACCTATGTACCCTTATTGGTCAATGTCACCGCTTTAAATTTAATTTTTTACTTGCATTTTCCACTTGTTCACACTTATTTTTGCGCTCATTGTTGAAGACAGTGATTCATTATCAGGCACAGATGAGGACAAGCTAATGGATGGGAGTTTTGACACTGATAAGGAGTTGTATGAATTTTATGAATAAAACTTGAGTTCAATAACTTTATGTGCTACATTTTTTTTTTCAAATTCCGGGAGCCAAAATTAAGGTGCGTCTTTTACGTGGGGGTGTCTTCTACATGGGGAAATACGATAGTTGATTCTTCTCTGGGTCCCCAGAACACTGTTTTTTTACCCTTTAATAGAGCATACAGCACTTTTTATTAATATGCTTCTAATGATTCACACATATGTCTGGTGGATCATTCTAGGTAATAACTAGGTCCTAATTCAATACCTAATGCCTAGCAGGTGTCCAATTAATACATGTTATCTGACTAAACAGAGCAAGCAACCCTCCTTTCTCTTTGAAATGTTTGCTTGTTTCCCTTCCTTGAGTCATTAACTCAGCAAATACATTTCTTATACCTACTATACATTAGTCATTAGGCAACATTTGTGACAGAAATCTGAAATTTCTGTCCAAGCTTCGCACTGTATCTAAAGCAACAGGAACCAGGTGAGAACCACTTTGAGTAGCTTTTACACCAACCCTTCAGTGCCACGCTCCCTTCCACGGGTGAAGGAGCTGGGAATGAAGCATTTGGTTTTCAGAGAGTTATGGCACGATTCTTGGCTCACTTTGATAAATATTGATCTTGTATAAATTACTCAGGAGAGGCAGCCGATGGTGCTCTGGGCAACACACACAGCGCCCTCCTCCCGCTCCCCTTTATGCGAAGACATAAATCATTTATGAATAGAGCCCCACATGCCCTATGAATAAGTCCCTTGGATTCCAAGATGACTGATACTCAAGTATTTTTCTCATTGGAGTGCAGACCTCGCTTTCAGCAAGCACTCGGACCGCATGAAGTTACAATGCCCCTTTGTCCGCGGTATGGTGAGATGCATGACGGACGTCCAAGGGTAAACATCGCATGTCTCAAAATAAACACCACGAAATGCGACGGCCCATGTGTGCCTCTGATAGAGCTGAGGGCGAGGGGATGGCGCGTCCACAGCATCGCGCGCCTCGGGCATTCTGTTTCAGGCTGTAGCCACCGGGTGGAAAAGGCGAGCTGGTGTCTGGGTGTGTGGAATCGCGGAGAATGCGTTTTCTCGGACTCCAGTTGAATCAAGGCTTTGGCTGCATCTGGGAAGCTGTGGCTAGCACAATGAGAGGTCTGTGTGTGGCAAGGAGCTGTTACACTAAAGAACCAAAGGGCAGCAAACATTGGTTTTCAGGGATTCTTGTGGTCAGATTAATAATGAGAGTGTTTAACCTCTGGAGACTTCATCACCACAGGGACAAGCAGGAGGATAAAAGGACATACTGACAAATTGCCTTGTGATCTCTTGGCAGGAGCTGGAATTTGACATCAGAGCTCACACAAAGGTGTGAGCTCAAACTGCTGAAACTTCTTGGGAAAAAAATGAAGGAATGTGACGGATGCTTTTTTCGGGGCAGGGTACCTTTATGAATGTGACATTCCCCACCTTGAATGTTTTTTGCCCTCTGAGTCCAGCTTTTTTACATTCCAGGCAATTTTTTTCTCAGTTTTGTTCACAATGTAAGTTGCATTATTACCCAGTACACAAGACATCTTATTTTTAGGAATTGATGGACAGAAAATATTTAATGAGGGTTCAGAGATATTGAAACAAAAGGACTTATTGCAGAATTATCTATAAAGGAGAAAATGGAAAAATCACTAAAATGCCCACCATCGGAGATGGGCTAAACAAATTATGGAATGTTCCTACAAAGGAATGAAACACAAGCAGTTAAAAATGTGGTAGATAAATATAGACACAACAGATAGAAGGTTTTCCAAGTTGTCCTGAGGTTTTTAACAAAGGGTAGGAAGGCTGTATTTATAGGTAGGTAGGAGCAGTATTTATAGCATGATTCCTTTTAAAAGAAATTTTAAAAAACCACCATATTATGTGTAGATAGATAGATAGAGATAGATAGATGATAGATAGATAGATATGGTTCATAGATATGGTTTATGATGTTTATGTCTTGGTAATATAATTACAGCAAAAGTGGGGGTGAACTTTTACTTTCATTACGTATGTTTATATTAGTTGAGTTTATTATAGTGTATAAGGGTTACTGTTTGATTTGGTTTTAGTAATTGAAAATATTTTAATGAAAAGCTTATTTGTCTTTCAAGCCCAAATAGCATCTTACCTAGGAGTAAATTCTCCCATTTCTGCAATGCAGGAGACTTTTGTACCAGTTTTGTAACATCGGCCACATATAGGTGCAGCATTAGGGAGAGAGCGCTCAGTTTGACATTAGAAGGCTAGAGTTCAAATCCGATTCTGCCAATCCCTAGCTGCACAGTAATCCTGGGAAATGATATAACTTCTAAGCCTAAATTTTCCTTTCTGCAGAATGGGACGTGTCCATACCCACGGCTGAGGACTGTACTAGATAGATAGCTTCTGACTGACAGGCAGACCCCCTGCCCAATATTATATTATGTTAATTCTTCAAATATACAAGAAAGTTGGAAGAGATGTAATAGTCAACAGCCATCTGCCCACCACTTTGATTCTACAATTAACACAGTGGGGTTTTTTTTTTTTTGCTTTATCAAGTTTGGTACTTTAAAAAAAAAGTAAAATTCTTACTATACAACCACTAGCAAGTATAATAATAAGTCTACAAATGATTATAAAAATGTAAATGCTATACCACAATTTCCATGAGGTCAAGAGCCATGGTTGCTTGTTCATCTCCGTACAGCCAACACGCTGCGTGGCTCCTGGCACAGAGCTGGCCCTCGACAAATCTTTATTGCATGAATGGATGACATAATCCCAGTGAGTACAAACAGGCCTCAGCTAAAGCAGCTAGCACAGCATGCTCTCTGAACCGTGAAAAATAGAGGAGAAAATGTTCTGCAGATGGAAGGACACAGGATTCACTGGGGATCGATACATCAGAGGATTGTCAGTTTGGTCAAGACAAGAATAAACCAAAGCTAGTCTCTCTGCCTATCCTGACACATATTGCAAAGGGGCGTGGAAACAGTAAAACTAATGGCGAGACTCATCAGAGATTAGGGGGAAGTCTTTCGTTTTGGTAAGTGATCAGTTACACCAGCAGAGGATGGGGGAGCTGTTGGGCGGTAGAGTCTGTATATTTAAATTTTGAAAGTGGGGTAGAAAGGAAATAGATTGTTACGAACCAGTAGTATAAGCATGTGATTCAAAAAGATAAACCAAACTCACACAGTATGAACAGAAAAAAAACACAGATTGTAAGAAGCAATAGCCCCACCGTAGGCTGAGTATTCCTGTCAACACCGGGCACCATAACAGTGTGATCGAATGGACTCCCATGTGTCTACAGGAAGAGAGGAGGGAGTGTGGGCTGATACGGTGGGTAGAAAATGTCTGTAGCTCAGCATCGTTAGAGGAACTGGGATGTGACGTGCAGCGGGGTGACTCCAGGGATTACTGCTGGAGGCAGCGCAGGAGGCTTGTTGGGAGGGTTGATCCCGGGAGTCCTCTCCACAAGGCAAGATGTTTTTTCTTTTCTTTTTCTCGTGTCTGTCTGAGTTGGTGGATGTTGGCTGAGCCCATTGTGGTGGTGATTTTGCAATAAATCAAACCATCGTGCCATACACCCTAAGCTGGTACAGTGATGTATGCCAGTGATTTCTCAATAAAACTGAAAAAAAAAAGGAACTTGGGATGGTTAGACTAAGGAGGAGAGAAGAAAGAAAAAATATGGTAATGATCTGATCAAATATTTGACGGAAAAGGAAGTAGAAATAATGATTCCAAGATGGTAGCTAAGCTGATTACATACACATATTGCATAGGTATATAAAATATATTGTTATAGTTTATATATTTTTAAAATATATAAACTATACACACATAAATGTATCCATAAGAAAAATAAGAATCGGAACATAAGAATTATTATAATTCATGGTCCAGGAATAAACAGCAAATGGAGGAGACAAAATTTCACAAAAAGCTGGAGGCCAGGAGTCATGTAGAAGGAAGCAGTTGTAACAGATGGAAATGGCCCTGGCTGGTATGCTCAGTGGACAGCGTATTGGCCTGGCGTCCCGATATCCAGGGTTCGATCTCTGGTCAGGGCACACAGGAGAAGCAACCATCTGCCTCCCTTCCCCTCCCTCTCCCCCTTCTCTCTCTCTTCCTGTCTCGAAGCCAGAAGCTCAGATGGTTTGCATGTTGGCCCTGGATGCTGACAACAGCTCTGTTGATTTGAGCATCAGTCCTAGATGAGGGTTGCCAGGTGGGTCCCAGTTGAGGCACATCCTGGTCTGGGCACATGCCAGAGTCTGTCTCTCTATCTCCCCTCCTCTCACTTAAAAAAAAAGAAATATGGAAACCACAAGGCTGATTCACGCTACGAGGCCACCCACCTCCGGTATCTCTAGTGAGACCAGATAGTAGCTAAGCCAGTTAACCACGGTCTACCACACAAACACACACACATACAAATAGAGGAGTCCGCCTTGGGAGGAGAATACTCAATGCAGAATCTGGAGACAGACAGCTGGGGCAGTTCCCAGGGGCTGGTGAAGCAGGAGACCACTCCTGGGGGCATGGCTGATGGCACCATGGGCCCGGCCAGCGCTGCCGGACACTGCATGGAGAGGCACAGCGATCGCTCTCACACCTCTCCTCAAGCAAGCAGAAAGTTCAACTTGTAACCGTAATGACAGAGACGAGCACAAAATGTGAAGAAACACCGAGCACCCAACCAAAGTCTATAGCATGAAAATGAGACAACAAATTCAACAATACAGGACGTAGACCCAAGGAAATCAACAAAGAGAACAGGGCTTGTGAAAAAGGGATAGATGTCTAAGTTTCTTATCACTTCTGAATGTAAAGCGAAGGCCAACAGATGAAAGAGGCAGGAGTTAGACTTCAGCACAGTCTGAAGTAAGAACTTTCCAAATAATGACGTTCTATTTAACAATGGACCTCAACAGAGCCCATACAAGCTTGAGCTGTGACTCCATCCTATTTGACATTTTAATCAAAAACTCAAGTAAAAACATAGAAAGGTGCGTTATCAAAATAGAGCCACTTAGTTTAATAAAAAAAAAAAAAAAAAGCTTAACTAACAGACAAGAATTAATTGGTTTGGACACCAGAAGACAGGAATAAATAACCCTGTAATCTCTTAATCACTGGGCCTGGCATATAGGAGCCCCACATTAAGTATTTTTCAAATAAACTGAAGCATTATCAAGGTAAATATGTGTCCACCTGATTCAGACACAATGTGAGTGCTTGTGTTCATACATGGTGCTCAATTTTCCTTCCGGAAGGGAAACCAGCTAATAAAGAAATATATAAATGCACATAGTGATCATTTCCATGAAGAAAAATACAGGGGAGTATAGGACTAGAGAAATGTGATTAATCATGTGTGCTTTGTTTTGTCTTAGAAGTGAGAGAATGCTTGAGAGGGAGACATTCGAGCAGAGCCCTAAATAAAGTGAGGCCATGTATTAGTTACCTATCACTGTGTAACAACTCACCCCAGGACTCACTGGCTTGAAACAGTAACGTGGATTGTCTCATGGTTTCAGCGTGTCTGGAGCCTGGGCATAGCTCAGAGGTGTCCTCTGGGCACACGGTCCTTGTAAAGCTCAGGAGGTAGGGATCTGCTTCCAATCTCACTCAGGGGGTAGTTGACGGATTTCAGTTCCTCCCAGCCTATTGGACTGAACATCTCGGTCCCCACTTGGCTGTTGGCCAAGAGGCCACCCTTGGTTCTTTGCCATTTTAGTTTTTCCATTGGGCAACCCACAAATGCCATCTGGCTTTCATCAGAGCAAGTGAGAAGAGCCAGAGAGAGAGAGGGAGCGAGGACAAAGCCATGGTCTTGTGTAACCTAATCTCTACAGGACATCCTATCACTTGCAATTCTTTTAGAGCAAGTCCAGCCTATTCTATTCTTTAGAAACAAGCCACTAGGTCCAGCTCACACACCGGGGAGGGGATTATACATGAGTTCCGGGAGGAGGGGTCATTGGGCGCCATATCAGAACCCTGCCGACCACAGACAGTGTACCGCATACGGATCTGGGGGAAGAGTATCCGGATGTTGGGAATAGCCAATGCAAAGACCAAGGTGTGTTTGAGGAATAAGAAAAGAAGGAGATGGAGCCTGAAAGGTAGGCAGGGGCCAGGTTCTAGGTCACATAAAACTTTCTAGTCTCACTCCTTTGGATTTGATTAGGAGTGTGAAACAAGTTCTTGCTGGGGGTTTGAGTAGAGGAAGTAAAAGTAACCTTTCCTTTATGAAATCGCAGTGATAGTAAATGGTATGTTCTATTCTGTGTGTTAGTTTTTTGTTTTTAATAAACTTTCTAAGGGGAAGTTGGCCTTTCCACATTACATAGTTGTCCTCTATATTAAAAAGTTATTTTAATTTACTGGTTTCTAATACCCTGAATATGACAAGGTAGGGGTCTATAAGGAGATGGTTCGAAATGAGATTTTTTTTTTTTTCTTTTATTTAGGATTTGAGCTCTCATGTGTTGTTTTAGGGAAGAAGGAATAGTTGATTTATTTTATTATGCATTATTCTTATTTTATTATTATTCATGGTCATTGATTGAACCTGTCCCACTTCAACCTTAGTCAAAAGTCTGGGAAAACAAAGGCTTGGGATGAGAAGCAATGTGGTGACCGTGACCCTGACTGTGTGCTGGAGGCCACTGGGGAAGGTTGCCTCTAGCCCATGGAGATTCAGGGAGCAGAGGGTCTACTTCCTCCGGGTGAATAAACACACTTAAATTGCTGATTCCTCCTCCCTAGTTATTGGGGTCAGTTAATCCCAGCCCAGAGCTGCCAGCTGAGCTCTTCCCTGGCCAAGCTGCTGGGCTTTGAAATTCTCCCCCAGGCTACCTCGCCCAATGATGTCAGAGGGGCCGAGTGCCCTGCCAGCCACCCCCCTCCCAAGATGATGCGCAAAGGGAAATGCACGCTGTCTTTGCTCAGGAAACATCTGGTGGACCCGCTAGTCCTCCAGCGGGTCCCTGGCTGCTTTAGAAGTTCATGCGACAGAATTGGATGGGAAGACAGGGAGCTTCAGCAATTTACTCAACCTCGCCAGCAAGTTAGAAACTAAAACGAGATGTGAGGAAACGGCCTCCCTGGCCGGTCCCCTCCAGGGACCCGGCTCCATTGCTGCGCAGTCACATTTCCTAGCTTGTAATGGAAAACGAACGCTGTTTACAAGAGCTTAAAGTAGCTGGAATGGGGCCCCGAGCCAAGCAGTGTTGCGGAGGGCGAACTCCTACTTGCAAGCTTTCAGCAGTCCAGTAATGATTCAATAGCGGGCCTGAAATATAGGCTCCCGATGAAGAATATTACTCACTTTCCCTTGGAAATGAAACACCACATTCATCGGTAAGCAGAATCCATGACCACTTAAAACCAGCTCCAGCCCCTCGTAAGCCATTTGACATAAAACAAAAGTTGCTGTATGGCCTTCGCTGAGTTCTAAGGACCATTTTTGTCCGGCGTGGTTTCCACTGGCTTTTTTTCCAGTTTATGAACCACTAGAGAGGAATGGGGGGGGGGGAATAGATAGGAGAAAATGGATGTGGTGTGCTACCCCCACCTCCACCAGCCTCCCTATCGGGCCCCCAGAGAATACAGCTTTTCTTAATTTGCAGGATCCTGGCCTGCGAATGAAAAGGTCTTCTCTTCTCCTCCAGCTTTGGCCCCGCCCCCAGTTCAAGCAGTAACACCCTTCTAGTGTGTGGACTTTAAGATGGTCGGTGTAAGTCCCCCAAAAGGTGTTGAATCGGAATGGAAAAAGCAAATAAATCTTAAGTAATAAAATAAAGCAAAAACCATAAATAAACTAAAGGGCAAAACAATTCTAGTTTTATAAAATTCTAAAACTTCATTTGTTTCCAAAGTTGACTCTTGGGTGAAATTTAGGCGGAACACAATTGAGTGTAAATGGTTCTGAACTCATCTTTCTGGCATAGTGGTCAGATTGAGATCATGAGCCACGTTGTTGCTCTGATGTTGATTCATTCATTCCTTCCTTCCTTTTACAGATAGTTCTGAATATTTTTTGTGTTCTCTATCTTTTTTATTTTATTTTATTTTATTTTTAAGTGTATATATTTGGGGACAAGACAAAGTTCCATGCTCTCTTGGAGTCTTTATATGTGGACAAGGGTGAAGATAAAATAAACTGGTGTGTATGAAGTGCTTAGCTTGTGCCTGGCATTTAATAAGTGATCAATAAATATTAGCTATTATTAGCTATTACCCCCAATTACACGTACTTATCTGTCTCCAACTTTCCTGCCTCCGTGCTTTGCCTTAGGCCATTCTTTATGCCTGTAGATAAAATCTTCCCCAAGTTTTGTCAAAGTTCTATCCAAACAAGACACCATATGGAATGCATTCACATGATTATGAAGGCTGAGATGTCCCCAAAAGATATTAGAAACTGTTTTTAAGTAGACATATGACACACTATAATTATTGTTGAAAAGTTCACTTATACACTTTTTTTAAAATTATTTATTTACTTATTCTAGAGAGGAGAGAGAGAGAAAATGATAAGGGAGGAGCAAGAACCATCAACTCCCATATGTGCCTTGACCAGGTAAGCCCAGGGTTTCAAACTGGCAACCTCAGCATCCCAGGTTGACACTTTATCCACTGTGTCACAAGAGGTCAGACTCATTTGTACACTTTTATCTTACTTATATCTGTTTAATTTACTTGTTCTTAACCATTATGCTTTGGTTACTCATGAAAATTTTATGAAACATGAAACAGCTAACCATCATCTTAAATGATCTTCCTTGCTGACAAGCTCTGTAATAGAGATAAACATGAGCTTGTTTGACTTTTTGGTGAGCTTAGATGGTAGAATAGTAGCCTTGTATTTAATGCTCATCACTATAAAGATATGCATGTTTTAATTAAACCAACAAAATTAAACTAGCTTTTATTTACTGAAGATTATCCTAGATCATGTGAACTTAAAAATATTTGAGTTAGTTTCTGCATTTCTGAAATTATTCTTGTCTTTAAACCAACTAAATAAAACTATTCAAATAAACTTTGGCAATACTGTCTGGAGGTACAGAAAGAAATCTGAATTTCTTGAAAGAAATGTGTATCACACATCTACAACATACGTCCATAGACAAAGATACAAACACATACCTAAACATACAAACACTGACAGCTTTTGTTTTAAAATTTTAGCTGTGACATAGTTAAGATCATGTAAAACTTCCTAGTTTATAAAACCGTTGGATTCAAATTTTATTTCAGGCAGATGGAACAAATTAACTTGGCCTGGTCAGTTAGCTTTCTTACTGTTCGTGAAAGAGATTTTTAAGATTTTTTTTCCATAGGCCTAATTTTTTAAGGTAGCCTTTCCTTTCATTGTGTTGTTGTTCTTCTGATAAGAATAGCCTTGGTTCCTAGAGAAGACTATGTAGAACGCTCACACCTGAAAAGGCACAGAGCAAGAATGAATGGACGCAGGTTCTACGAGAAGAACGCCTGTTCCCTAGGTCCAGATCTCTTACAGTGCCTGCAGGCCTTGTGAGATGAACACGGGACGTTTGGGGAATGGTAAAAAGGATAGGTAGGTTTTGAATTGATTCTAGAGCTGCAATTCTGTTCTTACAAAGACTCAATTTGTAAGAGAAGTATAATTGCTTTTAATTCCTCAAAGAACTGAGTTGCAACCCGAATGATATGGAGACCCCCCCCACCCCCATCAAACCATATTATCCTCAATTTGCTTCTTTATATCAGGGAGAAGATCTTCCACTAAGATAGAAATCAAGATGTTTAGGATTTAGAGCTGTGCGTCTTTAGAATGTTTTATTAAATCTTCCCACAAAAAGCCTTCAGAATGTTTTTCTTTCCCTCTGGGAACAGCCACCGTTTCTGTAATGCCAGTGATCGCGGCCAGGCAGGTTCACGTTGAGTCTGGGCAGGCGGTAGAGGAGCCGCAGAGTCGGAAAGTGTTGGGCCGTTCCCGTTTGTCAGGTTCTCACGACAGCAGACAAGCAAACAGGCAGGGAAAACGCTTCCACAGCAGCAGGTGAATGAGCAGCAAAACAGCCCCTCGCAGTGGCCGGCGAGCGATCCGGCGCCCCGAAAGCAAGCAAGCCCTGGTAGCCTTACATAGCGCTCGCGCACTGATCAAGCAAAGTGCAAGCCAGCAAGCCCAACACAGCTGTTTTCCCCACGGTTTCATTTTGCCTTAGGGAGGAAGGTCTACATACGTTTCTATCAGGCTCTGAATATCAGCTTCCACCTGGACCGACTTCCAACCGGAAAGCTACCCTAAAACAAAATCCTTTGAATACCCTGTCAGGTTTCCGTTGAGACAAACAGTAAGTACTCCTGGCGGTATTGAACAACACCATGGGGACGAGAGGTGTCCCCAAAAAGAGGGCAAAATATACTGATACTACCTTCCCAGGACCCAGAGCCACTTCCGGAGATAAACCAAAATTAAAAAGAGAGAGAGACAAAGGCCATTCTCCCAAGAGCTAACAGTCGGTGGGACCCTGCCTGGGACAGCGCGCTCATATTTCTGTCCAGCCATTTCCAGACGCAAATAGGGTACAACCCACATTTTTGTCCAGCCATATTTTTTTTGGGGGGGGAGCAACCTGACAGTTGTCAAGGCAAGTTCTCAGGACACAGAATGAGGCAACAGGAAGGCAGCAGCTGTGCCCGGAGAGAGGAGGGTCGGCCAGTGGGCACCTGAAAGCACGTTTGCACATCACACCTCACAGATCTCGTTCTTACAGATCTTTTTTGCCTGCCGGTCTAACTGTGGGAAAGAGGGGACAGGGTGAAATTCTACCTTCTCTCGACCGCGCATGGCGGAGACAGAGAGGGGAAAGCTGACCTTAGTAAGAATTCTCACCTTGGCGGGTGCCCGAGTTCCCCAGGGTCCTGTCGGCAGGCTCTGGAGTGAGTGGGGTGTCCCAGCAGGGGTCATCGGGGTCACCAGACACTGCCCCTTCTGGTGAGTGCCTGGCTGAGCCCCCTTCCTCTCCAGGGCACGTCCTAAACGGGTCAGCCTGTTTAAGTTAAACGTTCTCCGCTGGGGCCACTGCAATTCAAGGTGACCTTTGGTCAGGTCAGTGGGCTTGGTCAGCCTTAAAACAAAATTGAAGTCACCTGAGGCCTCACACTGGCCCCAGTCCAAGTTCGACCCCAGACCTGGTCCGGTTTCTAAGTGAGGTCCAGTCTGACTCCTACCAGTTTGGGGGGCCAGTCCAAGAAGAAAAAAAAAAAGGCTCAGATACAGTGTGAAATCTCAAAACAAAACCTGGAAGCTGCAGGGCTGGGGCCCCAGGGGGTCTTCCCTGTGACCTTCGGAGGCAGCGGGGAAGCGGGGAGCCCAGGGGCTCGGTCCGACCTACACAGGTGCTGGTTCCTCCTGGGGCCCCAGGGGGTCTTCCCCATGACCTTCGGAGGCAGCGGGGAAGCGAGGAGCCCAGGGGCTCGGTCCGACCTACACAGGTGCTGGTTCCTCCTGGGGCCCCAGGGGGTCTTCCCTGTGACCTTTGGAGGAAGCGGGGAGCCCAGGGCTTGGTCCGACCTACGCAGGTGCTGGTTCCTCCTGGGGGCCCTTGGGGTCTCCTTTATTTGGTCTTGTGTTCTTTTATTCTGACACCAGAGCTTTTAAAAGACAACCTGGGACATACTCAAAATTTCAAGAGTTTACTTGAGCAAAAATCGATTCGTATCAGGTAGCATCCAATCTCGCAGGCAGAACGGAGCTCCGGGCAGCTGTGCAGAATGAAGGACTTTTATTGGCAGGAGGGCGTGGGAACAAGGAAGTCACACTAGGAAAAAAAAGCAGGTTGGTTACTGCAAGGTCACTTTTCTTTAAGGGATGGCAGGGGGTCTGTCAGGCAGACGACCTAACTAGTGCCGAGCAGGTGGATTCCTGAGTGACGGTTTAAGGTTTCATTTGTCTAAAAGCCAAACTAATAAAGTTAAACCTTTGTTGGGAATGTAGTGCTCGGCACAGGTAACCCCACGGTGGGGCCCCTTGTCTTGTTTTCACAGCAGTGAGCCACAAACTCCTAGAATGTTGCACGTTTTCCTTTCACAGGGTGGTGGTCCCATTGTCGCTGTCATGCACTATGCTTCATGTCCTCTCTGGGCTGGTTATTGCCCAATGGAAGCGTCCCTTCTTCCCGTACGAAGGCCACTGGCAGCCCTGAACCTGGTATACCACGCGGAGAACTGGAACAGCCACTCACGCAACGTGCCACTCAGTCATGCCATGATCGTATCTCATGAAAGAGAGCCCATGTTTTTAAGCAGACAAAAACACATATTAATAGATTAACCATGTAAATAAAGTTTTGCTGGTTCTACACTCTGAGAACCTAAACGATGTATTTTTTATCTTTTCAAGTAAAAAAAAAAAAAAATCTTCCTGTCATTGGGGAGGGTAGAAAAGGAAACTTTGGAGAAAAGGGGTCTGCTTACATTTGTTAGATCTTTCCTTTCTCTTTCCCACTGCTGGCCCCTGAAATGGCTCTGTTCTGACAGACGGGATGATCCACCAGATGGGCCAGGGCAGACGGACGGGTGTGCGTGGGTGTTCTCTGCCGCTCTTTCTTTTTTTCCTGGTTAAACTTCGGAGGAAGTTTTGGAAACTAGGTGTGGGAGTGGGCTACTCCTCATGCCGCTGTCTGCCGCACTGGAAGGAAGAGGCCGAAAGCCCCGTGGACAGCCTCCTCAGGCGATGCTGGCAGGGCTGGCAGCCACGGCGGAATGCCACGGGGGCAGAGCAGCTGTAAAGAATGAATACATCTTCGCAGGTCATTCCTCAGCTTAAAGTCCTTTGAAGCTCACTGGTGTTCTGGGAGTCAAGTCCAACATCCTTACTGTTGCTCGAGGGGTCTCCCACCCCCTGCTATCGGGCCTGTGTATCTGCTGCCTCTCTTTCCTCCCGCTGCTCCGGCCACGCTGGCCTCTGGTAGTTCCTCAGACGTGCCCCCTCTCCTACAGGTGCGGTTTTGTGTGATGGTTCCTTCCCTGGGAAACGGATTTCTTCCCCAGCCTGCACCAGGCTGATTCCACGTTCTTCCTGGACCCCCACACCTGGTCATCAGCCCCAGTTTTATAGCCTCTAGCACCCTTTACTTGCTCTTTGTCAAAACTCGTCACCCTTCCACAGCTTGTCCACTGTGCCTTCTCCCCTGGACCGTAAGCTCCCAGAGGGCAGACACCCAGCCTTTCTCGTTCATCCCCGCCACCCCCTGCTGAGCCCCTGGGCAGACAAACACCAGACTCTGGAGCAGGGGTCCCCAAACTTTTTACACAGGGGCCAGTTCACTGTCCCTCAGACCGTTGGAGGGCCGCCACATACAGTGCTCCTCTCACTGACCACCAATGAAAGAGGTGCCCCTTCCGGAAGTGCGGTGGGGGCCGGATAAATGGCCTCAGGGGGCCGCATGCCTCCCGCGGGCCGTAGTTTGGGGACCCCTGCCTGGAGGAATAGCTACTAAGCGAACATTTGTCTCAAAGCTTTTAAAGAGAACTCTCTAGGCCAGTGGTCCCCAAACCCCGGGTCACGGACCGGTACTGGTCCGCAGAGAAAGAATAAATAACTTACATTATTTCTGTTTCATTTATATTTAAGTCTGAACAATGTTTTATTTATAAAAAATGACCAGATTCCCTCTGTTACATCCATCTAAGACTCACTCTTGACGCTTGTTCTCGTAAGTTCGACAATTATATTTAAAAATACCACAGTTTTTACGCCAGTTGCATAATTTTATTTTGTGCATTTATCCGTCCCACCCTAAAGGCCGGTCCATGAAAATACTTTCTGATATTAAACCGGTCTGTGGCCCAAAAAAGGTTGGGGACCACTGCTCTAGGCCAATTGGATTGTGCTACTGAAAACATGAGAACCAAATGAGCTCTTCCTGCTTTGTCTCCCAATCCAGCCGGAAAATAGGAGGTTTGAAGGACAGGTTAGAAATGGGGATTATGGGCCCTGGCCAGTTGGCTCAGTGGTAGAGCATCGGCCCAGCGTGTGGATGGCCCAGGTTCAATTCCTGATCAGGGCACACGGAAGTGCCCATCTGCTTCTCCACCCCTCCCCCTCTTGCATCTCTCTCTCTGTCTTCCCCTCCTACAGCCATGGCTTGATTAGAGTGCAGTGAGTTGGCCCCAAGCACTGAGGATGGCTCCAAGGCCTCTACCTCAGGCACTAAGAAGAGTTCAGTTGCTGAGCACCCGAGCAATGCCCCAAATGGGCAGAGCATCGTCCCCCAGAGGCCTTGCCGGGTGGACACTGGTCCAGGCCTGTGTGGGAGTCTGTCTCTACCTCATCTCCTCTCACTCAATTAAAAAAGAGAGAGAGAGAGAGAGAGAGATGGGAATTCTGGGTAAGGAAGCCCAATCAGGGAGCCAGGACAAGACTCTCACTGTGAAACAGGAACATTTTCAAGGGAAGTGACCCTCTGCTGGAACTCCTCGGTTCCAAGGTGGTCATTAACTTTGAATTGTTATGTGGTGTGAATAATTCACCTGTGGGAAACACTAGCACCAACCGAAGTGCTACTTTTTTTTTTTTTCATTAAAATCCTGAAGTCCTGACTAATCTCAGCTGGACTCAGCCCAGACTACACCCTTTCCGAAACAGAAAAATATAACCTGTAGACACACCAGCAAAGACAGCCCTTAACAAAAAAGGGACCATAGTACTTCAAAGGAAGAACCCATGAGAAACTAAGACACCCAAAAATGTTTGGGGGAAATCACTTGACTTGAGTTCAATTATTAGTTTATTATTTAATGTAATCAAATTGAACCTCTATACTGGATGGCTTTGGTCAATCTTCTCTACGTGACTTACTCATTCATTTAGTTACCCTCTGAGTGTCTACAGTATCCTACCCAAAGGCAATAATCCAAGTAAAATGTTTCTATTCACAAAGATATCACTGTCTATTTGGAGACATAGACAGGGAAAATAAGTGACACAGTGCTATGGGGGTGACAATGTAACTTTCAAATTCCACACGGTACACTATGGAAACCCTGAAATCAGGTGCTACCTCGACAGCACCAGTTCTAGATTCTTTGTGCCAGTGGCTCAGGGGGTCTGTTTCCTGCACAATCTCATGTTTCAATGCTCTGGACCAGGGGTCCCCAAACTTTTTACACAGGGGGCCAGTTCACTGTCCCTCAGACCACTGGAGGGCCGGACTATAAAAAAACTATGAACAAATCCCTATGCACACTGCACATATTTTATTTTAAAGTAAAAAAACAAAACGGGAACAAATACAATATTTAAAATAAAGAACAAGTAAATTTAAATCAACAAACTGACCAGTATTTCAATGGGAACTATGCTCCTCTCACTGACCACCAATGAAAGAGGTGCCTCTTCCGGAAGTGCGGCGGGGGCCGAATAAATGGCCTCAGGGGGCCGCATGCGGCCCGCGGGCCGTAGTTTGGGGACCCCTGCTCTGGACTATCCTGTCCAAATCAGCAAGCACACATGCCAAAGAGCCAGAACTCTACTAATTACAGCAAACTCCCGGACTTTCTCTCCTAACCGCCTTACCTAGAAACTCAGCTTCTTAATCTTCTCAGAGTTCGTAGCAAATTTGTGAGACACTGTTTAAAAGTATAATTTGCATGATACTATTTAACAGTGAGTCTCTGCTCGAAGGCTGTAACCCGAGCGCCTGTGTTTCAAGGGCTCTATCCCTAAAATTTCAAGTTGACCTTTTAAACGTGCTGCACTGAATTTAGCTGATCAAAAACTAAGTCCAGCTACATTCCTGATAATGATATTTTAATGATAAATTTATGAAGTATTTACTTCATTGTATAATTCTATCTATCTGACAATGACCGGGGCAGGGAAATTCACATGGTTTAGAGGGAATCATGGGATGGTGTGGGTTTAATGGAAGACATGTGCGCTCTCTCTCTCTCTCTCTCTCTCTCTCTCTCTCTGCTCAGAATGAGCCTGGGAAAGTGCAAGCCTGCCTTTGGCTATTAGTAGCAATCCTGCCACCAAATGCAGCCCACCATCACAAAGAACTTGGAGAACTGAATTCAAATGTCAATGTGTGCACCTATATCAACCCATACCTGAGGCCACTCTTCACCTGACTTCGCAGGTAAGGGAGCTTAACATTCCTCTTTGTTCAAGTCTACGAGTTAGGTTGAATAGGATTTGTAAACAAGAAACCAGACCGATTCATTCTCATAAAAAGAACCAGGTAGGAAGGAAGCTGCAGACGAGACAAACAGAAGTCACTCCATGTTTATTCGGTATTCAATAACTTTGCTACCCAAAGAGAAAACACAGTGTGAGGGGCCCCACTTTAATGAACTCCTTGCTTCTGGCTTTCCATCCTGAATTTCTGCGCCCATTAATCAAGGTTTGATACTGTTTCACATAGTACTTAAAATGTTTCCCTGAGATCACCGAGGCTGTGTCACAGAATATCTTGCCCTCCCAACATTCAGGAGAAAACTAGAAGCCTTCAGGTGGTGAAAGAGGCAGACAACTTAGGTAGAACTCCTGAGAAAATGTGCAGAGTCAACCAAGCCACCAATTGATATTTCCCTGGCTGTGGACTACAATCCCCTCAACATCTCCAAATAGTGTAGAAGGAAAGTCCTATTGCATAGAAGGGCCCTTTCTCACAGTGCTGTGTGTGCACAGCATCGTGGCTTTTGCTGACAACCAGAGCCATCCTGCTGCCTCAGTTTCCAGTAAAATGCAGAGCTAGTGAGGTATGGACCACCTCTCCCCAGTGGCACAGGAACGAGAAAAACCCAGACAGAGGTGATGAGGACAAAATGGTTGTGGCATTATGTGCTTAGGCAGGCCGACAATGGTTCTCAAGATGGTGAAATCAAAACAGCTTGGGATCCTCCAAGAGCGGGAATAGGCAGAGACTTACTGGATTCTCACCTCAAATCCCATCCGAATCGAGTCACCAAAGGTTAAGGCAAATGGACCTCAACACAGCCTCCCAGTCCCCGGCGCACTGGGAGTCAGCTCTGGAGGGGATGTAACACTCAGCAGTCCCCCCGGGGCCACAAGAAATCACCCTGTGGACAGCGGGCCGGTCTGGACTGGTCATTCTTACGCTTTGCTGTTGGTCTTCCACCCACCCATCCCCTTCAAAGGTCACAATGGAGTGACTGTGTCCCTGCTGAGGACTTCCCTTTTGAAAAATAAACAAGCAGCAGTTTCCCTGATCTGACCCACATTCAACAGTGGAAGGAGCTGGGGTCCCCGGGAAGAGAGAGTGGGAAAGGAAGCCGGGTGTCAGGTGCGCGCTCACACTCAATGCACACGCGCGTACACACACACACACACACACACACACGCACGCACGCCAGGCCAGCTGGAGAGGGTGCCGGCCCCTGCAGATGGGAAGCGAAAGGAAGGCTGAGCGTCCACGGGTCACGGCACTTGCGGAGACATCAGTCCGTGGGCACGAGGCTCCCGTCCTCTCTCTTAGGTTTTCTTGAGGTAGGTCTGACAGGCTTTGGCCAAGTCTTTCAAGAAGCTAGGAACTCCGTTCTGCAAAGCAAAGGATACTGTCACTGCTGTGTCCACAGAGCAATCACTCCTGATCCTTGAGGGTGTGGATAAGGTAAACAAGTTGGCTTGGGGGAGAATTTTAAAAGACAATAGGGCCTTGGACCTGATTTCACCACAATGTCGTCACAGATAATGACAAAAGGTAAGATCCAGGGCGTAGGTGAGACTAAGATGACAGAGGCCACTGTTGCAAGACATGGCCTTCTATTTTGGCTTTCTCTGGTGAAAAGCGAAGACATTTCTGAGTCACCGTTTCTTGAAGGAGAAAAAGAAAAGCTGGAAGATGGGATTGGGCTGGCTGGTTCGATTCTTCCCAACAAATGGAAGAACTCGCCTTACAGAATTAGATGGGTAAGGATTTGGGGCCATGAGGCTGGCTGCATTACTGGTGAGTTACTGTTGATCATTGTGCAAGGCTTGCCCCAAACCTTGTCTTATTTGCTCCCACTCTATGAGGTTGGTAATACCATCTCCGTCTTTTAAAACGGAAACACTTGATAGCTTCCAGAGATTTCACAGTCAGAGCAGGGCCTGGATTTAAAGTCACATGGGTTTGACCCAAAGCCATGAGCTTTCCACTCTCCCAGGGGGTCTGTGGAGCCCTCCGGCCCCTGAGACTTGTACAAAGCAGGCTCCCAGGCAGTGAGCTCTCCACTCTCCCAGGGGGTCTGTGGAGCCCTCCGGCCCCTGAGACTTGTACAACGCAGGCTCCCAGGCAGTGAGCTCTTCACTCTCCCAGGGGGTCTGTGGAGCCCTCCAGCCCCTGAGACTTGTACAAAGCAGGCTCCCAGGCAGTGAGCTCTTCACTCTCCCAGGGGGTCTGTGGAGCCCTCCGGCCCCTGAGACTTGTACAAAGCAGGCTCCCAGGCAGTGAGCTCTTCACTCTCCCAGGGGGTCTGTGGAGCCCTCCGGCCCCTGAGACTTGTACAACGCAGGCTCCCAGGCCGTCTCTGGGGACCGGGGCCTCCCCTGGAGTTCCCTCTCCTTACACAACAACAACAACAACGCTGGAGGCTCCCCCCGGGCTTGGAGACATCCGGCTGTCTCCCCAGCCAGGGCTGCCTGGCCTACTCCTCCGAAGCAGAGACAGGGCCAAAGGCACCATTGTTCCTACAAGGGCAGGCGAGGAGGCGTCTTTGTCTTTTGTCCCAGCTTCATCCTGGGTGTTGGCAACCCCATCCTAACCGTGGTCACTCAACCAAGCTGTTTCATAAAAAGAGCCTCATTAGGCTTGAGACAGCGCCGTCTCTTCGGCCTGACAGCCCCGTGGGCTAAGTCAACATTTGTCAAACACACCTCCCCCTCCTGCCTCCTGGGAGCTCACCTTGGCGGCCCAGTTAATGAGCCAGGACGGAATTTGGCCACCCGGGTTATCGAAGTAATACATGAAAACTAGAGGGGGGAGAAAGAAAGGACAATTCAGAAAGCAGAAAACATGTTAGAGAAGTAAATGACAAACCCTGAGAAACTGCCACCGTCAGATTCACACCCAGAAAAAAAGGAGGACGGTAACTTGTTATCCGCGGGGACTCCTCTCCTCTGCCTTGTCATTCGGGACATGTATGTACAGTGTGTCCGTAAAGTCATGGGGCATTTTTGGCCGGTCACAGGAAAGCACAAAAGACGATAGAAATGTGAAATCTGCACCAAATAAAAGGAAAACTCTCCCAGTTTCTGTAGGATGATGTGGCAGCATGTGCGCATGCGCAGATGATGACGTAACACCGTGTATACAGCGGAGCAGCCCACAGCCATGCCAGTCGAGATGTGGATGGTACAGAGGAAAGTTCACTGTGTTCTGTGGCTTGCTAAATTCGAATCTGTACCAAAGTGCAACATGAATATCAGCACATTTATAATGAAGTGCCACCACATAGGAATAACATTACTCGGTGGGATAAGCAGTTGAAGGAAACCGGCAGTTTGGTGGAGAAACCCGTTCTGGTAGGCCATCAGTCAGTGACGAGTCTGTAGAGGCTATACGGGATAGCTACCTAAGGAGCCCTAAAAAATCTATGCGTGAGACCACACCGAACTGCACTGAATAGGTATGAAACTGAGAGAGTTTTCCTTTTATTTGGTGCAGATTTCACATTTCTATCGTCTTTTGTTGCTTTCCTGTGACTGGTCAAAAGCGCACCATGACTTTACGGACACACTGTATAAACATTTTAAAAATCAGAGACAAGATATATTTTGCTGCTATTTATTAAACAACTGACACTTGGATATAGTCGTTCATTATTTCTCTCATTCATTAACCCAACGTTGTAAAGAGCTGGTGAAATTAAACCCCAGTGTATGAATGATAAAATGGAGATTCAGGAAAGTTCACTGACCCGTCAAGGTGGCAGATCAAACAGGTATCAGAACAATGGGTCAGATTTTGCCTGGGGTTCATGGCCACCCTCATTCCAGCAGGACAGGTGGCCTGGAGCCCGCCCCCAGCTCTTCTTGTGTTTGGAACGCAAGGTCCGCAGGACCGAGTCTCTGGGTTTTTGCTGAGAGGGAGCTGTGCCCCCAGAAACACTGCTACCAGCTCGTGGCCCTATCCACGACACCAGCCTGAGTCATGTCTAAGCGCCCTGACATACTGTGATGTACAAGAGGCCATCAAGGATGGAGTGAGTCACATTGAAGCGCCCCCCTCGCACTCTGGCCAGCCAAGTCTCTGGGGCAAACGGAGTCCCTCCCTGCCCGGGTGCTCATGGCTGATTTGTTTTGTCCCCCCGCCCAATCTCTGACCTCAGGGAACGAGCATCGCGGATTTCTGTCTCCCAAGCAGCATGGCCTCGTGGGGCGGCCGGGGCGGGGCGCCCGCGTTACCTCTGCTCCCCTGCTTGCCGTCGCTCTCAATCGCCAGGCTCTGCTTGTAGCTCTTCACCCGGATCACGCCCGGCCTCTCGGCCACGGGCGGCTTGGCGCTGCTCTGGGCCAGGACCACGTAGATCTTCCGTCCTTCCACGTCCAGCTCTTGCCGCTGCCGGACGTAGACATACTGCAGTGCCGGTCAAGGTGACGTCAGACAGGCTGGAGGGAGGCCCTGCCGGCCGGAAGCAGAGGGAGGGGATTCCTCCCGCCTGGCGTTTGGTCCCCTGCACTGTTGTCACTTCACCCACCCGCCCTGTCCCCTCACCTGCGCTGCCAGATCGTGCCTCATACCACCTGCTGTATCATCTGAGAGCATGCACTGCCCATGGTGAATCGTGCTTGATGTCTTTAAATATGCATCCAGGGGAAACCCCTCCTCCTTTCTCTAAGAAGTCACAGGGAGACAGCAGAGGATCGATCACCCATCAGCTGTGTGATCCTGGCTTGTTTACTCAACCTCTCTGAGCCTCAGTTTCCCCAGGTAAGAAAAAGGAGTAACACTGCCCGGCAGGCAGGCTTGGTGGAGGCATTATGGAAAGGCCGGGGCAGAATAAGTACTTGATAAACACCCCAAGTCCTTCCTCTTTGTCCTGACCTCGCACCCCCTGCAGCTCTAATTACTAATCTCTATTCACCAGGAACCAGCAAGCAATGTTACCTACAACAGGTGATTGTGGAGACACTGAGTAGCTAAATATTTAGGAGGCTGATGTACACGCTGTGGTAACACTGGCTTACCAGGAATAACAGTTATTTCACCTGAATAACCACAGAACAATGACTATGTCAATAACGCTGTCCTAGGGAAGACAATTAAGTCATTAGAAGTGACAGGTCACCACTATTGAGCCCTTCCCATGTAATGAACATGTGCTCTCCCTAACGCATCTATTTTGACCCTGACGGATCCCTGTGAGTTCAGGGTGAGGACCCCCATCTTACAGGTGAGAAGACTACATCAGAGAGGTAAAGAAACCTGCCCCAGATCCCACAGCCCCGCTGAAGTGATTACACCTGAATCTGAGCCCAGATACAGCTTCAGAACCTAATTAGACTTTCACAGGTGGACAGGGCTCGCCTGTTTGTCCTTGATACGTTCAAGCGACAGGCTTTTAGATTTAACACTAGAAGCAATTAAAAGCCTACGGCAATAAGAAATCACCCTGCATATGACACAACTGCATTGACTGTCACAGCAACAACCACAGCCCATGCCACCTCAGAGTCTCTGAAGCACCCGCACTTGTCCCACCCCTCTCTCAGGCCGCCCACAGGTAGTCTATTGTCCCCAATCTCTAAGTCAGAGCAGTAAGTTCTTAAATGTTTTAGGGAAGAAATGGCGTTGCTTTAGACTCTGGCTCTCCTCTCTCCCACAAAACAGAAAATGTTGTCCTACTTTCTCCCACAACTTACTCAGCTCCCGTGCTAGACATCACCTGACACACCACTAAGGAAATATTAACTTGATACATATATTGATTAAAATGTGGGCCCTGGCTAATTGGCTCGGTGGTAGGGCATCAGCCTGGCATGTGGATGGCCCAGATTCGATTCCTGGTCAGCGCACACAGGGGAAGCAACTACTGTATCTGCTTCTCCACCCTTCCCCCTCCCCTTTCTCTCCTCTCTCTCTTTCCCTCCACAGCCATGGCTCAATTGGCACTGAGGATGGTTCCATGGAACCTCTGCCTCAGGTGCTAAAAATAGCTCGGTCACGACCATGGCCCCAGATGGGCAGAGCTGGGCAGAGGGGTTGCCAGGTGGATACTGGTTGGAGCGCATGTGGGAATCTGTCTATCTCCCCTCCTCTCACTTGGAAAAGAAGAAAATAAACAAATAAATAAATAAATATAAAAACATGGCAGAGGTCTTTGAAGGGTGGCAAGGTCCAATGTGCCATATAGCCAACAACTGGAGAACCGCCAGTTCACTGAGGCCCAGAGACATGGAATGCCTCTTCCAAGGTCACACAGCAAAGCAGAGAACGGATGTGTACTCAGCCTGGGATCTGTCTCTCCAAAATGAATGTTCTTTACTGCACTATTCTCTGTCCTCAACTATTTAACAAGCCTCGTTGGAGAGACATATACGCATATAGAAAGACTAAAGCAACAGCTTCATGGGGTTGGTGTGGTATTAGAAAGCCAATGAAATAAAAGCCTAAGGAGCCCGGGTGTCATTCCTGAGACCCAGCAGTGTCCCTGTGAGGTCAGAGACGTGGGACCATGGGCTGGTCCAGATTACCTCCTCTGGAGACAGCTGCACCTGCTCCCACACCTGCCTTTACCACCCCCTCGGTGTGTGAACCTGAGTCAGCTGCCAAGCAGCTCTTTGCCTCAGTCTCCTTGACTGTGAAATGGGAATGAGGGTGCCCACCTGGCACAGTTATTGGGAGAATTAGAGAAAGCCACGTAGAACCTATGGGATTCAGTACGCCACAGTTTGTTGAAACACATCCCATGTGTACACAAACGACCACTAGTGCGTGGGAACTGTGCCCAGAAATAAACCCTTGTGGAGTTTCAAATCTAGTTGGGGGCCAGGGAGACACATATATCAGACACAAACACAAACACACACGGTCCTCTCTGTTTAGAGAATAATGACTTCAGAACAAACAGATTTACAGACTGTTAGAGCTGGAGAAGATCCCAGTGGTCACTTAATCCACTGGTTTACAAGGTCTATTTTTTAACCCACGAGACCCTTGGCTGAAAGGATCTTCTATGGGAATTCAGCGTGCAAAGTGTTCAGCCCCCGTGACGGAGGAGAAAGTGCCTGTCCGTCATCCCAACCCCCTGCCCACCCAGGACATCTCCATCCCGCCCTCCTAGGCTGGTCCTGGGTGGGCCTCCAAGAACCTTGGAGAGGCGGCTACCACTCCCACAGCCCATTCAACTGCATCAGAAGATAAAGAAGGAAATCGAGGGGAAGAAACATGCATGCAGTGTCCAGAGCCAATAGTGACAGAGGGACCACTGTGCAGTCAAGGAAACGTGAGGGGGTCCGAGGAGAGCTAGAGCTGTGGGGGCCTGAGTTCCAGTCCCCATTCTGCCAGGAGTCACCTGTCCGCAAGCCTCCGTCATTTCCCCCCCTAGAGACTGAGGGAGCATCTTAAACACTCTTTATAATAAAGTTCTTTCCAAGTTCCCCTTCTGTGGCCCAGCAATTTCAAGCCCTAGAAGATGTCTCAGGAAAACAGGAGCTGCCCTCCAAGTGACCACAATTCCAGGCACTCCACATGGTCAGGCCCAGAAGTCACACTCAGAGGTCTCTGACAGCCACACAAGAAGCAACAGCTTTAGCATATGCTTCCGCAAGAATCAAAGGCAATGTTGTCCACACCTGCTGGATATACCACCACTGGCCGAGGGCCCGGGGCGGCACAGCAACACTGAGAAAGCCGAGGCGCGGCGCCCCTGGGAAAGGATACATCCCTGTTGGACATGGGGAAAGGGTACTTCACCTCCCAGTAGACCACGGTCTCGCCGCCGCATTCTTTTTCATAGAGTTCTAAGGAGAACAATAGATGTTAGTGCATCTGGAAGCCTCTTTGGCTGCAATGAACACGGAGCCGAGGTAGGATGACCTCGTAGGGAATAATAAACCACTAACACACATAGCACAGAATTCTTCTAAAGTCAGGCATGCTCATTACCCCTAGAAGCTTGTTGTCTAGGGGCACCGTGCGATAAAAACCACGTAATCAAAATAAAAGCACCCAACAAGATCTGTCTACCTCAGAGCAAAAACAAGACTCTCAGGATGCAATGAAACACAGGCATCCAAAATTAAATGTTCAGGTTTTAAAATCAGAGTGACCACCAGATGTCACTCGAGTACCAACAGTTTTGCTTTTAAGACCTTTCTTCCCTCCAGATGTTATGCCGGGACAGCTGGCTCAGTGCTGAGTCCCAGTCTGCAGTGTTTAGCTGGGGAATCAAGGTTCCAGAGATAGCAGCATCCTTTCCTGAACAGCGAGAAAGTGGCGTGATGGTAGGTAGCTAACCTGAAGTGTCTTGCTTCTGTCCCATGTTCCCCCGCACTACCATCATGAGATTGTGTGCAAACAGCAGCTCACTCCTGGAGGAGGATCGCAAAGGAATCCGATGGCATGCACACCCTCTGACCCCAAGCTGCGCGGGGAGCTTCTCCCTAACCATTCAGAGAGGAAGCCAGGCCAAGGCTACTGAAGTAACCAAGAGAGTCCCTTGAGATGCTAATGGAGAAAACGTATTATATAATCCAGTTTTTGAAAGAAAAATCTATTAATGCGCTTGGCAGCCCGCTGGTGCCACTGAGGCGGAAGACAGCCCTCGAAAGGAAGGGAAGCAGCGGGCACCTGCTGCTTCTTCCTGCTGGGCACTGACTGCTCCCCCTACTTGGCCTAGCATCTCAATTCTCCTTCAGGGCCTCCTCCTGCCCCTCCTGCCCACTAGGTGTTTTAAGCAGAACTGGCTCAGCATTCATTTCAGGGCTGGGCAATTGAGCAAGACGTGGCCACGCAGATTAGGTCAGAGATGGTGCCTCTGGCCGGGGTCTCAGGTTGCCATGTGAGCAGGTTCAGGCTGAAAAGTGGTTCAGTAAAGCTCTCAGGGAGCTCACAGACTATCCGGGAGGATGGGAGTTAGGTCTAGGGCCTCAGGATTGTTCTGGAGATGCCAGTCTGCTGCTGATGATGGATCGGACACCACGGCGAGAACTGCTGACGCTGAGTAACAAACGTTAGAAGCTCCACAACTGTGTCCCCCAAAGTCAGGATGTCTTTGCTGTGAGCGCCATCGGGAAGTGGATTCTGCAGGCTGCCTGCTTCTTCATGTTGCTCCTTCCTAAAATGAAGCGCCATGTGCACCTTACTGGCAACTTCCATATCACGTGACCGACCCAGGGCGGCTAGGGAGACTGGGACGGAGAAAACACGGGTTCTCCCTGGGATACATGAGCATCGCAATTCCCCGGGGTAGGAAGTATTGTTGGAAACAGTAAGTGACCCAGAACCGTGACAAACGTCCACAGGAAATAAGAAGCACGTCATCCATGCTGAGCCAAGGAGAGCCGATCCTGGGACCGAGCTGCCCTTGGCAGGAACGTGGAATCCTTGTTCCTGTTCCTCTGGGGTTACTTCTGTGGTTATTTATCAGCCTGGGACCTCTGGGGGCCACCTCTGCCTGGCTGAGGAACCTGCCTGAGGAGCCGGTCAGCACAGAACAGAGCAAGAGATGAGAAATTATTTAAGTGTTGGAGGCAGCTCCGCTGGAAGCCAGAAGTTCTCAGTGGAGGGGTCCTTTTCTGACACTGGCGTTAGTGAGCGTTTTGGGACTTGAAGCCAAGAGTCCTGAGTATAGCACGGGTCTTTCCGAGTTTATGTGCCCCTCGGCCACCCCACAATTCTATTCCACGGTGACTGACACAGCAGAGGCCACTCCCAGCTCCAGTGGCAGGAGAGTCCTGTTTAACATCCTTTAAAAGGCAGGAGAGTCCTTTTTTTTTTTATTCTGAGAGAGTGAGAGAGAGGCAGGAAGGGAGAGAGGGTGAGAAGCATCTACTTGTAGTTGCTTCACTTTAGTTGTACATTGAGCTTCTTGCGTGTGCCTTGACCGGGGCGTGCCAGTATCCCCTTGCTCAAGCCAGAGACCTTGGGTTTTTTATGTCAGCAATCTCTGGGCTCAAGTTGGGGGGCTTTGGGGATCATATGGACAATCCCCAGCTCAAGCCAGCGATCACACACTGATAAGCCTGCGCTCAGAGCCAGAGACCTCGAGGTTTCGAACCGGTGATCTCAGTGTTCTGGGTCATTGCTTTACCCACTGCACCATCATAACTCTCCGTCACTTACAGGGTGGAATCTGAGAACTACACACTGACAGTGAGAAGAGACCTCGAGGTTTCGAACCGGTGATCTGTGTTCTGGGTCAGTGCTTTACCCACTAGACCACACTGCCCAGGCTAATGTCTTCATAACTCTCCGTCACTTACAGGGTGGAATCTGAGAGCTGCACACTGACAGTGAGAAGAGACCTCGGGGTTTTGAACCGGTGATCTCAGTGTTCTGGGTCAGTGCTTTACCCACTGCACCATCATAACTCTCCGTCACTTACAGGGTGGAATCTGAGAGCTGCACACTGACAGTGAGAAGAGACGCGTGGGGTCTGAACCCTTTTCCCACCCTAGCTCTGGATTCTACCGCCAAACTGTTCACAATGTGTACACATCATATAGTTTCACACTTCCCTGACTTTACTCCCACTGTTCTCTGGGCCTGGAATGCCCTTCCACCACTCCTCCCCTTACCCTCACCTCCTCACATAGTATTCTTGTTCTTTCTAAAACGTGGATTCAATTTCCAAAACAAAACTCGGACACCACCTCCTCCAAGAAGCCTTCCATGACACGTAGATATACAGGTGACAATCAACTTACAGAGAGAACCAACCAGCCCTCAGAGCACACTGGAGCCTGACTGGTGGTGGTGCAGTGGATAAAGCATTGATCCGGGACGCTGAAGTCCCAGGTTTGAAACCCCTAGGTCACCGGCTTGAGCACAGGCTCACCAGCTTGAGTGCAGGGTTGTCAGCTTGAGCATGGGATCATGGATATGAACCCATGGTCGCTGGCTTGAGCCCAAAGGTCACTGGCTTGAAGCCCAAGGTCACTGGTTTAAGCAAGGGGCCAATGGCTTGGCTGGAGCCCCCTGGTCAAGGCACATATGAGAAGCAATCAATGAACAACTAAAGTGCCACAACTAAGAGTTGATGCTTCTCATCTCTTCCTTTCTGTCTCTGTCTCTGTCGCTCTCTAAAAAAAGAAATCAAAGCAAGCTGGAAAGAAGATCTAGGAATATGCAAGAAATAGCAAAGGCACATTTCAGCCCAGCACTTAAGATTTTTATGTCAAAATTAAAAATGAAACTTAATAGAATAGAAATTAAACCTGCTGCTTTCTACTTTCTAATTGATTTTTTTAACACTAGATGTTACTCACCTTTAACATACTGGTCCCACTGTTTTCTGTAGTCTAAGTCCATATAGACATCTGCTAAGAGTGCCGGCGGGCAGTTCTCCAGAACGCCGAAGACTTTGTACTCATAAAGCCCCGTCTTCTGTGAAAACAGAACAGGCAGAAACAACCTGTTGAGTCCCAGCCTGAGAGACAGCTGGAGTGCACGGCATATGAACAACAGACGGCTGAGGACAGGGTGCACGCAACACCATTTACTGAGCACCTCCCGGGAGTCTCGGTGACGTGGTGGTGAAGAAGCAGAAAGGGCTCTTGCCCTCACGGGCCTTAAAGGCAGCCGGAGCCTTGGTGGGGGTACCGGCTATAGACACCATCCGGCTAATGTCAGCAGGATACAAGAAGGGTTACGTGGTAAGTGGGGCTAGGTTTGGAGGAGAGGAGTTCTAAATCAGGAAAGGTCTTCCATGGGGGATGTTTATCAGAACCTCTCGTCCTACACCTTAGGAGCAGTCGTTCATGGGAAGATGAGGAAAGACCATTCCTGGTAGGGGAAGGCCCTCGGGTGGACGGATTGGCCTGCTCAAGGGACAAAGGCCAGGGGGTCTGGAGAACGGTGGGAGGCGGAGAGTAGCAGGAGCTGAGGGGGGGGGAGCACTGGGCTCAAAGGAATTTGTCAGCCAGTGTCAAGGTGAAGTATTTTGTTCTAACTGCTATGAAAACCCAATGGATGACTTTAAAAGGGTGATCACTGCTCATGGTAGAGCGCAGATCCGAAGGTAGCAAGGAGATGGTTGGAAGACAGTGCAGAGGACCAGATAAGAGAAGATGGTGACGTGAACGGAGCTGTGACAACAGGGATGGAGAGAAGTCAGAGCTTTAGGGGCATATTTTGGAAGTAATGTCAACAGCAATCACTGTGCAGACAGGTTACTATGAGGATAAAGCAAGCAAAGGATTGAGGATAACTCTTAGAACCTTTGCTCAAACAACCAGCCAAATGGAGAGTTCCTTTTCCAAAAAAAAGAGAGAGAAAACTTGGGGAAGAGTTATCCTGTGGGCTGTGAGGTAATCGAGAGCTCCACTGTCGAGTTTGAGAAGCTTATTAAACATCCAGTGGGGGTGTCATCCAGGCAGCTCGCACTCAGAGGACAGGACACTATTTTAGATATCCATGGGGTACGATGCAACCCAACACACTGTTTGATCAATTCCAGGATAGAATTTCTCAACAACTGCTTCATTTTTTTTTTATATAAAGGACTTTTGCATTAAGGGCTAAAAAGGGGGAGAAACATCAGTTTCTGATCATATTAATCCCTTTTATTCAGGAAATAAACCATCTGTAGATTCCAAAGTACAAGAACCCTTGTCCGCAAGGGGACTGGGCTGGAGCTGGCCACACCACACATTTTTCACTCTGCACAATGGCAACTTCAAGTTCCTGACCCTCACGTTGCCGAGAGGGTCTAATGTTAAGATTAAACCAATGGCTCTTCCATTTCAGTGCAAAGCAAACAGAAAGAAAGCCTTTAGACACAACTTCCATGTGCTAACGCAACATTATTGGGTCATCTTGCATAAATGACGCCATCTTCTTCAACACCATACCAGAAACTGTAGAGTCAGGGGGAAAACATGGTGACTCTTTCTAGACATCTGAGGCTTCAGGGGTGTCCTGGCTCAGGTGGCATAACCCAGAGATAAATACTTCCCAGTTTAGAAACTGCAGGTGTACGTGAAAGTACCTGGCAAGCGGTGGGAGGTAAAACTGACACTGAAAGCACAATGATTTCTCCAGCTCTAAAAGCACCCGGCTTCTACCAAGGGCTACCTGTCATCAGTGACACACGAGGAGAACCGAACCCCTTCTGTGCTGTGCCACAGACCTCGGGAGAAACCGCCCCTTCTGTGCTGTGCCATGGATGCCCAAACAGAAGGCAGGACAGACCTCGGGAGAAACCGTCCCTTCTGTCCCCTCCCCTGCACTCACACATGGAAGAACAGTGAGGGTTTATATACCTGCCACGCATGTATACCCACACATCTTACAATCAGCTTTGGAAGAGAGACAATTAGCTCCCTGTTCAGAAACCTCCGGAGCCCCGTTTTTTCCACATACCCAGCAAAAGGGACAATTACGTCTTGAGATAATTATGTCCCCAGCCTTACAGGAGGAGTTCGCTCTGGCTATCTGGATAAATTAAGACAAACTGTTTCCTTAAGCCAAACTGGTTCCTTTCCCCTCCTGAATGCCATTCCAGGCTCAGTGACCTCAGTCCTGTACATATCGCAGAAAACAGAAGCCCACTGGGGAGAGGAAAATAGAATGATGCGATTTACGTGAATGCAGAAGAATGCGCTATTGTGACGGCTTCCTTTAACACTCCCGCGGTGGCCGAAGTGAGAAAGGCCAGAACTCCACAGGAACAAAGCACTGGTAACACCTTTCCTCGTCTGTCAATAAAATGTCCTTTTCAAGGGCTGGGTGGCCCCACCCTATTTCTTGGGTCAAAGTACTTTTTCACCCATTATTTCATCCAAAAAAAAAAGATCTCAGTAAACATACTCATGTTTTTATTCCATCTTTTAAAAAATACAGTAAAATTTTTTTATACTTACAGAAATCATTTAGAGTCACTATAGGAAAATTGGAAAATACAAAAAAAAAAAAAGAATAAAAAAATTGAAATGGCATGTAAACTCATAATCTGCAAATACCTATTGGTAATATTTGAGGCACTTCTTTTAGGTAAATAAATACTTCTGTGTGTTAGAAAAATGGGAGTAACATGGTGTGAACAGCTTGTATTCTTATGCTGAACAATATTATATTAAAGTTATGGAAAGATTACACTAAGTATTCTTTTAAATTATTGCTGTTTCCAAATATTTTTACAAATATAAATACTGCTGGTATTATCTATTATTTCATAGGGACCAATTTGGTCCATAATTCTAACTTTTTCAGTAGCGAAGTTAGAGATAAATTTTAAAGGGTAGTAACATTTTAAGGTTCTTTATACTTTTTATACATTTTTAAGAAACTTTGTACCAATTTATACTCTAACGAGTAGCGAAGAATCGGTTGGCCCACCCTCAGCCTGAGCCAGCACCCAGACCCTAAGAACCGACTGGCCTCACCACACATGGCTTCTGACCTTGTTCATTACTGTCTATAAAAGAAAAGTTCTTCTGAGCCCTGGCCACATAGCTCAGCTGACTAGAGCATCAGCAGGGTGGCAGGTGTGATCCCAGGTTGGGGCACATACCAGAAGCAACCAATTAACACATAAATAAATTAATAACAAATTGATGTTTCTCTCTCTCTCCCCCCCCCCCAATCACTAAATTAAAACAAAAAATTTTTAAAGAAAAACTCTCATGACTAATTCTTGAGACACTCACAGATCTATGTCTTCCTATTATAATAATCCCTCCCCCAACTTTGCAATAACCCTTTAGAATAACAGTCTCTCCTTGCTAAGTCCAGATCTGTTCTTATTTGACACGAGAGTGGAAAAGTAGACTAACAGCACAGTGCGAACAGGACTTAGGAACACTTGCAGGGAAACGGGACTGTGTGCGAATTCATTAAAACAGTGCAGAAGTACACAAGCCTCGCTCCAATGCATTGCCAAGAAAGAGAGGCAAGAGCAAGTGGCTCCTGTAATGCACACTAAATAGAAATATATTTCCCTTGGCAGAGAGGTGTCAGAGACTCCACACTGTGTTATAGAGAGAGCCGCCTCCTTCCACTGGGTAACTCAGAAAGAAAACTGATAACCTGGCTGGGACCCACGGCATGGCATCCTGAGCCTTGAGCAGAAATCAGACACAACCTGGCTTGGCAGCTCGGAGTGTGCTTCCTCCGCTGACCTGTCTGCAGTCGCTGCAATGGCGTGTACCTGAAGTCTTCCGATCACTGTGACCTGCTATAAATTATATCAACACTAGTAACCATTGCTCCTAGCACAGCGCAGTTTCCAGGTTACATTCATCATCTCATGTCATTTTTTTTTTTTTTAGATTTATTCATTTTACAGAGAGGAGACAGAGAGAGAGTGAGACAGAGAAGGGGGGAGGAGCAGAAAGCATCAACTCCCATATGTGCCTTGACCAGGCAAGCCCAGGGATTCGAACTGGCGACCTCAGAGTTCCAGGTCGATGCTTTTACCCACTGCGCCACTGCAGGTCTCATGTCATCTTGACCATAGCCCTGTGGTGTAGATAGAAACACTGGCATTGCCTCCATCTTTATAGAAAGAAATGAAGCATATTTGTCTGAGAATGATATTTGTCTGAGTCCCACGGCTAGTACTCAGGACAGCTCGGAGGGGAGGCACCAGCCCCTTCTACTCCCCACAGTGGCTCCTTATTTAGCTCTACGCTGCCTAAACCATCATTCCAGACCACGAGCTAATGATCAAGACAAAGAGGACCCACCGCATAGAGTGTTAGAGACAGAAGGGGCCGTAAACCCTTTCTGTAAGAGATGTCAGCGACTTGCCAAGCATCGGTCAACTACACTGTTGGTGGCAAAGCCTGGATGAGAACCTGTTCCTTAAGGTCCCCAGGTCAGGGCTTCTGCCCAGACCACCCAGGATGGACCTCCCACGGAGATGCCACCCGGTATCCCTAAGCCTAGTGTTTGTCCACCAGGCCTCCGACTACCAGAAGAGGTACTTTTTAGATGCTGCCTCGGGGGGGGGGGGGGGGGGGGGGGGGGGGGGGGGGGCTCAGATAAGAACCAAGGGAAAGGAAGGAACGGAGAAAGAATGAATATTACCACCTTCAAAAGTCAGGGGCGGGCCCTGGCCGGTTGGCTCAGCGGTAGAGCGTCGGCCTAGCGTGCGGAGGACCCGGGTTCGATTCCCGGCCAGGGCACACAGGAGAAGCGCCCATTTGCTTCTCCACCCCCTCCGCCGCGCTTTCCTCTCTGTCTCTCTCTTCCCCTCCCGCAGCCAAGGCTCCATTGGAGCAAAGATGGCCCGGGCACTGGGGATGGCTCTGTGGCCTCTGCCTCAGGCGCTAGAGTGGCTCTGGTCGCAATATGGCGACGCCCAGGATGGGCAGAGCATCGCCCCCTGGTGGGCAGAGCGCCGCCCCATGGTGGGCGTGCCGGGTGGATCCCGGTCGGGCGCATGCGGGAGTCTGTCTGACTGTCTCTCCCTGTTTCCAGCTTCAGAAAAATGAAAAAAAAAAAAAAAAAAAAAAAAATTCAGGGGCGGTGCTGGCTTTCCTTAAATTATGCCAAAGAGTCATCAGTAACCTTGTTGCCAGAAAACCCAGCCTGGGGCTCCAGCCAGGGCTCCGAGCCACAGCCGGGAGAGGGTCTGAGCCCTTCGAGGGCTGACTTCTCTTTCCTCCGCGGCGGAGTGGGTCTAATGAGTTGCTACCTGAGGAAGTGACTGTGAGGATTGAATTAGATAATCCACCCGAAGTTCTTAGCATAATAAGCATTCAGGATTAGATGTCACTTTCATTAATAAGGCTGGTATGATGATCTCCCTTTTCCCAGATTGAAGAACTCAGGATACAGATCTGTAACATCATGCGTATTTTTAGGCAAGCTCACATCCACGGAGTGCCTGCTCTAAGCCAGGCACGGTGCTTAATAATTAATACTCACAATAATCCTGGAAGTAAGCATATCATTGTCTCCACTTTATAAATGAAGAACTGGAGGGGGTGTGGAGGTATATAGTTCAGCAACTTGCTAATTTTTGAGATCTGGTATTCTCGCTAACTTGTCAACACATCAAGCCGTTACATTTCTTAGCAATGGTAACTCAAATGCATGAAAAAAGAAACCGTTCAATTTCTTTTCACTTGTATTCACAGGGTTAAAATACTTTGAGAAGCATTACTGACAATGATGGTACATTTATTTATCCTATGCATAATAAAGTCTGTAAGAGAGAAAGTATTTATACATGAGAAATATCAAAATGTCATAATGTTTGCCTTTGACATGACAATTCCCACAGAGAGGCGATCCCTGGAGGGGACCCCTGCTCCCCCGCTCCACTCCCCAACTGACCTCGCTCATTCTTTTCAATTTATGGTGCTTATTATCTGCGTTCATATCACTCACTACAGGACAGCTTTGATTAATCACATTTCCCTAATTTTGCAAATGCGCCCTGGAGTGTGCACTAAATTTTCTTTGCTTCTCACAGAAAAGCTCATTTCTATTTCTCAGGGGGACAGGTAGCCTAGCGCCCCAGCCTGCGACAGTGCCAGCCGTCCAGCTTCAGCCACTCTGGCCAGTGACAGACTCGACCGGTAGGAAAAGCAAGCATTTTTCACCAAAGAAACTCAGTTCTAATGGCAGGAACCACACCTCCAGCCGCCGCTGGGCAGTGTGTACCAAGACGGTGTGAAAAAAGACAGCTAGCTCAATCTGATTTAATATCTTAGATCTCTCTAAGAAAAGATGGTAGGTTCAATCTCGGTAAAATAATGAGAGGTAATACTGAGTGCTTACTGAATAGCAGACACTGGGCTGAATGAATGCTTCACACGGATGATCCCACTAAATTCACACAAGGATCATGTGAAGTAAACCCATTTTTCAGACAAAGAAATCGAGGCTTAAAAGAACTTCTGAGGAATATCTGGAAAAGGCTAATCTGTAGAGACAGGAGGAGGTAGAGCGGTGGTGGTCAGGGGTTGGGAGTAGGGACAGGGAGAGACTGCAAGTGGACAGGGCGTTTCCTGTGGGAGTAACACAAATGTCCTGAAATCGGATTCTGGTGAAGATGGCATACGTAGTTCCAGAAATTTACTAAAAATCGTCAAATTGTACTTAAAGTGAGTGAATTTTATGGTATGTAAGTGCTCTCTCAGTAGAGCTCAAATAAATGATACCTCAATCAATAAAGAGAGAGATTAGAAAACTCAGCCAAAGTCACACACTACTAAACGGCAGAATGTGGACACAAAGCCAGTGGTCTGAGGGCAGAGGTCATCGTCTGTGATACCGACTCCAAACTCTGAACTCTCTGAACAAATCGCTAGACAAACAACAAGCTGTCTGAGTGCATTGCTGTATTTAGGGTGACCGTATAATTCCCACTGGCACACTTTTAAGAGTGGCAGTCGTAAAAATTTTTGCTAGGACAATGTAAAGCAGGCCTGCAGTGGGGATACAGGGACACATGGTCATCCCAGCTACTGCTCAAAATAAAACACCATTTAATTTACCAGGAGCTTTGACCCTGGGTCCCCACACAACTTCGGCAGAGCAGGAATTATCCCCAGTTTACAGGTGAGGAAACTGAGACTCAGAAAGAATCTTGGGCTCATAAATCCTAAAATGATAGAGAAATTACGCATCAAAACTATCCTCCAGGCTGGGGGTTGCCAATCTGTTGGGCTGGCTAAATGTGAACAGTCCACAGCAAAGAATGGCTCTTACATTTTTAAAGGGTAATATACACTGCTCACAAAAATTACGGGATATTTCAAAACAAATATGAAGCTATAAAACACCCCCTAATTTCTGTGAGCAGTACGTATATATGTATGTGCCTACACACTACCCTCCATTTTGCTTCTTGGCCCACAGAGCCAAAAATATTTTCTATTTGGCCCTTCACAGAAAACGTCTGGCAATCCCTTGTTGGGTTGTCAACCTGGCCAGGAGCTTTCCGGGTGTAATGTGAAACTGGCCCCCGGACGTGGAGGCAGGGAGAGACTGAGGAAGGGACGTTTGTTGGTGGGAGGTGTAACAAGCAGGGAACTTACACATGAAGCTCCTCTTTGGCAGCTGAAAGATGAGTAGCTTCCTGCACTTGCCCGCCAGAATCTTACAAGTTTATCGAGAAACCTTAACCACGGGCAGTCACCTACACAGACAACCTCACCACCGCATTTCTGTCTCCAGGCTGTGTCCGTGGGAAGCCCCTAGTATTGGAAGGCAAGTGGTGTGCATTTTCCAAGCACACGAGAGGGAGCGAGGGGCCTCCCATGGACTGGATCCAGCTCACAGGTGAAAGCAGCCACATCTTCTTGATGACGTTCCCCGACATCCTTTTTGAGGTCACTGCCACCGCCACCCAGGAAACTATGAATTACTGCCAAGTCATATTGCAACCGCTCATATCAGAGAGGGACTTTTTTGTTTCTTAAACCTCCAATATATTTATATTTTATTTTGAATGATATTGGGGTGTGCCACTTAAGCTCAGACCACCCTTCAAATGGGAGTGGGGTCTCAACTCTAAACTTCACAGGCCCTCCAGGTGGTCCGATGTAGGATCCAGTTTGAGAACCACTCTGCCACACATCATTTAATTCCATGATTATCACAAGGGCAGCAATCCTAAAAGCTAAGTATGATCCTTGGTTTGCAAGGGAGAAAGCTGGGATTTCAAAGTAACGGAACAATAACAGCACTTGCTGGTGAGTGGGGCCCAGCCCCTCAGTGCTCTCCAGCCCAGCTTCAGCCCAGGCTGTGGCCTTCTGACTTCCTGGAAAAGCGAGGTAGGCACAGCCTGGCTCGCGGCCTCAGCACTAAGCGTTCCCTCTGCTGCAGTGGTTTAAAACCCATCCTGCTCACTGGAGTCTCTTGGGAAGCTTGAACAGTAAAAAAACAAAGACAAAACAACCATAACAAGGAAATCTTTTATTTTTAAAGCATTTCAAACATACATAAAAATAGAGAGAACAGAATAATCAACCCCTTTATGAAAGGGTAGTTTTTAAAGAACCACCTAAGTCCTACTTCAGATCAGTTAAATCTGGGACTCTCAGGTAGGGCTTGGTGATGTCGTTACAGCTCCCTGGGGGATTCTAATGTGCTTGGGTTTTGAGAAGCACCCTGGTTATTTCTCCTGCAGATATCTGAATGATGTAATCTTCCACTTCACTTCTTCCCCCACGCAGGGCTTCCCAAACTCCCCCATCTAAAATACAGTTCATCTCCCCTAGCGACCCCGCCCATCCCCCTACTCCTTTAGCCCACTTAGTTTCTTAGTAGCATTTTCCTCGCAACACTTCATTATATACTACGGGTTTACTCTCATCAGTGAAGGTTGTTCATTGCTCAGAAATATATTTCACTGAAACAGTAGCTCCAACCCCTGTTCCCTGCTTATCCCGTGTCAGGAGGGCAGCAGCACATGGGTGGCATTTGATGAGTATTTCCTGACTACATAAATGAATGATAGTGGTACAGAGTGAGGATTTAACTCGGGACTATCTGCCTCCAAACCCTATGCTCTTCTCACCACACCAGTGGCAGCCCTGGGCTAGTACTGCGTAACCTCCTGAAAGAGAGTCTGGTTCTTGCCTCGAAACAAGCTGTATACTTGGTACTGAGTTTATCAGAGTAGACTGGTTTGTGTCTAGTTACTAGTTATGAGGTCTTGGGTGGTTCACTTTAGCAACTCTGGGTCTTCCTTACATCCTTAAACTAGGAATATAAGCCTGTCTTCCAGATTAGTTGAGCGGGATCATGAAATGTACATGTGTTCCAGACAAGATGGCGGAGTAGGTGGACACTGCACTCACCTACTTCATGACCATATCAAAATGACAGCTAATTTACAGAACAATTCACCTGGAAAACCGTAAAAGAATAGCTGAACAGAAGTCCCATAACTAAGGATATGAAGAAGAAGCCATGTCTAGACTAGTAGGGAGGGCAAAGACGCAGAACAGGCTGGCCCTGCACCCAATTGTGACAGTTGAGAATCCGCAGGGACAGCTCAACTGCAGATGTACCCCTGAGGAGCGAGGGGCTTCAGCTCGGCGTGGAACACCAGAGCTAGGAAGAGGAGCCAATGTAACATCTGGTTGTGAAACTCAGTGAGGACTGCACAACCCTGGATGAGATCCGGGAGGCTGCTGGAAACCCAGGCTGCTGAGAGCCTAATCTGAGTCTGTACTAGCCTAGCAAATAGCACTCCCCCCGCCCCTGTGACTCCCGGAGACCCTGCCTCGCACAATCTACTTACCACCAGAGGCCCTTTCAGCACCAGCTCTTCTGGCAGCCGGCAAGCAGCAGCAGTCCCAGGGTGCCGTGGGCCTTCTGCTGATCTGCCTCAGGCCCACCACTGGTGGCAGCAGGCCTCAGTTCACAGCGTGGCACCTCCCAGGTGCATCCAGGACCATCACAAGCAGCCACCAAGCACTATCGCTTTACTGATCCTAACAGGTAGCCCCAGGTCAGCCACAGGCAGTAGCTGACCTTAACCGGCACCAGAGTCCCGCCCAAGAGGCCCCAGAACCAACATACCTGGTGGCCAGCTTTAGATCATAACAGACCATCACCTGATTAGCTTCACAAAGAGCACACCCAAAGGGACGTCTCAGCAGTCACTGGAACGAATCCTGCTCCATGTGATAGGCTTCCACACAGCAGCTCGTACACTGTCGTCGTGGTCAATCCTAAAGCCAGCCAGCCAGCTGGAGGGTTAATCCCACCCACTGACATGCCAACAGCTATCAAGGATCAACTACAGCAGGAGAGCACACACAATTTACACCAGGGACACTCCTGGAGAACCTGCTCAGATGAGCAAGAAGACTGTACCACTGGGCTCCTCAGGCCACTACATAAGGCCACCTTGCCAAGACTAGGAGATGCAGCAGCTCTACCTAATACACAGAAACAAACACAGAGAGATAGCCAAAATGGAAAGACAAAGAAACATGCCCCAAATGAAAAAAAAAAAACAAAACAGGGGAAATCTCTGGAAGAAGAACTAAATAAAATGGAATAAAGCAATCTACTGGGTCCAGAATTCAATACACTGGTTATACAGATGCTCAAGGAACTTGGAGGAAGAGTAGATGAACTCAGTGAGAACTTCAACAAAGAGATAGTAGGAACAAAAAAGGACACAGAAACCATAAAAAAGAACCAGTCAGAAGTGAAGAAGACAATTACTAAAATAAAGAATACAACAGAAGGAATCAATAGCTGATTCAATGAAGCTAAGGATCAGACGAGCAATATAGAAGAAAAGGTAGCAGAAAACACCCAACAACAGCAAAAATAAAAAAGAATTTTTTAAAAATAAGGATAGTTTAAGGAAGCTTTGGGACAAGGTCAAGAGTAACAATGTTCACATCACAGCAGTACCAGAAGAAGAGAGAGAACAAGGAGAAGATTGGGATCCTATTTGAAGAAATAATGACTGAAAACTTCCTTAACCTGATGAAGGGAAAAGACATACAAGTCCAGGAAGCACTTGAACATGATGAACCCACAGAGGTCCACACCAAGGCACATCATAATTAAAATGGCAAAGGTTAAACACAAAGAGAGAATCTTAAAAGCAGTAAGAAAAAAGTTACCTACAAGGGAGCTCCCATAAGACTGTCAACTGATTTCTCACAAGAAACTTTCAGGCCCGAGGAATTAGCAAGAAATATTCAAAGTGATGAAAACCAAGGACCTACAACCAAGAATACTCTACCCAGCAGGGCTGTCATTTAAAATTGAAGGAGAGATAAAGAGCTTCCAGACAGGAAAAAGCTGAAGGACTTCGTTACCACCAAACCATTATTAGAAGAAATGTTAAAGGATCTTCTTTCAGAAAAAGAAGGGGGAAAAAAAGAACATAAATATGAATAAAAAAATGACAGTGACTAGATATCTAATAATAATCACTTCAAATGTAAATAGATTAAGTGCTCCAACCAAAAGACAGGGTAGCTGAATGCAAAAGAATTATGTGCCCAAAATAGGAGAACCTAAATGTATAAAGCAAATATTGATAGACATAAAGAAAGAGATCATCAGTAATCCAGTCATAATGGGGGAGTATATCAGTCCACTGACATCAGTGGGTAGATCTTTCAGATAGAAAATCAACAAGGAAACAGAAGCATTAAATAACATATTAGACCAGATGAATTTAATTGATATCTTTAGAGCATTTCACTCCAAAGCAGCAGAATATACATTCTTTTCAATTGCATGTGCAACACTCCAGAATAAGACCACATGTAGATCACAAAACAAGACCCAGCAAATTCAAGCATCTTAACCAACCACAATCGTTTGAAACTAGAAATCAATTACAAGAATAAAAAAACAAAACTGAAAAACAACAAACACATGGAAGGCAAATAACATGAATACTCAACATGGAGTGGGTTAACAATGAGATCAAGGAGAAACTCAAAAGCTACCTTGAGACAAATGAAAATGAAAACACAATGACCCCAAATCTATGGTGTTCATAAGATGTACTAACTACAGATTAGACAGAATTCTCTTCCAGGAGGAAGGTAAAAGGTGGGAGTCAACCTGGAAAACAAATGAGGCTTCAGCCAACAGGGTCAGGCAGCAAACAACGCTGGGTAATGCTAGAGGTCAAAGTCCCAGGGGACACGATGTACCCTGACCCGGGGGGGGGCCGCCACACTGGCCCTCCATCCTGTCGACGATGTGACCTGACCCGGGGGGCCGCCACACTGGCCCTCCGTCCTGTCCACGATGTGCCCTGACCCAGGGGGGGCCGCCACACTGGCCCTCCGTCCTGTCCACTATGTGCCCTGACCCGGGGGGCCGCCACACTGGCCCTCCGTCCTGTCCACGATGTGCCCTGACCCGGGGGGCCGCCACACTGGCCCTCCGTCCTGTCCACGATGTGCCCTGACCCGGGGGGCCGCCACACTGGCCCTCCGTCCTGTCGACGATGTGCCCTGACCCGGGGGGCTGCCACACTGGCCCTCCGTCCTGTCCACGATGTGCCCTGACCCGGGGGGCCGCCACACTGGCCCTCCGTCCTGTCGACGATGTGCCCTGACCCGGGGGGCTGCCACACTGGCCCTCCGTCCTGTCGACGATGTGCCCTGACCCGGGGGGCCGCCACACTGGCCCTCCGTCCTGTCGACGATGTACCCTGACCCGGGGGGCTGCCACACTGGCCCTCCGTCCTGTCAGCTGAGGTTCGGTGGCACACCTATGGGAATCTTATGGCCCTCCAAATATACAACAGCTCTCTAATTTACATCTGTGTGCCATGACTGTCCTCAATCCCAGAACGGGTAGAACGTGCAGTATGGTCAGTAGGGATAGGAACTGTTCTGAATGCCACACAGGTCCTCCCCACAGGAGGGAAGTGGTCCCTGCTACATAACAACACACAATGGAAACAATACACAAAACAAAGTCAGTCCCTCTGTCTCAGCTCACAGGCAATGGATCCTGTGGGCTAAAAGGCACAAAAGAAAAAAAACCCCACAGGCACATGGGGTGAGGGGAGTATAGGGTGGTGGGAGGACAGGAGCTGTATGCACAAGTCATGGGAGACAGAGCTGGAAATGTGAGTTAAGACCAAACTAGTTCAGGTTAGACTGCCAGCAGCACTTGCCTTCTTTCTGAGAGGCAACAGAGGAGCATATTTCTTACACAGGTCTGGAGCAAGACAGCTGAGTTCTGGTTCCAGATTCATTTCCATATAGGTAAAAAAAAAAAGTGCTAACCATAGTACCTTATCTTAGGGCTAATGTGAGGATTAAGTCACTACCTGCCAAGTCTTAAGCAGTGCTTGGAATATAAGAAAGCACAAAGTGTACTGGCTATTAGAATAGTTACTATTAATTTTGCAATCAACAATGCCACTGAGATGGGAGTGATAAGGCCCCTCCAGTGCTCGATTAGGCTGAAAGGTATAGGATGGAAGGCGGGGAGACTAGTTAAGAGGTCACTGCAATTCCAGGCGAGAGGTGCCATCCGAAGGGCAAACAGAGCAGGGGTCTCCAAACTTTTTACACAGGGGGGCAGTTCACTGTCCCTCAGACCATTGGAGGGCTGCCAAATACAGTGGTCCTCTCACTGACCACCAATGAAAGAGGTGCCCCCTTCCAGAAGTGCAGTGGGGGCTGGATAAATGGCCTCAGGGGGCCGCATTGCGGCCCGCAGGCCGTAGTTTGGGGCCACCTGAAAAGTAAACGGAAGGGAAATGGGTCAAATGTCAGGCGCATCTGGGAAATCCAACTGACAAAATCTGGCAAATGCCTGGATGTGGCTGGTGAAAGCGACATGGAATAATAAGAGAGAAGATAAGTGGATTCTGTCTGAACACATGCCCATTTTTGCACCAAGATAACTGATGGAATTATACTAGGAAATTAATTCTGTCTGCTCCAGAATGTGAACTTCTGTTCACCTAGTTAGAACCAACGGCATAACAAGACAAGCAGAGCTCCAACCTGCTCTGACACCATAATACTCCGGTCCTTAACCAGGAAACCAAAATTTCACCTACCTTGCGTAAGGGTGACTTTTAACCTACTTGTCATGAACTGCTATCCCACAGAGCAACTGATGACAGGGTTCAGGTGCAATCTGACCCTTTCACCTGATGGCTACCTGCTTCCAAAGGCCTGAAGGAACGACTGGAGACTTGCTTAATAACTACCTCCATTCCTCCTAGGCTTTGACGCTTAGACTCAAGTTATTAAGTGCAATTTACCAGGAAGAGGCAGCAGCCCAAAGAAGCAAGTCACTAAAATGGCTAGAGATGATTGTAGGTCTTTCCTCGGGGCCACTCCTGTCCACACACATTAGCCACCCTGCACATCTGGCCTCTGAAAAGTCCAGTCTCTTTTTCCCCTTATATTCAAACTCAGGGACACTACCCACACGCACACGCCGCTGGCACCCAGCCCGGAGGTGCATGGGGCTAAGAATCGGCAGACCCCTGTTTTAACTTCACCGTTAACTCTAACGAACTACACCCCCGTGGGGCCTCGGACTTAAGGCTGAATTCTGATTCCTAAACTCAGCTCGGTGCACAGGACGGTCAGCTGGAGGCACCGCCCCCGCGATCGCTCCTCCCAGCTGCAGAAGACCCGCCCGGGTCCAGCCTTCCGCGGCTGCAGCCCCTCAGTCCCCGCGCGGAGGGCGGCCCCGGAACGCTGCAGCCCCGCGGTCCTCCAGCAGGCCGGCCGCTACCTGGTCCAGCAGCCGGTAGATGCTGAAGCCCAAGGTCTCCACCAGCAGCTTCCAGTCGGCCCCGGCCAGCGCGGGCTGCTGGAGCTCGGCACAGGCCTCCCGGAACTGCTCCTGGGAGAAGCCACCGGCCATAGGAGAGTCCATCCTTCCGCAGCCACCGCTCCTCCGCCTGCAGGGGAGGCGGTTGGAAGCCTTGATGTAGGGTCGGGGGCGGGGCGAAAGGATGGCCCAGAGTGATTGGCAGGGAACAGAGAAGTGAAAGAGGGGAAGGTGGGACTCAGTGGGGAGGAGGAGTCTAGGGGAGGCGGAGCCAGGACGGGGGCGGGGCTAGAGAACTGGGCGGAGCTGAGCAAGAGAAGAGGGAGACTGGAAAAAAGTCAAACGAGAAAAATTGGATTGAGCTAGGAAGTGGGGAGGCTTATTTATAGATGGAAGGAAGAAGGAAGACATTAATGTCATCGCACAAACATCCCCACAGTAGCCCTTCCCATACTCCTTTCTCACCCCAAACCCTCCCAAACTGCTCAGGTGCCTCTTTTACCTTCTCTGAAAGCTATAGGGACGTCTCTGAGAGGTTTGGTAGGCTTGGGAGGTGAGCTGGACAGCACAGACACGCTTGAAAATCTCCGGCGTCAGGTGCTAGAACTATGTATTTCAATATAATTTCTATTCTTTCTGTTATGCAACTTAAAACATTATTCTGAGAAGAGGCCGATGGTATTCACAAAAAGGCTAGAGGGGTTCATTGCACAAAAGGGATTAAGAAACCTAATCTATATTGGAGCCACGAGATAATTCGCCAGCCTGGAAGGTGAAAGCTGATCTAGAAGTTACTATTGTGTCCACCCAGGACTTCTGCAGTTTGCATCATTTAGACCTTGTGCAATTCAAAAACCTTTCTGTTCCCTCGGGTCCCTCGGGTGTTACTATATTTCTTACCCCCAGACTGTACTTGGCTTTGAAGAAAGTAGGTAGTTTAAACATCAGAACAATATAACACCACATGAGTGCCAATAAACTCTGGAAACCCGTAGTTTCCTAATCCGTAAAATAGCATAAGAGTTGTGCAACCAGAAAGAATTGAAGAGGTAACGACATGAAATCAACATAAAATGTGCATGCACAGTGCCTATCAAAGTAAATTTTCAATAAAAACCCCTGCTTGTTTTACATCACTATATTGAAATGTTTCTCCTTCTGTACTTGAAAGAAAGCTTGATGTTGATGGCGAACTCTGTGTGTAAGCCAATTTCCAGGAAGAGCAATAAGGTCAGCTTTGGCAGCGCAGATAATTTACTGCTTCATTCAATACAATGCAGGCTCTGTTTGGTTTTATTAAGATGGGAGGAGGGAGGTGGTATTTTCTTAGACTAAATGCATGAGAGGTTAGACACATACTTTCCTGCTGTTTTTATAATGCCTTTTACGTTCTTTCTTCTTTATAAAGCTATATTATATGTAAACTAAAATTCAATCACTTAAAAAAGCAATTTCATCAAAATCATTGTCTGTGAAGTGTTTTCAGAAATTTCAAGGAATTCCATTATAAAGGTGTGCTTTGCTGAAACTGCCTTTATCACTGTGTAGGGATAGATTAATGAAGACAAGCGTGAGAGTATAAATGGCAGTAAGCAAGATGCAAGAAATAAGAAAGAAAATGTAAATGGCATTTATTGCATGTGTTTAAAAGTGTGTTTACCTACTAAACTCAGAGGACAAATACCTATTTATTTGGGTATGTTGAGATTTATACCCATGTTTATTTTATTAGTTAATAATCACATTAGAAATTGTTTTTATTTTGTGCAAAGGTCTAGAAAAGACTTGGAAAGCGGTCTAAAAAACCTGTTCTCCTTCAGGAATTTCTTATTAACTGGGCCAGCCTGTTTCTTTTGTAAAAAAAAAACACTCTCTAGGAGGAATTTACAGCATTATGACAGCTGAAACTGAAACTCCTGACCTCAAATGTAGAAATGCTGGATAAAATATACCAAAAATAGTCTTAAATACATAGTTTAGTTGAACATAAAGAAAGTCTAATCTGGTAATCACTGCAGATTCTGAAATTTATATTCCAATTGTTCAGTTAAAAAAATTGATGTAATTGATAGAAAAAATATCAAAAGTAACAAAATATAAACAAGTAATGAATTTAGGTAAAGGACAGGTATATTTTTACTGTTTTCTTCCTTAAACTTTTTGCCCTGGCCAGTGGCTCAGTGGACAGAATGTTGGCCCAGTGTATGAATGCCCTGGGTTTGATTCCTGGTCAGGTCACACAGGAGAAGCGATTGTCTGCTTTTTGCTCCTCTCATTTTTCCTCTTCTCTCCTTCTTACCCTCCTAAAGCCAGTGGCTTAATTGGTTTGAGCATGGCCCTGGGCTCTGAGGATAACTCGGTTGGTCCAAGCACATCAGTCTCAGGCACTAAAAATGGCTCGGTGCTTGAGCATTGGCCTCAGATGGGGTTGCTGGTTGATCCCAGTCAGGGTGCATGCAGGAGTCTGTCTCTCTATCTCCCTTCCTCTCACCTGAAAAAAAACAAAACAAAACCCAGCTATATTTGCTTGTAGGAGATATAACAAAAATGTATTACTTAGGAAATGTAGAGGTAAATACATGGAAAATATACGCAAGTAAACCCTAAACAAAGGAAAAGTGATGTGGCTCTAATAAAATAGACTTTAGGGCAAGAAAAATTAGAAAGAAGTTCATAAGTTAATAATAAAGGACATAACTTTTCAAGGATACTGAACCCTTAAGTTTACATTCATTTCACAATATAACCTGAAATATGTAAGGCAAAAATTGTCATCAGTACAAGGAGAAATCAGCAAATCCAAAATTATAGTAGAACATTTTAAGGTTCTTTTATAGGAAATGAGTTATTCAAACAGACAGAAAATTGTTAAAGGTATAAAAGACAAACATGCAATTCATATTCTTGATCTCAAAGGCATATATAGAATTGCATAACCAATAAATAGAACATACATATTATTTGCAAACCATCATAAACATTCATTAGAATTGATTATCCTGTAAGTCACAAAAAATGTGAAATCATTTCTATTATCCTCTCCAGATTTTATATGAAATTTGGAGAAGTAAAGTAACTTCTCCAAGGTCACATGGATAGGTCACAACAAACACAAAAGAATCAATATTATTCTCTGATACCAAGACAAAAAGAGAGAGAGAGAAAGAAACAAACAAACAAAAATAGCCAACCTTGTACCCCATATATTTAAAAACTAAAACAAAAAACAAATATACACTTTCTCCAGGAACTTACCAGCAATTAATTCACTGCATTAAATTTCTTCTGCTTAAAATAGTAGAGAGTTCTTGTTTTCTGTACTTACTCCTGACTGTTGACATAGCTGTGGATTGTGATACTTAATATTTTAAAGATGAACCTTCCTATCCAAACTATAAATCCAGTGGAATTTAAATAAAAGTCCTTAAAGGTGTTCAAGAAACTTGACACCCAATTCTAAAACTTACAGAAAAGGTGTCGGGATCAAGCAAATTGAGAAAGTAAGCAAACAGTTTTTAAAAGTAGAGGGAATAAAAGAAGAAGAAATCTGTCCTATCAGATATTAGGGTTTATAATATAAATAAATAAATAAATAAATAGCAGCCCTGGCCATTTGGCTCAGTGGTACAGCGTTAACCTGGCATGTGGATATCCCAGTTCGATCCGGTGAAGGCACACAGGAGAAGCAACTGTCTGCAGCTCTACCTTTCCTCTCTCTTCCCCTCCCACAGCCATGGCTTGAGATTGGTTTGAGTGCATAGCCCTGGCACTGAGGATGGCTCCTTGGAGTCTCTGCTGCAGGCACTAAAAATAGTTTGGTTCCGACCTTGGCCCCAGATAGGCAGAGCATCAGCTCCAGGTGGGGGATGCTGGGTGGATCCTGGTCAGGGTGCTTGTGGGAGTCTGTGTCTCTGTCTCCCCTCCTCTCACTTGGTTAAAAATAATAATAATTAAAAAAAACCACTCAGGGTTTTATCTTGCTAGGACAACGAAGATGCAAGAGTGTTTCGCTGTTACTGGGCTCCAAAGCTTATTAAGTAATAACCTGTAAATTGGTTAATGATAGTTTCAGCCAAGTACCCATTATGAACCAGAAACAATGCTGTGTTTTCATGTAATCTTGACAATACCACAGTGAAACCATTTCTATTATCATCTCCAGATTTTACATGAAATTTGGAGAAGTAAAGTAACTTGTGCAAGGTCACATGGATAGGTCAAAGACAATGCTGAGGTTTGGAGCCAGTTCTCTCGGGATGCAGAGCCTGCTTACTCAGGTCGTTGCTGCCTATTACTCAGGTCGTTGCTGCCTATTACTCAGGTCGTTGCTGCCTATTACTGATGTAGAGTCTATAGACATCTAACAGTGGACATAGCTGCTAACCCAATCATATCTGTAAAGGTTTTCACTCCTAAAAGACTTTTGATGAGCCATTCTAGCCATAAACCTGTAAAACTTAATACTGAAAAGGATGTAGATATCAGCTTTAGTGTATTCTCTCATTTATTCATGTACTCATTTGATATTTATTAATCATTCATCAATATTTATCGAACAAGTGATTACATTAAGAGATTAAAAAAGTTAAAGACAATATTTGAATCCTTCGTAGTATGAGATTTTATGCTTTATGTTCATGACATGACAGCTATTGTAGGTACAAAGATATATCAGATGCAAATTCTTATCCTTAGCTTGCTGTCTACACAAACACAATTAACTAGAGAAATGATTTTCTGTGTGTGTTATATATTATGCAATCCACCACTTTTACAGGTAAGACAACTGAGGCACAAAGAGACACTTCAGGTAATTACTTGGTTAATTACTCAAGCCATGTTGTCACACATCCATCAAGACTGAGGGTCCCTAGTGCATTTCACCTGCCAATTTGAATAAAAGAAGACGTGCCAATCGGGTGTTGAGAAAGATGAGTTTATAGTTTCACCTTGTGGGGAAATATTCTTTATGTGAACTGTAGTAGACAAAATTGACATTTAAGAAAAACTATGTTTGTCGGAATCCTGGAAGGGGTCAAAGAATAAAGTCATCATCCACCTTCCTTCCAGCAAAGAGATTCCAGAGAGAGCTGGAAGTATTGTATTACAAGTCCCTTCCGCTGCCCTGACTAATCATCACAGGGAATCTGAGTTCAGCACTAGGGTGCTTCAGACCGAAAGGGTCGAGTTTCACTCGGGCTGTGACCCACAGACTGCAGACCTGCTCTCAGATTAATCAGCATAGACACCGGCTCTTCTTTTTTTCTGGACACCTGGAATCCTCTCCTATAGTGGAGGTCTCTAGTTTGGCTCCAAAGCCTGGCTGTCTTTCTCTGGGAATGCAGACTTCGCTCCTCATGACTTTAGCTGGCTTCATTTAGACCAGTTCCACCTGAGCGAAGGACTCTCTCAGGTCCCCTTTCCTCACTATCTCACCAGCATCGTGTATCCGTGAGGACAAATCAAATTGTTTGAAAGTTTAAAAACCTGGTAATAATACTCCTCTCTTTCCTTCAAACACTATCTATACTTTCTCAACAGTTTTTGTTATTTCTACAGCTCACCTAGCTTGAATTTGTTCACTTCTTTCTATCTGCTCTGACCACCCTAGCCAAAGCCACCAATCACTGTCCCCCTGACTACCCAGTGACCTTCTAACAGGTTGGTCTCCCTGCTGGAGTCCGTCCCTCACACAGACAGAGACAGAGACATGCAATATTAGAATGTCAAATGCTGAGGACCCTGTCACTCCCCTCCTTGCAGCAACAGTTCACAGGCCTCACATTGCCGTAAATCGAGTGGCAGTAGCCGAAGGGAAGGGGTGGTAAATATAGGGGGTGGAGGGCAAGGGGGGGTGGGTGGAAAGAGACACTGCTTGGGGTGGGTGGGGGCATGATGCGGGGTATAGATGGTGCTCTATTAAGTAATCCACTTGAAAAATATATAGTTTGGCAAACCATGTAAACCCAATAAATTTTTAAAAATTAAAAATTAGTAAGTTTCAGGCCCTGGCCGGTTGGCTCAGCGGTAGAGCGTCGGCCTGGCGTGCAGGGGACCCGGGTTTGATTCCCGGCCAGGGCACATAGGAGAAGCGCCCATTTGCTTCTCCATCCCCCCCCCCCCCTTCCTCTCTGTCTCTCTCTTCCCCTCCCGCAGCCAAGGCTCCATTGGAGCAAAGATGGCCCGGGCTCTGGGGATGGCTCCTTGGCCTCTGCCCCAGGCGCTAGAGTGGCTCTGGTCGCGGCAGAGCGACGCCCCGGAGGGGCAGAGCATCGCCCCCTGGTGGGCAGAGCTTCGCCCCTGGTGGGCGTGCCGGGTGGATCCCGGTCAGGCGCATGCGGGAGTCTGTCTGTCTCTCCCCGTTTCCAGCTTCAGAAAAATACAAAAAAAATTATAAAAAAAAAAATTAGTAAGTTTCAAACTTGTCACTCTAGCCTGGATAGTCACGCGATCCGGCTGGCCCTTCATGAATCTCCACCTGCTGCATCCACCAGGTGCAGCCCGCTGCCCTGGAGTTTCTGGGTCCGGCTGAGTGTGTCCTCGCAGAAGCCGGGCCCTCGCGTTTTCTCTGCCTCGGCTGCTCTGCGCACACGCTCCTCACTCATCGTCCTCCTTCCGAGGGCTCTCCTCCCCCGGCCTCTCCGCTCTGCTCTCTCAGCCTTTTGTTTCTTCTTCCTGTATAAAATTGATTGCCGCTTGTGATTGGACCTGTGCCCCAGTGGGGGCAGGGGGAAAACAATAAAAAGTAAACTAATAAATGCGAATTGCTTTCCAGCACTGATCTGGATCCGTAATTAGTTGAGCATCTGTCTCCTCCGTCAGAGCGCAAGTTCAATAGCGGAGACCTGTCCATCCCTCGCGCCTCGCCTGCCCAGGAACTAGCCCACACCTGGCACGTACACATCTACTGAGTGAATCAGAATCAGAAGTCTGTTGATCGTGTGTGAGTGTGTGTGTGTGTGTGTGTGTGTGAAGTGCATATATGTATATGTGTGCATATATGTGTATACATATATGCTGGCTACCTCTATACTAAAGGGTATTGCTTAGTGCCATTAGTTTTTAAGTTGTTCATCTCAGTTTTCTACAGAGACAATCCTATTGTCAGGGGAAATGACAAAGATAAATTCACCAGAGCTTTTCCAAAAGCTATAGTAATTACTTTCCTTTCCAGCGTTATTATATGGGCTGGAACAGGGGTTTATAACGCGTCTGAGGAGACACCCCTGGCTTCACAAACAAGAGGTAAGTTTTCACAAACAAGAGGTAAGTTTTCATGAGTTTTCTACACGGGGGTTCTGCAAGGAGACCACGAGGGGAAAGGGTTCCACCATTAACGACAAACTGGAAAGCTACTGAGCTAGACCTTCTGAGACAGTGGTATCATAACCATCTTTGCCTTTTTTTTTTTTTTTTTTTTCATTTTTCTGAAGCTGGAAACAGGGAGAGACAGTCAGACAGACTCCCGCATGCGCCCGACCGGGATCCACCTGGCACGCCCACCAGGGGCTACGCTCTGCCCACCAGGGGGCGATGCTCTGCCCATCCTGGGCATCGCCATGTTGCGATCAGAGCCACTCTAGCGCCTGAGGCAGAAGCCACAGAGCCATCCCCAGCGCCCTGGCCATCTTTGCTCCAATGGAGCCTTGGCTGCGGGAGGGGAAGAGAAAGACAGAGAGGAAAGCGCGGGGGAGGGGTGGAGAAGCAAATGGGCGCCTCTCCTATGTGCCCTGGCCGGGAATCGAACCCGGGTCCCCCGCACGCTAGGCCGACGCTCTACCGCTGAGCCAACTGGCCAGGGCCATCTTTGCCTTTTTTAAAACTACCATTTATTGACTGCTTATACGAGTAGGGACTACGCTCTGTATTTAACAGTACGTTTCTCACTACAAATGCTATGAGTTGCATGCCAGTATTTCCATTTCATAGATGGTTTAAAAAACTAAATGTCACATCCATGGTGACACAGGAAGTAAGCACCACAAACAGGATTCAAATCCAGACCATTCTCATCCTAGTCATTTTTTATAACTACTAAAGTAAATAAAGCCAGATATAAGGAGGTCTTTAAAACCTTTTTCTCCTTTAGTAATTCAAAGATAGAACAAAGTATATTTTCTTTAAAATAAATGGCCACAACAATATCTCTTATCCCATGTAATCTGTTATGATGTGACATCCTCATCCCACCAACGGGTAGAGTCTGCACCCCTTCCTCTTGAATCAGGGTGACCTTCTGAGCCCATCAGAAGTGATGTTCTGTAACTTCCAAAACAAAGTCATAGAAGACAACACAGCTTCCTGTTTCTCTGGCAAGTCTCACTCAGAATCCAGACACCATGACGTGAGGAAGCCCAAGCAGCCTGTGACGGTCCCTTGGAAAGGACGTAAGGTCCCTGGCCCCCAGCCCTGGCTGAGCTCCTCGCCAGCAGTTAGTACCAGCTAGCCAGCTATGTGAATCATCTTGAAAGCAGATCCTCTACCCCACCCAGCTAACACTGCACACGGGCAGAGAGGAGCTGGCCCCACCGAGCCCTGCCCAAATTCCAGATTCACAAGCAAAATAGATAATGGTTGTTGTTTGAAGCCACTGAGATTCAGGGTGGCTTGTTATGCAACAATAGATATCGAAAACTGAAGACACACATCAGACATGCCTGTCTTATGAAAGAAAGAAAAACAAAAAGAAAGAAAATTGTACTAATGGTTAGGTTTTTGAATATACATATCATATATGTTAGTATCAAGAACAAAACAATTATTACTGACTTTCCCTATGCAAAGTATATATAATATATATTCAGAGAGTATATACTGACTCTCACTAACATCTGCTGTTTCCTGGGATGCTTACATTATATCGGAATTAAAACCTGAAGTATTATGTGGTTTACAACATATATCTTTTCTTTTGAGAATTGTATTTTACATTTGCAAGGTATTTTAAAAGCATGATTTCATTGCTTATTTTTAAAACTTATAAACTATATCTTCACTACCCTTGAACTCTTCATTTTGATTCCTCTGTAAAGTTCTGTAACCATTGGGGATTGGTATTTACCCTTAGGCGGAATAGCTTGCCTCATGTTCTTCTCTAGAATACATATTTGTTTTCTTTTTAATAGCTTCCATTTTTACAGAAAGCTTAATTTCTCTTTTATACTCAAGAATTTTGCCTGGACCTTATTTTCAGTAAATCTTTTTAAAGCTTCAAACTCAGATATTTATTTAGCTCAAAAATTTCTTCTTCGGTTTCTTTAATTAGTGCTTGCGTTCTCTTGGTCCCAATCCCTGCTCTACAATTTCTACTTTGCATAAACTACACTTTTTGGACTCCTTCTTTCTTAACTCCTTCTCTCCTTGTTTTCAGTTGTGACTTATTTTTCTACAAGTCTTGAGAGAACTCTCCAGTTTATCTCTGGCTTCACTAATTGGGGATTTATTCAGTATAAGATAGGATAGTCATTTCTTTCTAGATCTCAGATGTTTCCTTCTTTATGTCTATTAACTTGCATTTTGGAGATAAAATGTCTTCTTAAATCTTACTGAGGGAAAGATTTTACATCTTATAGTATTAGTAAAAAATGATAAACAGTGCAAGAAATGGAAAAGGGCAGGAGAAATACTCGACCATATGGTATATTGAGTGCTGGTATATTGTTTTTAGTGCCCAATACTAATTATAGAGTATTATCAATGTTGGCTCTAACTTCTGATGCATTTTTATGGAGAATGAGACATAAAAAGAAAAATTAAAGAAAAACAGCAATGGAAAAAGCTAACAGCAGACTAAATGAGCACTTTATAAATATATAAAGATATTATGGGGCTGATCAGGTGGTGGCACAGTGGATAGAGCATCCAACTGGGACGCGGAGGACCCAGGTTTGAAACCCTAAACTCGCCAGCTTGAGCGCAGGCTCATCTGGCTGGCTTGAGTGTGGGATCATAGACGTGACCCCGTGGTTGCTGGCTTGAGCCCAAAGGTCGCTGGCTTGAAGCCCAAGGTCGCTGGCTTGAGCAAGAGGTCACTTGCTCTGCTATAGCCCCCCAGGGTCAAGGCACATATGAGAAAGCAATCAATGAACAACTAAGGTGCTACAATGAAAAATTAATGCTTCTCATCTCTCTCCCTTCCTGTCTGTCTGTCTCTCTCTCTCTCTCTGTCTCTTATCTCACACACACACACACAAATGGAACACCCTTGTAATGGAATACCATGTAGGTTCATTTACCAACACAGAAAGATGTTTGCTATATACAGATAGTGCAAAAAGTTTATAAAATTTATATAAAACAGCATGCTCTTATTTTGTATGAAAATAACACACAATTATACAGAGAGAAAATGGAAGATACAACAAAATGTTGACAGTTCTATCAAAAATGAAGTTAACATTTGATTTTGATTTTCTACTTAATTATCTGTCTACAATATCTAATCTTTACATTATGACAGCAGAATTACCTGGAGTCACTAAGAAGGAAACAAAAAAGGAGGACACCCTGACTCTTCAAAGTAGTAATTTGTGTGTTATTACTTTCAGTCACAGGGCTGGGGAAAATTGTGATCATTTTGTTTAGAAGTTAAATTTGCTAATGTAATACCTATCTTCAGTCAGTAGAGGGCGCAGAAGAAAAATACATAGAAGGAAGTGAAGTGGAAAAACTGGCATGTAGCTGGGTTGAAAGGTTGCATAACATCAAGGTTATTTTGATTTCCTTTTCACTCATTTATCCAAGACAACTTCAGAAAGATCATAGACCCGAAAACTGCAGTTTGGCTATCACTTACATTGTAAAACATTTGGCATTATATTACGTGGAGAGTCAAAACACTTTTACTGGGCAAAGGATATTAAAAACAATTTAGTGCCTATTTTTTGCCTGGCCCTGACATATACTTTACATACTGCAGTCAATTATTTGACATCACAAGTCACATCTCTGGTTCCTGGATAAATTCATCTAAATTTGATGCCTTCCAAATACCAATTGGGAGACACACACTCAAATATAAAAAATAAAAGCATATACTGAGATTTTTATATCTTGTTTTTTGTTTTTATTCTAAGGCACTTGCTCTTTTAAGAAGCAATCATGGTGGACCTGGCTGGGTTTATCAGTGGATAGCGCATCGTCTTAATGCACCAAGGTCATGGGTTCGATTACCAGTCAGGGCACATATGAGAAGCAACCAATGAATGCACAACTAAGTGGAGCAATGAATTGATGCTTTTCTCTCTCCCTCTTCTTTCTTTCTTCCTTTCTTTCTCTCTCTCTTTCAAATTAATGGGAAAATTTTTAAAAGAGAAGAAACAATCACCCTTATAGATGATGGTGGTCATCTTTTTTAAAGTATTTGTTTAGCGAAACAGAAGTTTGAAATCCTATGTGAATCTCCCCAACCCATTTAATTTCTGCTGATCTGTGTCCCCAAGGATACATTGGTTATGATCTGCCACGAGCCACCTTGGTCTCTGAGGCCACAGCTGGCTGCCCAGTGTCAGCTGTGCCTTCAATGAGCACTTCAGGGAAACTAATAAACAGGTCTATCCATATTGCAAGTTCTCCCAAATTCTCAAATAGAAAAATTGTAGTGGCTGATGAACGGTGCAAATTTCCCCCAAACAGTAGTCTTTTTACAGACACATCCTGGCAATCTGCCCAAGAAGCTTTTAAAATATGTTGTGAGAAATGACATTTTTGTAAGAGAGTAGAGTTATTTTCAATTTGCATGGGAAACAATTTTCTCTTGGGGGTAAAAAAAAAACTATTCATACTCTAGAATAAACCATGTGCTACTGTTAAAATAGATACACAGAATGCATCTTTTTTAGATGAGACATCCCTAAACCCTATATTGAAAGGAAATTATTTTTTTTAAGCTTCAAGAGAGGATCAGGGGGTATAAGAAAAGTTGGAAAATGAAGATGAACTCTGCTGTATTAAAAGGGAAGGCAAGGATTCAGATCAGCTTTTTAAAGAGATGGTCAGTAACTGCAAAGAAAACAGTAAGGAGCGAGTCCCTTAACCTGTTCAGGCTTCAGTGTTCTCGAGCTGAAAATGAAAGAGCTAGACCTGGCTGTGGTTAGGTTGCCAGGTGAGGGAGGCACAAGGCCTGATGAGTTTATAAGAAATGTATCTATTTATGCACCTGTGACTAGATGGGCTGAGACGCTAATGGCTTCAGCAGCTGGAAGATGGAAAGCCTCATCCTGTGTAGGACTGAGTTTGTCTGTACTTCTCACCACAGGGAGAAAACTGCTACCTGTGGCGGTTAAACAAGGGAGGAGAAGCGGGTGGTGCTAAGTAAGAGCCTGTTCAGAGAAGTGATGGAGAAGTGACTAACTGGCAGGATGTCCGAGGGTCCAAGGGTCTGGAGGAGCTAAGACATCCGTCAGGATTGCTCCGCTGCCCAGACCACCGAAATAAAGCTCGGCCTGGCTGGTTGAGGTTTTTGGTAGGGGGCCCTGGACCCAAACCTACCGGTTTTCGAGTCCTCTTGCAGGCCCTAAAAGTATCTGTGTCCGGGACATTTTGAGTCACGTGTATAGAATTTCACGGCCTGTGAGCACGTTTGCAGCCTGCGTGCTCAGGGCATGAAATGAAATGGTTAATGGGAAAGTCCTGGCAGCTGCAGAGCGAGGGGAGGGCTGGAGGCACGGGAGCATCAGCCCTCTTCCACTCAACAAGCGGAGGCTGGGGAAAGGAGGGGGACAGCGACAGAAGCCGGCCCAGCACGGTGCAGGGGCACACAGAGGCAGCAGTGATGGAACCTCAGAGGCAAAAGGAAGTCCTCTGGTGGGGGAGGGGCGGGGAGGGGAGGGGGAGCGACAAAGACTCCACAGGGTGTGTGTGTGTGTGTGTGTGTGTGTGTGTGTGTGTGTGTGTGTGTGTGTACCACAAGAATATATATATATTAAGGGGAAAAAATACCTTTATAAAGACTTGACACTCTAAATTCTGAGCAGTTACTGATGCAAAACCTGCTCATTTCCTGTCATCATTTAAGGTCAAACAAGAAAGCACCCATCCCAGCACAGAGCAGCAAACAACCAGGAGACACTAGGGTACAAAGGGTGGAACTGGTAGCCCCGTGAGGACAGAGAACACCAGCCAGGTCCCGAGCAGAGATGGCCTGAGTCTCTCTGGGACCCAGGGAGGTGTCCCCAAGGTAGGGAGGGGAGCGTCCGCCCGTCAGGCTGTCCTAGGTGCCGCATAGCATCACGCTGAAGAGAACTGTTTGGTGGTTGGGTCGGTCTCCCTCCATACTGCAGGTTTAATCATTTCAACAAGGTTGTTGTATTTTTTTTTTTTTGTCATGTTTTTCATTAAAGAAATCTTCCAGGGATTGCTAGATAAGATTACCACACTGTTTGAGTAGAACTTGCAGCGCCATCCAGACTGGGTGCCCAGAGAGCGACGGAGACTTCCCCAGGCTTCCTTCTGCCCGTCATGCTGTCGCCTACTCGCTCTCGTTCCAGCCACACGACAACGCGCAGGCGCAGGGCTGGTGTCAGCACCCCCATTTTCCCAACGAGGAAGATGGAGGCCTGGAGAGGCTAACCGACTGTCTGCCATCGCAACATTTTAAGTGGTAGAGGCAACCAAGGTAAGTTTAAAGGTTAGGTCTTCTGACGTCAGTGCCTCGGTAGGGTTTTGCTAAGGAAATGCGTATTGTATGCCTACTGTGCGACGGGCTGGCTTTGGCACCGGGGACACAAGGGTTAGCTCTGTATGCCCCTCCTCTTGAGAGCTCTCAGAATCTCAGAGAAGGTAAACAAGATAACAGCTACTTTCTACATAGACGTGCATGGAGCCGTGGTCTCAACTGGGTACAGCTTTGCACCCCAGGGGGATATTTGGCAACATTTGAAGACATTTTGGGTTCTCGCAAGTGGAGGGTTGCCACCGGCATCCAGTGGGTAGAAGCCAGGAAGGCTGCTGAACATCCTTCAATAGCAGGTCAGCCCCCACGGCCGAGTCATCCATAGACCATGGAATATTATTCAGCCACAGAACAGTAGGAACTTCTGCATTTGCAACAACATGAATGAACCTTGAAGGCATTATACTGAGTGACACACGTCAAAGACAGATAGATACTCTACGATCTCACTTGTATGTGGAATCTAAAAACAAACTAACCAACCGCAACTCATAGATACAGAGAACAGACTTGCAGTTGCCAAAGGCAGGGGGTGGGGGTGGGCAAAATAGGTGATGAGGACAAAAGGTACAAACTTCCAGTTATAAAACAAGTAAGTCCTGGAATGTAATGTATTGCATGGTGACTATAGTTAATAATACATTATATATTTGAGAGTTGCTAAGAGAATAGATCTTAAAAGTTCTCACCACAAGAAAAAAGGGTTGGCCCTGGATGCTTGGCTCAGCGGTACAGCGTCAGCCTGGTGTGTTGATGTCCTGGGTTCAATTCCTGGTCAGGGCACACAGGAGAAGTGACCAACTGCTTCTCCATCCCCCCCTTTTCTCTCTCTCTCTCTCTTTTCTCCTCCTGCAGCCATGGCTTCATTGGTTCAAGAACATTGGCCCAAAGTGCTGAGGATGGCTCCATGGAGCCTTCACCTCAGATGCTAAAAATAGCTCGATTGCAAGCATGGCCCCAGATGGGCAGAGCATCAGCCCCAGACAGAGGTGGCCAGGTGCATCCCAGTCAGTCAGGGCACATGCGAGAGTCTGCCTCTCTATCTCCCCTCTTCTCACTTGGAAAAGTAGGGGGGAGAAAAGTAAAAGTAAAAACGTTTTGTAATTATATGTGGTGACAGAGTGTGGTACTCATTTCACTACATGTACACCTATCAAATCATTATAGTGTGTGCTTGAAATTAATATACTGCTATTTGCCAATTATATCTCAATGAAAAATTCAACCTTGGCATAGAGCACAATGGGGACACCGCAGAAAAGGACTCACGTCTGCAAGGTCTAAGGATGAAGGAGGACTTATCAGGGAAGTAGCAATGCCTGCGGTAACAGGAACGATGTCATCTTGATCCTCCGAGAGTAGCAGCCAACAAGACCCGAGGAATATTAATGTGTTGTATTTGTACTTGGATTAAAGCTGGGGCTGAGGCTGGAGTGGAAGGGAGGCCGGCGCGTGGGGAGCCTTGTGGGCCAGGCTGAGGTTCCAGACTGTCCCTGAAGGGGAACCAGTGATGCGCTTTAACCACAGGAGTGGTATAATCAGCTCTGCATACTCCACAGCCTGCTCTATTAGTGTCGAGCAGAAGACCTCAAACTTAGTTTGGGAGGCAGATAAAAAAATGCAGATTCCTGACCTTCCAACACACACACACACACACACAGACAGACGCACACACACACACACACACACGCACACACGCACACACACACACGCACACACACACACAGACGCACACACACGCACGCACACACACGCACACCCCCCTCCCGCAAATACCCGGATGCATTAATGCAGTAGGTCTGGGGTGGGGGTGGGGTGCCAGCAGCCTGCACTATTTTTTTACAAGTTCCCCGTGCAATTCTGATGCAGGTAGCCCAGAGCCCCCCTGGTGTACAAAATTCATTTGACGGTGGTAAAGCTGTAATCCTACCACAAAGAAAATGAAAAGAAATTTTGGAAAGAAAGGAATGTATGGACTTATCTTTTTCTCTACTCCACAATGTGAGGTCTGAACTGGGTGCTTCTAGGGGAATCCTCTGCATCCGCAAGTCCCACGGTTGCATGGCCACCTCTCTTGGGGACCATGTGGGGACTATGTGGCCCGGGATGGGGGAAGTCCAGAGGAAAGGCTCGCTCCACGTGACAGGAGCACACCCTCTTGGCAGCCTCTGGGGAGCCCAGTCGCTGCTACAAAGCCTGTCAGAATTGTCCGTCCCAAAGCCTTGTTGGTGCAGCGGTACCTGCTTCCTGTTCCCAGAGAGACTCCCCCTTGGGCTTTTCCCCCGGTCTTCCCTTAGAGTTTGGCCGCTCCTGTGTCCTGTCACATAAAACTGTGAACCGAGGTCTCGGACTTACGTCATGTCATATCAGCCACAGCAGAGGAAGGCCCCACAGGAATTCTGGCCCCTGCTGCTTGCTTTCCAAATTCAAGTCGCTGCTTATGAAATTATTGATCTCCTCGGACAGCCCACACTCCTCAGTGCATTGGCGTCGGACCCGCCAGAGTGGAAATCAGTGTGCAAACACTACACAGCTAAAATTTCTGATTGGAACCGAAGAAACTCTTTGCACTGTAGTCAGCCCGTTAGCCAGATGCCTGTGGCTCTCATCACGGGGACACAGATGAATATCCCCAGTAAGAGGTCAACGGCTTTGCTGACAGACGTTGCACCCGGGAATTTTTTTTTTAAAAGGCGCTTCCTCCAGCTGTCCTGGTAGCTTAGATAGTAGTGTTCACTAGTGCCTCAAGTTGTGTTGTCTAAGTTCTCTGATAGTATAAGCTCACGTAGCATTTAAAAAAATACAATAAAAGGAAAAACTAGTGAAGGCGCTAAAGACAGGACCCTGAGAACTGACGGATGGGACTGTGAGAGGTTGGAAAGGCCACAGAGAGGAAAGAAGATCGAAACCCAAGTTTCCTGACTTTCCGTCCAGGGCTTTCTGCATTGCACAACCCGAGGGGAGAGCCAGAGATGTTCGTTCTGTTGGGGAAGCGATCCAAACCGTCACCCTGTGACCCAATGGGAAAAATAGCAGTCAAGTCCTATCAGTGCTGTAAAGAAAATTTTCCAAGCTAAGTTTAACTTAGAAGCAAAGAGCAAGAAATAAGGCCAGGGAGAGAGGGTCCCCTGAGACTTACAGAACCCATCAAATTGGAAGTCACCCAAAGTTATCGATGGCAGAGTCACTGAGCAGGTGCAGGTGGTCAGCTGGAGTTCCAAGCGGACTTGATGCCCTTCGCTGTGGGCGATGGAAGAACCAATGCATTCTCATTCTGTGGCCGGGCACCATTTGGGGATTGTTTTAGTAAGTTTTGCAATTGTTTTTTCAAAGACTATTAATTCCTGATTCCTGTAGAGTTTCTTAAGTAAATAATGAGACAGCGAGGTATCACCTTATGAGCAAGACTTTAAAATTTTCACCTAAAGAAAGAAAGCAAGAGGTTTGTTCTCGGCATCGACGCGATCGACATAAGTTCATGAGATAAACAGTTCTATTTTGAACTCGGTTGGGCAAGTGATTCTGTTTCCCACCCACGTTGTAAACATCACAGACTTTTTATGTAGATAAAAATGCTTCCAGTTTCTTGAGCTGGCTCTTTTCTCAGTCAGTGGGTCATGATAGAGATTCTGTGGAAGGGTGATGGCATTTTTTCCAGCAAAGCAATCATTTCAAAACCCAGCAGTTTATTTGAGTTGAGTAGAAACTCCTTATGAGTATCAGAAAGAGGACACATGGTCTGAACACAGAAACAATACTGCCTAAGGACTAGGAGGATACATGTTGGAGTCAAGCAGGCTTTGGTTTTTTCCAAGCAGTGACTTTCCAAGGCAGGTCCCTTAATCACCCCATTTGTATAATGAGACCATCTGGCATCTACCTCTCAGATTATTTGTGAGTATTAAGTAAAATAATAAATCTATAAAAGGTGTATAGCAAAAAGTCAATGCTCAATAAATATTTATATTTCTTAATTAGGTGGAACCTCTGGCTAGATCCACATGGTTATCTATCCACAATCCAAAAAATACTAACTAAATGAATAATTAAAGATTTCATAAACTTGAATTATTAACGTACTCAGGACTAAATATCAAAATGTTTTGAAATAATCTATTTGAATAATGATCTGAGTTTTCAAGTTTGTATCTGACTCCAGTGCAGTCATTCTTTTATTTATTTGTTCATTTATTTGGCAAAGACTTTCTATAAGCGCATGCGCAATTGCTGATATTATCCTTCAGGAACTCATGGGAGACTCCAGTCAGCACGATAATCCACAATATGCAAATTTGCTTGCCTTGCATGAGGCCCACAGCATGATGTTTCCAAAGAAATCCATAGTAGACGTAGGTTGCTTTTTTTAAAAAAAAAAAAAAAGCATTAACTCGTGGGGCAACATAAAATTAGTTTATCGGCAAGACAAAGGCCGTTTTTCTACATGTAAAGTAAGAAAATTGGAACTTTCTATATGTCCCCTTCTGGAGTGGTTATTACCTTGGAGTAGTGATTAATGGGAGGAGAAAACATTTTCATTCCCAGAAAGCATCCCTGGGGTGCCTTTTCCACTCTAGACAGAATTGCATCGCTATGTTCTTGTTTCCAAGGAGTTTGATATTGGACTTTTAAATTGAAACGATATATTCTCTGCATTTAGTCAGTACAATGGAAGGTTCAAACTGGAATGCTTAAAATATTGATGGTCTTGTCTCTGCAAAAGTTAGCAATCTCACATCATGTGTGCATACTGCGCATGTGTCTGCCATGGTATATGTGTGTTTAGAATGAAGTGAATTATGAATTCATTCATCCTTTTAGTGGGCAATTCCTCTGTGAGCCTATGACAGCATTATTTGGCAACTCAGACAATACTTCACAAATTAGCAGTCAGGTAGCAATACCATTTTCTCTGGTTTTTGCCCCTTCCCTAGAGAAGTGGATACCTAGGCTAACAGAAGGAAGTGCCTAGCCTCCCCCCATCCTCCTCCTTGCCCTGGCCTTCTATTTCTGCTGACAGTATCGCTAGGCTACTACTAATCACTTAGGCTTTAAACCCTACAAACCCACGCTTCTTGGATAACCTCCCTCCACAATATTTATTGCTAACTTTTGCTGATTTCTGCCATTCCAGTGACTTCCAACCTGTCCGCATTTCCCAATAATCAGGCCCCGGTGCCTCTCACCAGGACGAAGTTTCCTAACTGGTGTCCCAGTCATATTTTCGGCCTTCCCCGTTTGACTCTCCCTGGTCCGTCCTAACACTCGAATGCCAGGCTGCTCCCGGTAATGCACAGAGCTGGCCATGGCATTGGGCTCAAAAACTATGTTGGTTTTGAAATAAATTCCAGACTCGACATAGAGGCAATGATCTCACCAGAAACCATTTCCAAACTTACTTCACCTGCTCTGCCTGCCTCCTGCGATCTAGAATTCAGCAGGTAGGCAATTCAAAGACCTCTGCCCAGACCGGCACTCAGAAGAGCTCTGTTTACACAGAGACTGTCCCTGAATCTCCCTCTCTTCTTTCTACTCATACTGCCGGACACCGGTCTGCCCTGAAGCTCCCCTTCTCACCTAGACAGAGCTGATGCAATCTTCCCTGGGCCTCCTGTAGCGGCTTGCTACCCCCTCCAGCGAAAACCTTGTCCACATGGGTGGCCCTGTAGCTTTCCTGTCCTGGACTGTCAGCTCCCTGAGATCAGAGAGGTCTTGCATGTTTACTGGTTTGTATTTGCTCAGCCAGAGAGCATTGAACACATTTCTGACATCCAGAAAAAGTACAGTGAATATCACTGGAACCAAAATGTTCCTGAAAGCTGAGGAAGGCTTGGATGATTTCTGAAATGTCCCCTACTGCCATGACACCTTCCAAAGTTTCTGCTGGTACCAAGCCTGTGTCTCAATCCTACCCAGTTCTGCTTAGTGGCACCGCTCTCCTTCAATACCCAGGGGTCTATAAGGTGACGCTCAGAGTTCAGCATCTTAGAATCAACAGGTGCCCCTTTCCAGAGCAGTTTTCCAGTACCAAACCTAGTGAGACAATGTCATCCTCAACTCAAGAAAATGGGACTTAGGCTAAAGTTAGGGTAGCCCTAATAACACTTAATCTAATAAAAAATACTATACAACAGGGTCCTCATAGTACCACAGGGAAGAAGAGGCAGCTGGATTTGAACACTGGCATTGCCTCTTTCCCTAGGAGACCCCAGGCATGTACTGAAACCTGCTGAGTTTTAGTTTTAGTTTTCTTTGTAAGTAAAATTAAAATACAGATATTTGAGACAGGTCTGCCTTACGGGGGGTGCACGTCAGACACTTGCCCGATCAGGGTTACACCGCCCCTTTCTCCTTCAGACTAAACATACCAAGTGGGTCAACTCATAACGGAGGATCCCAGGCTCTGGGGCTGGTGATATCACCTGGGAATGGTGACATCTTCCACACCTCCATTCTTTCTCCGAAAAATGGAGATAGCAAAGCCTACGTGTTGCAAAAATACACCGGATGTTCCTCTTCCCCAAGCACAGGGCTTGAAACCCATGGTTTCAACTGTATGTTTTATTATTGGGGGGAGGAGCAGCACTGATACACCCATCCTGTGTGAGTCATTGGAAGACCAGCCCTGTGCAACTGGGAGATGACTGACCAGGTCAGAGGTGTGTTCTGCTCGATGAATATGGAATGAGGAAAAGCTAACTGACTCTTACAAGATTCCCTAAATTATTTGTTTTTTAGAATATTTTACTGATTACAGGGTGATTTCAAGTTCCCAGCACCGGACTGATGATGAAACCTAGAAATGATGTGCTGATTAGGAGTGGACTGAGGCCAAGAATGTGCACGTCGTTTTATGGACAGGACAAGTGACATTGTCACCAGAGGCTAATGGGAGAATGCTTCTGTAAAAAAGACCATACTCTCAGGTATCCAGAGTGGCAAAGGGGTGAGGTCACGTCTGTCCCTGCTCTTCCCTTCCAGGGTAAAGCTAAGTGTGGTGGGCTTCCTCTAGGCCCCTGGCGACATGACCCACAGCCCACGGGGGGAGGCTGACCCAACTGCTACACCCTCGTTTGGGGCAAATGTCAGCCCAATTTGCTATAACTCTTTATCTTTGATCTTTCTCATCTTAGGCCTCCAAAGAATAACCTACGTAAATATAAAGGATGAGGCAAGAAACCTGGGGATGAATCAGTATTGTCGCATTCTCAGTGTACCTTCGGATTTTGAAACAAGAAAATCAGTCCTTCTCATCTGAGGCCAGAGGACAGTTCTGGATGACGTGAGAGATGCTTTCCTCGTTCCTCCCTAAGATCTCACTTTCTCCTTTGATTTCAGCGGCTCTGGGTTTGTTGTTGTTGTTTTTATGTTTATGCGAGCTTTCATAGTGACCCAGAGCAAAATGGGTCAGAGAATGGTGACCAGGATGTATGTTTCCTTTCTAAAGCCACAGGGATTTTATGAGTTTCTGGTACCTGGAAATTGACCAGAAAACAGTAAAATATATTTTCTATCTTAGGTATACCCATTGTTCCTCTTGGTACTAACAGATCTCTCTTTAATGTCCTAGCTCTCAAAGCCTTGGGGTGGGGAATGGGGGGGCGATAACAACATGACCTATTATCTAAAATGAATACACAAGCACAGATCTCTCCCAAATGTCCACGATTCCAGAACATAAATGCAGACGCGGTCTTAAAAGGAGCACTGGCCAGGGGAAAACTGGGCAGCCTCCTGCATCTTGCTGAATGGATTTGGACGGGGGGATGGCCGAGATCAAAGGAGGGCAGAGATTGAGCCCAGGGCCAGGAGGAATGAGCATCTTCTTGGCTGCTGGAAATTGGCCAGAATGAAAGTAAATATGGGCAAGTAATTGAACGCACATGGCATGGCCCTTCACAAAGTGTTTTTGTACCCCAAGGAGCCATTTCCAGGTCTTCAAAAGCACAGGTTTGATGGTAAAATCAGCACGCCCCCCCTCCCCCGCCCCCGCTTTGATCCCAGAGATCCAACCTTTGGCTTCTACTGAAGAGAAACAGGCAAAATAGCCTCTCTGTCATGGGACTCGCCATCTTCCCCGCCCTCTTACCCTTCTGTATCGTTTCACCTGAATAACTTGGTTTCTAGTCCTGTGTCTGAGGAAAAGGAGATTTTTTCACGTTTGGGGGAGTTCTCTCTCAGAAACGGCAAGTGATGCCAGATCTACTGTTTATGGTGCCTTGAGTGGAAGGTCGTCTGGTCACTGTCACGGTGTTGTGCCATCCTCCGATGGAGTCACTCCTTGCCTTCAGGAGGAGGGTCCTCAGGAAGCCCCAAATGCCATTTTCACCATTACTCCTTCTCTTTCTTGACTCCTCTTATGATTTGCCTGTTTCCGCAAGAGTGATTAGTTTACCTTCCAGCTCCCCAGCCCCACGGGCGTTGCAAACTCCACACCCACCTGCCACCTAGGAGTACAGAGCAAGAAGGATGACACCTCTTCTGCAGAGCCACGGTATCACAGAGGGCGCATAGCAGGATGGGGACTTTGGACAGAGAAAACCTTGAAAATGAAAGTCCGGCTGAGGATATGAAGAGAGAACAACAAAGGAGGGCGTTCTTTGCAAACTTGGTTCCCTTTTTTAAAATATGGATCACAGTCACCTAGAGGGAACAGTAGAACACAGTACAGCGGTTTTTAAGGGATTTCCTCTCACCAATTTTCCTCCGGTCCCTTAATTGTGTTTAAGCCTGAGTACTTTGCTTACGGTCCCTTAGGGTGGTGATTTGCATCTCCCTCTCTGGGTTTCTGGGTTGCTGCTGGCCGGAGCTGGCAGCTGTCTCAGTCCGACTCTGGCTGGGAAAGGTAAGAATCTTTGCCTCGTTCTTTGAAAGATCTGGGAGAGAAATGTTGAATGCCTACGGAGGGGTGGAGCGAGCGAGGGGGTATAGATCTCACTCCTGCATGGGGGGCTTTCTGAAAAGTTCTCCTTATTTAGAGGAACTTTTTTGGAGCCATGTGTTTTAAAAAGGACCAGAAAGATTTCCTCTCCCTTCCGAAAGGAGGCTCGCAGAAAGAAGGCTCGTTGCATTGTGGATGAGGTTTTACATTTGGGGGCAGGTGTCCCCTCAGAAATTTCCAGGCGTGTTTAATATCTTATAGGCACAGAGTGGGAAAAAGAAGGAAAAGAAACTATCCAGAGTATCAGGTGTGGATCTCTAGGGATTGTATTTGGATCTCAGTTTGAAGAGGTAAGAGCCAGTTAAAGCTGCATGTGTGTCCGTGGCTATAACGCTACTGTTTATTCTTTAGCTACAGCTTGTGCCTCCTCCCCACACTTTCCACTTCTTTGTGTTATCAGTACGGACAACCAGTTATCTACTTAGACTCCGCAGATGCGCATCTGTGTGTCTAGGTAGAAGGAGAATTGGGGTGACTATGACACCTGAAGCCTAAAGGGCGGAAGAAACTTTGGTATGAGAAGTAATGCCAGCCCTACCCACTCTCGGGGCACAGACACACTGGCCAGTGCCTCGCTGTAGATTCAGCCGATGGCTCGGCATAGGAAAAGGTGTCTCCAGCTTCTCTCCGCTTGGCCCGTGTACCGTTGGCTTTGGTAACAGGGGACCGCGATCTTCAGCAGGATAAGGTGGTATGATAGCCTGACCTTCAGAGGGGCTGTTGGACTATTCGGGGGGAAGCAGCCCATGTTGGGAAGTAGAGAGGAATTGCCCCCAAAGGTAGAGTTTAGGGTGGGAGGGCTGCCTTTCTTTTAAGGAGATTCTTAAGAATCTCTCATTTATGTAGTCAATGCCCCCCCACCCCAATATCACCATCTCCCCAGGGCAATAAGGACCCACGTCTGGTTCTCAGGCTTCCTTATCTTCAACCCCAAGTGTCAGGGCTCTTCCTGGCTGATGGCCATGTCCCTCTCCACCCCACCTTCAACAGTGTGAGGCTGAGGCCCCCCAAGTACTCATTGACACACTCAGCAGTCTGGGCTCCCCCTGCTCAGTCAGGCTTCACGGACTTTTCAACCTAATTTTTCAAAATAAAATAGCCCAGCCCTCTCTGGCTCTCATTCTAGAAAAGAAAGGAGCCCTAGCCCCTCTCCTTTCATGACAAAAACATCGCAGTATTGTTACTAGACGAGGAAAGAGCAGGCTATGGTAGCACAGAGGCGAGATGCCAACAGTTGGAGAAATCTAACAACCCGAGGTTAAAGAAAAAGAAGAAGAAAGAATAAAAACCCAGTTTCTTTCCTTATTTAATCTAGATATGTAGATTTGCTGGGTCATTTAAAAAGAAAACTCATATAGATTAAAAAAAATAGAGGGTGGATAACTTTTAGCTATAAAAGTATAGAACCAGCTTAGAATAGTCTCCTAGTATTATCCCCTTTTTTTTTTTTCCCCTCAAAAAGACAACTTGGGGCTTTAAAATTTTTGAAAGCTTGTCTAATAAGGTATAAACCAATAAGGCCATTTAGGGAGAAGGTGAGAAATTGACCTTTAACTTTATTTTTCGAGAGGGTGAAATGTCAAGCCAAGCCGTAGGCTCTGAATGTTTAAAATACCTTACTCCTTAAAGTAAGTCAAGGAGCAGCAGATCGGCCCTGAGAAGGAGCCTGTTACAGACCGGCGGATCAGAATCTACATTTCACAAGCTCCCTGTGTGATTTTTGTTCCCATTAAAGACTAGGGATCAAACCAAAGGGTTCTCTCTTTCTGTGTGACCTTTGTCAGATGACTTAACCTCTCTGAGCTTCATTTATAAACTATTTATAAACTCAGTTCTAAACTCCCTTGTAAACTAGTGAGAAATCACGTGAATGCATGCACACTGTGTGTGCCCAGCCCGTAGTAGGCACTCAGTGAATGATGACGATGACGATCATCTCAGCATTGCCAAGGTTACCTCCTAATCCAGGTAGTATGTAATTTAGATCCAGATGACTGGTTTTCCCTCTGAACCACAAACATTTCTATCTCCCACCTTGTTTTTAAATGAATTAATATCATTTGGGAGGGTTTTAAGCTCCACATGGCCAGCACGCACACAAATAAGTAAAGAATACAAGGGAAACCTAGGAACCTAGATTTTTGCTGGCTTAGAGGCTGAATTCAGCTGCCCCATGCCTTTGCAGCTGTTCCTGCCACCCTAAAGTGTCTGTCCCTTCAGCTCCGTCCCCGCTGCCGGTCCGCAAAGCTGACTCGGGGATTTTCTTATGAAAATGCCTGATGGGCGGGAGGACGATCTGGTGGTTGGCTGGGGAAAAAATGAGTGATGCAAAGCAGTCCACTTAACTAAACACTGCGAGAGAAATGAAGTAAAAGCTGGCTCCTGTCTCTGGAGACGTGAGAATGAGTCTGACATATCACTGAGCAGAGCTCGGGGAAGCCAGAACGTGGAATCTGCTGGCAAGGAAAAGAATGAGGGGGGGGGGGGATGACAGGGAGGGGCCATTGGAGGGGGAGGAAATAAAAAGAGCGAGCGAGGGAAAGACAAGCGTCATTTAGGAACAGAGGTAGAGTGAATGCAAGAACGCTAGGATCTCAAACCAACCATATAGTTAAGGATATTTTTTATCTTTTCTTTTTCCCCCAGAGGAGGTCCCTGTCCTGTCATTTTGTGGACAAACAGATGTGCTGTTTCGGGCTCTTTTCCCAGAAGTTGACCAGAAGACACTGAAACGCTGAAGTTTTTTTTGCCCCCCCTGAAGTCGAGTGGCGTCCCTGGTAATGGATTGATTCTCTCGGAAGTGCAGGTGCGTATAAGTAGTTTGGGGACAGGTCTGAAGTTTCACATTAGCTTAAAGCTCATCTGTAGGGTGAAGATTATTTTCTTTCAGACATAATATCAAATATCCTTTTCCTGGTCTACCCAGCATTTAGGGTATAAGTGAACAGCAGTGATTCACTTGGTAACTAAAAATTTTATGCAAATAGGCAGCTCTGACTTATGTAGATTAATTGCCCAGGGAGTGATATTTTTGATCTCCCAGGGCAGGAAAAAATTTGTAAGGTTTGATTTGAGCTTGAATTCGTTTTCCATGGATGCTTAATATGTTCCAAGTATTAATCTCATTAAAATAGTCCCTAGTATCTTTCTTGAAATGTGGTGACTACACTGCTTAGCTCTTCAGCTGCTGGGTGACTTTTTGAGGACACGAGACAATGAGTTAACATGTCCGAGTGGCAGAGAAGGGTTTTCACTGAGAAGAGTTTTTCATAGAGTCTTTGAACCAGATGCTTTTGATGAAGTCTCAGCTTCTGCCCAGAACTGATCAGATTCATTTAGAAGGGTATATCACAGCAAGTCTTGTACACAAGGGCATGGGACAAAATGAACTTGTAAAACTTCATTAAAAATTTAGCATGCTTATTTTTTTCAACATGTCATGATACACATATTAAAATTCCTTGATGAGTTTAATGGAAAACCTGTATATTAACAAATTAATCATCCTAATAGTTGATATTTTGAGGTTTTATTCTTTTTATATTATTCTTTTTATTTTTAGTGAATTTATCGGGGTGATATTGGTTAATAAAATTATCCAGATTTCAGTCGTCCAATTCGATACTACATTATCAGTTGATCTTATCTTTAATGTAAAAAAGCACATAATTATATCCTACATAATTGTTGAATTTTTTTCTTAATTTTTTTTCTATTCCTTGCTTCTCTGTTCCTTTCAAAATGAGAAATATTGCCACATTTTGGATCCACACATCTTAGCCTCATTGTCACTGAATTTTTTGCTGAACGGCGTCTGTACGAGGGTCCCAGAGCACACGTTATGCTGCGATGAACAGTTACACAGTAAAGACTTGTTGACTGTCAGGTTGATGTAGAAAAACACCGTTCGTACGCTGGCTTCTGAGCTTCACATTGACTCAGTGGGCAGTGAATGGGTGATAGTTCGGAAAGAATGTGTGTCATGCGCGGAAACACTGGCAGAGTCTAAGTTGCTATGAGTTGTGGAACGAACTGTGCGGAGTACTGTTTGTGATGTCACCTCCCCTTGAAGGAGGTCTTTGGGTTAGGACTGAGGCTTTTCAGTGCGCTGAGAAGAAAAAGAGAAGCAATAGCTAAAGGGGAAAGGCTAGTCAAACTCAGTAGACCGCCGAGTTATATGAAATACTGCAAAGTGCTTCCTGCTTTTTCTGTCTTCCCTTATATGGTTATCTGCTTTATCTTGCTTTTTGCCCAAGGAAAAAAAGAACAAGGCAAATGATAAAAAGAAATCACGGTTGATTTTCACATGCGTTGGCACCTCCTGGGAAAGAACACAGCGGTGTCTCCCCGGCTCTTTACTTCTCCTTGCGGGGTTCACGGCCATGCATTTGCTGACACCTCCTGTCTTCTCCTCCACAGCGTCCACCCTGGTGACTGACAGCCCTCGGGTCTAGTCTGTGAATTCATCCAGGAGGCACCGCTAGAAGAATGACCGAAGAGCCTGCCAAGGAGATCCCAGGAACCCCAAGGTCTCCCAACCCAGGGACAATGGAAAAGAGCCCCAAGAGTGAAGTCGTGGTCACCACGGTCCCCCTGGTCAGCGAGATCCAGCTGATGGCCGCCACGGGCGGCGCCGAGCTCTCCTGCTACCGCTGCATAATCCCCTTCGCGGTGGTGATCCTCATCACCGGGGTCGTGGTCACGGCGGTGGCTTACAGCTTCAACTCGCACGGCTCCATCATCTCCATCTTAGGCCTGGTCCTTCTGTCGTCGGGACTTTTCTTGTTAGCCTCCAGCGCCTTGTGCTGGAAGGTGAGACAGAGGAGCAAGAAAGGCAAGAGACGGGAGAGCCAGACGGTTCTCGTGGCGAACCAGAGAAGTCTGTTTGCTTAGGGCTGGATGAGATCAAGTGGGGTGCGTGGCCTGCACAGTCAGCTCTCCCTGCGTGGGCCAGCTCACCCAGAACTCCCGTGGGAGAGTTCAGACTTGGCACCGGAGCAGACGAGAGGACTGGGGGTAGATGCAGGCTGGGAGGGCGGAGGGGGTTCTCACGTGCAAGGGACGACTTGGATCTTCTTCGATGACAAACTTAATTCTAAGGGCTATTTCTCAGATTGTAAAGTCAGCTTTTTTTTTTTTTTTTCCCCTCCACTTTCAACATTGTCGGGGTCATGGGAGGTGTACTGCCTTAGACAACATTTGGTTCAACCTTGGACAGTAGCCAAGAAAAGAAGAGAAAAAGAATCAGAGAGTCCTGCCCACACCAGTGACCTGCCTCCAAGAGAAATAACCCACATGGCTAAGCAGTGGTATCATACACATGTTCCGCCAGGGGTCTGAATTGCCTTGGCTTGGCGTGCTTCTATGAAACTCTATGGTAATTTCTTTTTTTGATAAGTTGATTGCCTGACATCTGTTTTATTTTTTACCTTCAGTAACTCATAACTGGTGGTACTTTCTCTTGAAGAATAAACTAATATTTTTATGTTTTTAACATTGGACAATTTTAGATGATTATAATGATGGGTCAGAAGTAAAAAGAGGTGAAGGGTATAGCTACTAGATGCCATTGGGGAAAAGATTAAATTAATATTAAAATAATCCAATATAGCACTTTTAATGATTTTTATATAAAGGTTTAATGTAATTTTCATTTGAAATAATAAATACTTATTGCTGCTGAAACTTCTTAAATGACTGTTTCTGTTGTAGTTACTTTTTTCTTTTTAAAATTTTTTCTAAGACTTTATTCATTTTAGAACAGAGAGAGAGAGAGAGAGAGAGAGAGAGAGAGAGAGAAGTAGGAGAGGAGCAGGAAGCATCAACTCCCATAAGGTGCCTTAACCAGGCGAGCCCAGGTTTCGAACTGGCGACCTCAGCGTTCCAGGTCAACATTTTATCCACTGTGCCATGTTGCTGTTATTCTTAATTGCACTTCCAAACTTCCCATCTTGCCTGGACTCATCTGCAATGTTTCAGCTGTATTTCTCACAAATGGACGTGTTGCTTCTTCCTCACGTAACTACTGCAGAAGATTTTAAATCTTTGCACATGATGCTTTTCCATGACTTCTAAAGAAGGCTGTTACTTATTTTTACTAGAGTCTAAAAGACTTCTATGCTCTTACAATGAGGAAACCAATGTCTGGGGTCTGGAATTTTATCAGGCATTGTTAAATGTATTTTACCTATTTCTTGAAGACTCGATCATTAACTATTATTGGCTTAACATATTTCTGGGCACCGACTACATGCCAGGCATCGTGTGGATTCTCAAGGTTGCTCAGCCCTGTTAGTTCTAAGGTGGCTGTTTCAATTCTGGGCACATCAAGCTGTTTTACCCCACTCAGCTAGGTAGGACTCTACCCTATCACCCCAACCAGAAACAGTCCTGGTCCCTGTACTTTCAACTACATTGAACTAGAGCAGGAAGCTAGTTAGGTTTGAGGCCATTTCTTTAACCTTGGAAAAACAAGGCAAAATAAAACAAACCTAGCAAAACCCTTCAGATGAAAGGCATTCCGTCAAGGAATTTAATTAAACAGGGCAGACGCCCCCAGCTGGGACAGCTCCCTAGGACACAGCTAGTTTTGTTAAGGGGTGAGGACTTGATGGCTTAGTTATTCCTGGCCTTGAAGGTCACACGGCGAGAGTCTGCAGTTGTTGATTACAGTAACGTACACCACGATTATCTTAAACACGTGGAGATCGACACCCCACTGGATGAAATACAAGAGCATGGTACTATGTTTATTTCAATGGGAGGGCAGTCAATGCTTTGAGACACCACTCTTCTGTTCATAGAGATTCAAAGTCTCCCCTTCTGCTTGATGAAGAAATGTCTCAGGCAAGTGTTCAAGGTTTCCTGTGGTCTGACCCAAACAGATGTATCCAGCTTTCGCTCTCACTGGAACCTGGAAACTCCTTCTGAGTGTAGTCAGACCAGACTAGTCCCCATTCCGGGGTCAGGCTTTGGTTTTGCACCATGTCTGTATCAACGTCTGTGTCTCCTCCTCCGGAATACCATTCTTTCCCTCTCCATCCCCATCCAGCCACATCCTGCCCCTCATTAGAGCTCCAGCTGAACTTCGACCTCTATCCTGGTAGCCTTCCCTTGGATCTGAAAGTAACTGCTTCTTCAAGAGTCTTTATTCTAATCACTTATTCTTTGAGCGGACCTTCCATTTTCTACCACACTGGTGGCGTACCCGTGTTATCCTCTCTCAGAACTTCGTAGAAGTGCGTGATGTCTCTTTATTTCTTTTTACCCCATGTGGTGCCTACTGAGATGCCTTGCGCGGAGTACGTACTCAGTAAGTGTTTGCTAAATGAACTAAAGAATGAAAAAATCAAAGGCAGGTTTTTATCTCTTCAAAGAAAATACTTTCGTTCTCAACTCTCCCAAAATAGGTCATCTTCCGGTGCCCCGCCCCCACCTGTTAGCGCCAGGTCCAGTGAATCTTGACCACCCTGTGTTTCTCCAGCCACACCTGCCCTTCTAAATGCCTGAAAAGGAAACTCATGAATTACTTCAGGCCACCAGGGGGCCTCATGCGGCTACCTGAGTCCCAAAAGAAACACCCTGGAGTGACTGATATGGGATTGTATCTGGGGATAGAAATCTCTGTCCTAGCTGTAAGGAGTCAGAGAAGGTTCTCCACTGAGCCCACCCATGCCCTCCACCCTAAGCCACTTCACAGTGGCTATTTCTGGGTTCTCCTTGAAAGCATGGGAAGGACCCGCCCTGTGTAGGGAGTGTTCATTTACATTAATGGTTCACACCCCTGCAAACAGATAGTCCTACCCACCCAGCTAGTCCCAGTCAAACCCAGATCTGAAACATGATATCACAATGATCTTGTATGTCTGTATTGGACAAAGTTTGTCTTTACAAATGGTTTTCTTATATACTGATAAGCAGATGTTAAATGCCCTTGTAAGCATGAGGCAAGCATGTATGTATTAAAAAGTTAACCTGGTCCCATTCTGGAACACCAGAAACTAGCTCTATCACCCAGCAGGATTTTCCCTGAACCCCACACATCCCCGAATGCACAGGAATGGCTTTCAACCTCGTGCTGGTCTCTGTCCAGGTGAGAACCACAACCACAGAGGTAGCCTGGCGCTTCCCACCTCCCTGTCTTCATTAATCAAGGGAGTCTTCCTTAGAAGGTGGTCAAGGTCAGGTGGATTGTGCAGGAGGCTGGGTCCAGGAGACCCAGGTCACAAATCCTCAAACTTACTTCTTTGTGCCACCACCCCCAGTGAGAGAGAGGGAGAGAGAGAGAGAGAGATAAAGAAGGAGAAGGAGAAGAAGGAGAAGAAGAAGAAAGGGGAGGGGAGGGGAGGGGACAGGCAGGGGAAACAGGAGGAGATATCCTGGTCTCCTGGGAGGTATTATGGTTTTGAACTCGGGAAATTCAGTTATGAATCCCAGCTTTCTACTACAGTAGATAAGCTCGAGAAGTCAAGCCTCATCTTCAAAATATGGTGAATTTTTAAGAAATTATTTTGTCAACTCTAAAGTACTACTAATTGCAAAATTATATAATAAAGTACTATAAATTACTCTTTATAATATCTAATGTCGACTTCAAGCTTCTTTTTCTACTCATTGTCCCCACATGGCATTTAGCGTCAGGCCACCCCTTGTTTTGATTAAACGGCTTTAATCAGTCACTTTGTGTAACCTTGACATTATCCACAAGGCTTTCCAGACCCGAGATAAGCTGGGGAAAGCACCTGTTCCAAAGATGAGTCATAATTTACGTTTCCCTGATAATATTATGATCCTCCGTGCTTTCACACGGACGTCATGTAAAGGAAGTCATTGTAAAGGTATATTTTATATAGAAATTCAATGTAGGTGTCCCCAATAACAATGACAACAAATTAGAAGAGTAAGAAATCCTCTTCCCCCCCCCCACCCCTCAATGCCATTTAAGCCAATCTTGTCCTAGAATGCCCCAAAGACAGGAAGGAAGACCAGGGCCGAACTCTAAAGAGAAACAAAAGAAATGAACTCCTAGTTCCCAGCTTTCGAGCCTCCAGGGCTACCACGGGGATTTAAGGCTGACCTAAGGCATCTCAGGGGAGTTCTGTTTCTGCTTGATGCTGACAGTCCTCCCTGGTGTTAGGGCTTCGTCTCATGCCCAACAGCCTCAACTGTACCTGACAGTACCCGACATGCTCTGCGGCACTTTGAGGGGGGGAGCGCGAGGGACTGCCCCTTCCTGCCAAGGTGCAAACGACAGTTCATGGAGAGGAAGTGACGTCTTCAGTCGAGGCCTCACCGCAAGGAAGGCCCCGAGTCAGGGCCAGTGTGCTGACCGCCTATGATAATCACCCCAGTTTTAGGCTCAGTCATGATCGATATCATTTCTGGGATGTCTCTTCAGGAAAGGGAAACAATAAAGATTAATATATCACCTACTTTTGAAAAACTCTTTCAAAGTATAATATATAGAGGAATATATCTCTAATATAGAGAGAAATATTAAACTTCACAATTAAACCTGTGGAACTAACACCCAGATTAGGGCACTAAATTTTGCCAGCCCCCTAAAGCACCTCTCCCAACCCTTGAATCCACGTCCAGTAGCTATTTTTTTCAGGTGAACCACCAGCCTCCCCTCTATGTAGTTTTGTCTATTTTATAACTTTATATACATGGAATCACATGGCACCTGGCTTCTTCTATGCGATACCGTGCCAGTCAAGTATATCCATGTTGTTGGCTGCATGTAGTTATACATGGTTCATTCCCTCTGCTGTGTAGAATTCCACTGTACAAATATAGCATCGTTTGTTTATTCTTTCTGCTGTTGATAGACATTTGGATAGTTTGTAGTTTCAAACTATTAAAAATCATTCATGTGGTAGCTAGCCTTTCAAATGACCCCCCAGTGACCCTTGGCTTCTGGTCCGCACAGCCCTCCTACGTCATCTGGGGGCTGGTGTGTGTGTGACCAATAGAATATGGCAGAAGTGATAGATAGTATGTCAAGTCCTAGATTGGGTTATAAAGACACTGAGGCTTTAACCTCGGTTTCTCTCTCTCGCTCTCCCCCTCCCTCCCTCTCCCCTTGCTCTGGGGGAAACCATGCGCCATGTCCTGAGGACACAGAGGCAGCCACGGACAGGCCCATGTGGTGAAGAACTGAGGCCTCCAACCAGCAGCCAGAGAGGGAGAGGAGCTGAGGCCATCCAGTAACTACCTAGTGAACTTGGAAGTGGATCCTCCCACAGTGGAATCTTTCGATGACTGTGTGCCCAGCTGACAGCATGCCCAGAACCTCACTGAGAGACCCTCAGTGAGAACCCCCCAGCTAGGGCGGCGTTGTAGGACTTTTATGGGCACTGTGTTTTCGTGGATTCTTTCTCCACTAAAAAATAAAATAAAAATGAGCAAGAAGGGAATGGTACTGATAAATATTATGGTCCATAGACACTGCATATACTGTGCCTGATGGGCCGGTTGGCCTTCATCCAGCTGGGTCGCTTGCAGATGCCTGCAGAACCCACAGAAACCACGAGCGAATAAATTGCTTTAAATTGCTCAGCTCTGCAGTGCCGTGTTCTTCAGCAATAGATCGCTAATATTGTGCTGTTGTAAAACTTCCTCTGTGATTTTTGGTGTACATACATGCACATTTGTGTTGAGTGTAAACTGAAGCGTGGAATTCCTCGATTAAATGATAAGTATGTGTTCAGCTTCACTACCAGAGAGTTTTCAAAAGTGGTTGAATGGATTTATTCTCCTTCCAGCACTATGAGAAAGAGCTGGATGTGTTACACCTTTGTCAATTTCTTATACTTTCCCTCATTTTTATTTTTGTCATTCTCATCAGTATAACACGTGCTTTTAAAGTATATATTGAAGAGATCCAGTGTGGCACCAGCATGTGGGTGTGAAGGGGAAGGGCAGCCTACACGTGTCCGTCAGCAGACGGGTGGATAAAAATGCTGTGGCACATCTACACAGTGGAATACTAAGCAGCCATGAAAAAGGAAATCTTACCTTTTGCAACAGCATAGCTGGACCTGGAGATTATTATGCTAAGTGGAGTAAGTCAAACAGAGAAAGACACGTACCATACGATCTCACTTAGATGGGGAATCTAATGAACACAATAAACTGAGGAATAAAATAGAAACAGAGGCCGGGTCACAGGAAACAGATGGACAACTGTCAGAGAAAAGGGGAAAGAGGGAGCTGGATCAGAGGAGGTGAAAGAATCAGCCAAGAACATAGATGCATAACACACAGACACGGACAACAGGGTAGCGACAGCCAGAGGGAGGAGGGGAGCAGAGGTGGGAGGAGGGCAGAAAGGGAGAAAAATGGAGGTGAAAGAGACTTTGCATGGGGCGGGGGGGGGGGTCACAGTATGGTGTGTAGAGAGTGTTATATTGAGTGGGACACTTACAACCATGTCAACACAACAAATTAAAGATTAAACAAAGAAAAGGACAGCAGGCTAGAGATTAGAGAAGAAGTCAGAGAGGGAAAATAAGACTATATGTGGGTTTTCAAAAAGCAAAGAAACAAAAGATAAAGTCTTGGCTCTGGCCGGTTGGCTCAGTGGTAGAGCATCGGCCTGGCGTGCAGAAGTCCCGGGTTCGATTCCCGGCCAGGGCACACAGGAGAAGCGCCCATCTGCTTCTCCACCCCTCCCCCTCTCCTTCCTCTCTGTCTCTCTCTTCCCCTCCCGCAGCGAGGCTCCATTGGAACAAAGATGGCCCGGGCGCTGGGGATGGCTCCTTGGCCTCTGCCCCAGGCGCTGGAGTGGCTCTGGTCACAACAGAGCGATGCCCCGGAGGGGCAGAGCATCGCCCCCTGGTGGGCAGAGTGTCACCCCCTGGTGGGCATGCCAGGTGGATTCCGGTTGGGCGCATGCGAGAGTGTGTTGGACTGTCTCTCCCCGTTTCCAGCTTCAGAAAAATACAAAAAAAAAAAAAAAAGGCAAAAGATAAAGTCTCAAAAGAAGTGTTCTGGAGACCAGGAAACCGGACCAGAGGCAGTGCTAACAACGGCTCTTAGCAAGCACCACTAGGCTCCAGACATCACGCTCTGAATTTCGCATGAATAATTTCATTTGACCCTCACAACAATCCAGTGAGGTAGGTACTGTTATTGTTTTCATTTCACAGGTAAGGAAACTGAGTCACAGATTAGGCCAACTCATGGAGAGCGCACAGCTAGTAGAATAGGGTCTGAGTTCAAGGCCTAGAACCCACTCGCTTAACCACTATTCTATACTCGCTGGCACACCGTCATCTTCCAATACCGGATTCTCGAATTCATGTCCTAACCAGAAGCTGAGCAACACAGGGTTAAGAGTCTAAGAAGCTAAAGCAAGAGCGAGTCAACAATTACGAGAAGCCAGGACTCAAACTGTAGATGACTACTCAATTATTTGTCATCTGAAGCCAGGTCTTCCTATAATAACCTCCCTATATTTGTAGCATTTTACAGTCATCAGGACACTCCTACTCGTTAGTGAACGTGGGACTGACTCGGGACCTGGGCCACTTCTTCCACCACCAGAGCCAATGCTCTCGTTGCCAACCTCCTCAAGTTTCCTGTGTGGAAAATTCAAGACTCGGAATATCAACCAGCCCCTGCCTGAAAGAAGAGGCAGGGTGTGACAAAAGTGCATCGCAGGAAAACCTAGCACACTTTAGGGATAATCAAAGAAGTCTTCCTGCAGGTGGTGACTTGATAAGACCAGGGCGGGGAGAGGGGTCAGCCATGTGAAAGGAGTAAGGAGGAGCAGTCAGGGATACTCCCAGAGGGAACACCACGTAGGGATGCCGACGGGCCGGAGAGGAAGCTAGCCTTCAGCCTCTCCAACTCGCTGGATTGTTGTCAGGCTCAAATGAAAGAACTTTTAAGGGGGATTTATCAATTGCAAAAGCCTGAACAAGCAAAGTGGCTCATAACTCCAGTAGCCACAGGGCTCAAACTGACAACCACAGAGTCTCACGTTCATGTTCTAATGGAGCAGAAACACTTCCCTTCCACCTCTGAGCACTATGAGTGTCAGCAATAAAAAATGTCATAACTGAAATCTTCCTCGTCATCATTACAACAAGAACTGTCTTGCCTGAAGCCAGCGCAGCACAGTGGGGGCTAACGGCATGAACTCCAGGGACAAAGCACTTGGACCGGAAACTCATCTTTACTGCTTAGTAGCTGTGTGTTTCTGTACAAGTCAACTTCTCCCTGCCTCAGTTTCCTCATCGGCAACATGGGAAGAATAATGGTACACCTTATAGGGTAACAGTAAGTATTAATTAAGTTAATAGATATAAAGTGCTTTTAATGTCAGTGACTGGTACTGAATATATTACTGTATTTTTCGCTCCATAAGACGCGCCTGACCATAAGACACACCTAGGGTTTTAAGGAGGAAAATAAGAAAAAAAAAATATTCTGAACCAAATGGTTCACTCCATAAGATGCATGGGCATTTTCTCCTCCACTTTTTTGGGGAAAAATGCATCTTATGGAGCAAAAACTATGGTAGATAGTAGTACTATTATCTCAAAATTAATTTTAAGTTAGTTTTGTTTTGTTTTTTCCAAAGTAGAAGGAGTTAGGAGGCAGACAGACAGACTCCCACATGTGCCGACCGGGATCCACCCAGCATGCTCACCAGGGGGCGATGCTTTGCCCATTGGAGCATTGCTCCATTGTGGCCAGAGCCATTCTAGTGCCTGAGGCAGAGGCCATGGAGCCGTCCTCAGTGCCCAGGCCAACTTTGCTCCAATGGAGCATTGACTGCAAGAGGGGAAGAGAGAGATAGAGAGAAAGGAGAGGGGTAGGGGTGGAGAAGCAGATGGGCGCTTCTCCTGGGTGCCCTGGTCAGGAATCGAACCTGGGACTTCCACACGCCGGGCCAACACTCTACCAGTGAGCCAACTGGCCAGGGACTTTAGTTTTTAAAGTTAAGTTTTCTAGCTAATTTATATGCCTTGAGTGAGTTTGTGCAATATATAAAACTGCAAAAGCTACACAAAAATCAGTTTAAATAGGAAAGTCATAGAAAAATAGTAGTTTACCTCCTGAGTGAAATCATAAGCACTAGAGAAAATGAGTTGAAACAGAAGTTTTCATTTGACCATATCTGGCAGGAACTCCCCCCTTCCAGATCCATGTACATAGCAATGTTTTGTTTTCTCAATCAAAAGTTGTTTATGTTTGGTGTATCCATGTTCAAATGTACATATTTTATAAATAACCCTATGCTATCAAGTTCCCTGAGAGAGGGCCAGTTAACATTTCCATAGTGCTTTGATGGAGACGTCGCATTTTCACCTGCATTGCCTTACTGACTCCTCCCAGAAGCTCTATGAAACATTATCTTCATTTTTATTTATTTATTTGAGAGGAGGGGAGGCAGAGACAGACGACAGGAATCCACCTGGCAAGTCCCCTATGGGGCAATGTTTTGACCATTTAGGGTGTTGCTCTATTGCTCAGCAACCAAGCTATTTTTAGCGCCTGAGGTGGAAGCCACTGAGCAATCCTCAGGGCCAACTCTGTGGAATCAATCAAACCATGGCTGTGGGAGGGGGAGAGAAAAAGAGAAAAAGAGAGAGAGAAGGAGGAGGGGGAAGTGTGGAGAAGGAGATAGTCACTTCTCCTGTGTGCCCTGGCTAGGAATTGAACTTGGCACATCCACACACTAGGCCCATACTCTACCTCTAAGCCAACCGACCAGGGCCATTATCTTTATTTTTAGATAAAGAAACTGAGGTTAACATTGGAGAAGTTAAGTGGTTTCCTAGTGATCAAACAGTTCGTACATGTTAGAATTAAGACTCACATCCAGACTCAGCTCTTTCTCTTCCATCTTGCCACTGCCTTACTGACCTAGGAACTGAAAGTTCCTACAGAATGTCCTTCTTTGGGGTTCTATGTCCCCTGACCACGAGCTAAAGATGTTTTAACACAGCAGTTCTCAACCTGTGGGTCGCGACCCCGGCGGGGGTCGAACGACCAAAACACAGGGGTCGCCTAAAGCCATCGGAATTTCCGACCCCTGTGTTTTGGTCGTTCGACCCCCGCCGGGGTCACAACCCACAGGTTGAGAACCGCTGTTTTAACAAGTATTGCAATTGGTTACACCTATAGCTATAATTTACTGTTCTCCCTGATGGGACACCGACATAAAAAAACAAAAAAGTTAAGGTGGTGAATTGAGATTTTCATCAACATCTGAAATAAACCGTATAGTTTTAAATGATGCAAAAAATATAACATGTTAATACCACACACATTTTCCTCTAAGCAGCTCTTGCTGCTTTTGAGGTTTATTTGTTTTTAAATAATAGAAACTTACATCTCAGAAGAGCTTACGTCTCTGTCAGGAGACCGTGATTTCCAAATGCCTGGCCAAATGCTGACTCCTTCAGACTTACCAGCAGCTCTTTATAAAGGCCAGGGCTCTCAGGTGCTGACCCCAAGAACTCTGGCTGAATGCATTTAAAGTGGGACCCAGGATATGTATTTACAAACTAACAAAAAATGTCCCAGGAAATGCAAATTAATAACCACAATGAAACGGTTTTTTTCTCCTATTAACTTATAATAAGTGGAAGATGGAATAATATAACTTTAGCAAGGCCAAGGTATCCGGTAACATGGCTACATTTTATTAAATCGTAAATGTGTATGGCATTTATTCCAACTTTATTTCACTTTTGGAAACTTATCTGAATGTCCTAGACGTAATAGAACCACAGGAATATTTCTTTCTTTATTGCCAGCATTGGCACAGACACACACAAAAACAGCCTTTGAATGAATTATATGGTGCATCTACATATTACATATACTGTGTAGCTAATAAAATAAATGAGGCTGATTGGGATGTACTAATATTCATTTAAAAGGGTGTCTGCAAAATATCATGTGACAAAGCAAGTTTTCAGCTAGTGTCTATCATATAATACAATTCTTTTTTTTGGACAGAGATAGAGAGAGTCAGGGAGAGGGACAGAGAGGGACAGACAGACAGGAAGGCAGAGAGATGAGAAACATTAGTACTTTGTTGCAGCATCTTAGTTGTTTATTGATTGCTTGTTCATTGATTGTTTTTTCATATGTGCCTTGACCGGGGGGCTACAAACAAAGCAAGTGACCCCTTGCTCAAGTCAGTGACCTTGGGCTCAAGCCAGAAACCTTGGGCTTCAAGACAGCAGCCTTTGGGCTCAAGCCAGCGACCATGGGGTCATGTCTATGATCCCACATTCAAGCCAGCAACCTCACACTCAAGCTGGTGAGCCTGTGCTCAAGCCAGATGAGCACGTGCTCAAGCCAGTGTCCTTGGGGTTTTGAACCTGGGTCCTCCTCATCCCAGTCCAATGCTCTATCCACTGCAAGACCTTCTGGTCCAGCCATATAATATGATTCTTAAAATCTAAATTGGAAGTGTGTTTGAGTTTGTTGAAACGAAGAAGAAGTATAGAACATATGGTGAATCATTAAGAGAATTTACTGTTGGGGGTGTTATTTTAAGGAAAAAAGAGATAGCTTTTTAGAGTCCTCTGTATTGTTTGAATTATTATAATAAGCAATAATTCACTTTAAAAGGACATAGAATGAAAGGGGGCAATAAAGTGGTACTTAGACAAACACTACAAATAAAACTCAAGTGCCTCCTGACGTGAGGCACTGTTAGGGAATTGTCGGCTCTGGCCGCTCCCCTCTGAGACGGGGCAACTCTCCATTCATTCTCTCAGCCCTTTGCCCTGTATTCACAGAGCACATACAATGTGTCAAGCACATCCAGGCGATGCAAAGCCAAGCAGTAAAAAGGGACATTTTGTGATTGCGTTAAGATAAGTCTGAGGCTGTTTAGGCATCATCTTACCGAAGCAGTAACAGCCTATAGGGTCGACTCCTCAATTTAACCTTATATATTTGGCTTGACTTCCATACCTCTGGTATGAAGATGGAATGGGAACAAAACACAAAAACAACCTTTGAATGAATGATGACGCATCTACATGTTACATATAGACTATGTAGCTAGTAAATTGAACGAGGCAGATTGGGGCGTACTACGGTCATTTGGAATAAATACTCGTAAGAGTCTTAAGTGTAACAGCGACAGGGTGCAATACATAGCAGTTCCCCTTCCTTCCTAAGGCAATCACAGGGACATAGAGGCTGCGGCGTCACGGACATTAGGTGTCATCGCCTGAGTTGAGGTACGACATTGGTAAATTAATGAATCAATCCTTAATAATTGAGACTATTCACTCAGGAGTCAGGCACACCCTAAAAGTCCCTCTGTGCAGGGAGCTGGAAGCCCAGCAGAGGTAACCTAAGAGTGTGTGTGTGTGTGGGGGGGGTGTTGAGGGGGCCCTTTGTTTTGTTCTAACATGGGGCAGTCCATCCAGCACCGAGTCACAGTGGCTCTGACGCCCACCGCTCCCAGGTTCCCAAGCCTTTTCATCCGGAAGTGCGGGCCATGTCCAAAAAAAATAGAGTGACACTTTTGCTCCCTCTCAGCCTCCTATCGAGAAAAAGCACACACAGATGATTTTCCATTTCAAGTTCAAATGCAGAACGGATTGCTTCTTGTTTTGCTTGACTGGGGTAGCTAATGAGCGTTCTGAGGCTGGCAGCCTGCCAGCCATAGACCAGTTGTGATCGCATTGTCTTAGGGACCCAGAAAAAAAGAAACTAGACGGGGGAGAGAGGGGGCGGGGGGGGGGGGGTGGCAGAAAAACCAAAAGTTTGGAGAAGCAGTGGTGACTGTGACCGTTGGCACTTCAAGTGCCCAGCACAGGTGGCCCCGCTGTGCGGAGTGGCTAGTCCGGAGAGAGAAGGGAGCCTCGGAGGCGAGGCTTCTGCTGCTCCGTTCCCCTCCGGCTCCACTGGATAATAAAAGCGCTTGCATCAGGGGAAGGCTGGCACCACATTTTCTCACTCTCACAGTTCTAACTTAATCACGGCAGGAAGCTCTCCCTCCGGCTACTGGAAGGACAAGTTGCGTCACTAGGAACATCTGACTCCGGGATCTAGTGTCAATCACTTTGCCTAAGGTCATTAAAAAATTCTAGGGTGTCCCCTTACAACATAAAGGCTTTGCCCGAGTGACAATTAAGAGGAAACACGTAGCATGATAAATAATTGAACAGGTGGATTAAAGAAACGTCTTTCCTGTGCAGAATGAGAGGGGTTGATGGACAGTTGGGTCAGCTTCCTCCACCGCGCAGGGTTCTAACCGGTTGAACTGCTCCCCCCCCACCACTTTGCCTTTCTTGGTTGTTCCAGGAGTCTCTTCGGCCTCGTGGAATCAGACAAGCTGTGGAGAAAGGTAACACCTCGGGAGAGTCGCTTTCCAGGGACACCTGCCAGTGATGATGTAGCAAACTGCGCACTGAGCAGGATCCTATCTTGGACGTGGGTTTGCGCGGGACAAACTCTGCCAGGGGTCAAACGGCAAGTCCCCGTCGGCTGGCATGATTTTAAGAAATGCTCCGTGTGGCTTGCTGGTGCCAGAACACCTGCAAAACACTAACGGAGTGTCAGCCTTTCACACAGGGTCTCACTTCTGAGGTTGGGGCACGTTTTGCACCCAGACCAAGAATAAATAGAGTTTTTAAGTCTCCCAAAAGGGGACACGGGGTACCGATTTCCTGTATCATTCACAGCAGTCTCTACGGCTTTGTTTGTTCCTTTCCTGGCAAGATTTAACACCAGAGAGTTCTTCTATCCCTGAATTGGTAGCTGCCCCGCCAGTGGAGGCTTTTCCAATAGAGGGGAAAAGAGAGAGAGAAGGAAGCAGGGAAGAGACACAGAGCACAGTGACTTGAGCACACAAGCCCCCCTCCGGGTTTCTATTTGCAGCGCAGCGGAGGTATCTGAAGTTCCCAGTGAAAATAAAACCCCGCTTGGAACTCCGGCTACCACGGCATATTTTTAAATGGTTACGAAAGGAGTCTGAGCATTTAGACTGGCAAAGCCCAGGATTCTCGGGCCACTCTGTGGACAATACTTGCGATCCACCCAGCAGACAGACCCCTGCTTCACCAAACCAGCTCAAGGCAAGAGGGTGATACAAGTTGGGTTCAGAAAAAAGGCAGAGGAAGCAGGTGACCCGACTAAGTGATTCCTATCTTCTAAAAAAGTTAACCGCGCCAGAATTGGGTCGAGACAGAATCGGAAGACAAAGTGGATTTTTTTCCAAGAAAAACAAAATGTATAGGGAACATTTCAGACATACTGAAATGACAGAATGGTACAATGAAGTCTCCAGGTAGCCCTCTCCCCAGCTTCGTTCACAATGATCAACTCAAAGCCAATTTGGGCTCATTAGTACCCTCCCACCAAGTCCCATTTACCACCTGATTATTTTGGAGTAAATTCTATGCAACAGATGATTTAAATTTTTATAAGGTTTATGATGTGGCTGTAGCTAGTGAAGTTATATACTATAGCAGATCAATCAGGATAATTCATTTTGGATATGGTTTTTTGTTGTTGTTGTTGTTGTTGTTGTTGTTTTTAGAATTTGAACAAACTTTCCTTGACCTTTTATACGAACTAAACATTGCTTTCATGTTAGTTTTGTAACAGTTTTCTCGGTGGTTCCATCTAATGGCTAGACAGTGATTAGATGCAGATAGATAACAATCTATAGTTTTGCAGAAGGTGACTCTTTGGAGAAACGAGGGTGGGTGTAACTGAGAAGCGTACTGACCCTAAGTATGGATGCAAAACGTGGTGCGAGATTACAGGGGTTATTGGAGGCGCAAGGAGATCAGAGAGCTCTGCCGGTTACTCCATGGTCTGCAGCCAAAGCTGCTCTTTGATCTTCATCCTTCAGACCGGATGATTAACCTCCCCAGAGGGCTGCCCTTTCCTCCTCACAGACCCAGTCCCGTGGGGCATCACAGCAGAGCAAGGAAGCCTGGGTCTGACCCACTGAATCTACCCACTTCCCCCGGCAGCTCAGTAGCTCTGACCGAGCCTCCCCTTCTGCACCCATGTAACCCGGAGAACAGTTGAGCAGCACATTCAAAACACAGCGGCAGTTCATGTTCAGTAGTGTTTAGTACAAGCAAATCCACATTTAGCAAAGACATAGATTCTGATGTTGCTTTTGTCTGGAGTTTCTGTTTGGACTGTATAAGGATTCATCTTTGGGTTCATCCTATTTAGCTTCCCCTGGATATCTCATTATATTTTGATAAATGAACGTTAGGTGTGTATTTCAGGACTGCATATATTCAATAGATTTTTTTTTTTTTTTAGAGCTCCTACTCTATGGAAAACGCTGTTGTAAATGCTGGAGGAAAGCAGAAGTTGAATAGTAAGTCGTCATGGAGATCAAGGAGTTTGCAATGTTTGCAATTCTTAGGGCAAGAATACACATGGCTGTGATGCCACAATAGGAAAAATACAAGAAAAGGAAACAAATGCGAACGACTGAAAATTTCATTGTTTTTATCAGAAGGTGCTGAAGATACAAGAGGGCCACTTGGATGGAAGTGAATCCTAAAAGGCTTTGAAGCTGGAAGAGTGTTTTAATTAGAGACATTGGAGTTGAGGGGAATAAAGCACTTCAGGAAGAAGAGAAAGTGGCTGGAAAGGAACCATGTGAGCACAAGTGGGCCAAGGTCAGGGAAGTGCACACAGCAGCCACGTGGGCCAGCGTGTCGTTCCCTTTAGGCAGGAAGAGCAGGAGAGATGTAATAGGCAAGTTGATTGCACCATGGCAAGTAACAAAGAACCTGTGAGGGGTTCACTACCCAAAGCAAGATGGCCTGATCCTGTTACACCTGAGTTGTGTGATCCTGGATATGTCACTGAGACTTAAAACTTGAAGTCTAAAAACCCCAGCTGTCAACAGTGCCTATCTCTGGCTATTGTCTCATTACTTAATCAGTGGGGTCCAATGAGGTTTCCCTGGATTGTTCAGGAAAGTCAAGGCCATTACTATTCTTATTATTTTTTAAGTTTTTATTTAGAGAGAGAGCAGAAAGCGGAGAGGGGGAAGGAAGGGAGAAAGAGAGAGAACGAGAGAGAAAGAAATAAGCATCAATCCGTGGTTCCACTCACTTATTTTTGCATTCATTCATTGGTTGACGCTTGGATGTGCCCTGACCACATCAAACTCACAACCATGGCATATTGGGACTACACTCTAGCCAACTGAGCCACCCGGCCAGGGCTCAGACCATAGCTATTCACCGTGTATTGGGAAAGAGGCGGAATGCAGTCACCCATCGACCTACCCTGTGGTGAGCGGATCCCAGACAGGTCTGACGGCTGGAACTGCTCAGACAAGGAGGAGACTCCTCTGAAGACCGCTCTCTTGCTGCTGGTGAACAGCAGAGCGTTGCTTGCATGGAAAGTGGCCTCACAATCCCAGGGAGGCTCGGCCAGCAGCAGTGTTTTGTGTTGACTTTGCTGGGAGGGTCACCTGCAGGTTAACCGCTGGGTAGGTCCCTGTGATCTGGGACTCTATGGCAGGACCTTCCATTTTCAGTTAGTTTGTCTTATGACGTGGCCAGCCTGCCTTCATCACACACCCCAAGGCCTAGGGCACTTTCCGGTGAAAAAGTGTCAAAGTGGGAAGAAAAGAAGGGCGGGGAGCCTGTGAGATGGGATGTGACCTGGTAGCCCTGGGATGGACGGGTCAGCTCGCTGCTCCGTCCCCTCTCCAGGGTTCAGGGTTGTAAGAGTCTTTCCTCCTGGAAGGGGTGGGGTGAGTGCTGGTGAGGCCAATTTAATGGGTCACCACCGGCTGTCTCTCCCTTCCTGGCAGGCGTGGCCAACATCTCTCCTACCATTGTGATTAGGGAGAAAGCATTCACAAGGATGATTATCTAATCAGGGAATTAGCCTTGGTTCAGGAGGTAAGCATTAGAGGACACTTAAAAAAAAATCTAACGGAAAATAAAAGGCCCACATCAGGAAATAGTGCCAGTGATCACACCCTGAATGATAATTATACACAAACACGATAAAGATTTGGGGCAATTATTTGTCAACAATCATCAGATGAAACTGAGAGATAATTATCTTGAATACCTACTCTACTAAAGACACAGCCAGTTTCTACTACACGAGTTTTCTCGCTTCAAGTCACTGAAAATTTTCTCCAGTTATGGACTAGGCACTAGGGGGTCATCAGTTTCCAAGTTCCCTGGGGTGTTTGTTAAAAATTTAGATTTTTGAGCACCATCTTAGATCTACGGAATCAGAATTTCTACAGGTTAAAACCCAGGAATTTGAATTTAAAATATTTCTTTATTAGAAAAATTTTAGCCCTGGCCAGTTGGCTCAACAATAAAGTGTCAACCCAGTGTATGGAAGTCCTGGGTTCAATTCACAGTCAGGGCACACAAGAGAGGCGACCGTTTGCTTCTCCCCCCATCCACCCCTTCTCTCTTTCTCTCTTTCTCTTTTCCCCTCCCTCAGCCATGGCTCTATTGATTCAAGCATGTAGGACCCGGGCGCTGAGGATGGCTCAACGAAGCCTCAGCCTTAGGTGCTAAAAACAGATCAGTTGGGAGCACGGCCCCGGATGGGCAGAGCATTGGCCCCAGACAAGAGTCACCAGGTTGATCCCAAATGGGGCACATATGGGAATCTGTCTCGGTATCTCCCCTACTCTTGCTTAAAAAAAGACAAGACAAGAGAAAAACTTAAGCCTGTTCAAAAGTAAAGAGAGAACATGAGTTATCATGTATGTATCACCCAGCTTTAACAATTATCATCTCATGACCAATCTTGTTTGATTAATACGCACACCTCAGATTATCTTAGAGTACCAGATATTATATCATTTCATCTGTAAATATTTTAGCTGTATCTCCAAATAATAAAGACTTTTTAAAAAATCTAAATACAACTGTTATGTATTAAAAATCAGCCATATTGCCTTGATCTCAAACATTGAGTCAGTATTTAAATTTCCCGTGTTGTCTCGCAACTGGTTGAATAAAAAACCAAGTAACTTGCCCACACTGCAGCTGGCAAGCATACTTCGTCCCTCCCGCTTCCCTCTTCCCCCCCTCTGTCCCTCTCTCCGCCGCCACCCACCGCTTCTCACTTGCTAAAGAAGGCGAGCTGTTTGTCCTGAAGTTTCCTACCATCTCTGTTCTGCTGGCTCCACCCTCATGGTGTCATTTCTATGTCCTTTGATCCCCGTTTTCCCTTTAATTTATATAATAATGTTCTATATAATTAATTTAATAATGTATTAGATATTTTACTTATTTGTAGCTTATCATTTACTTATTAATAATTTTATAATAAGTACTAATAATTTGTATTATTGTTGAAACACAAAGCCTTGATCAGATTCAGAGTTGTTTTTGTTTTTGGCCAGAATACTTTAGAGGTGATTATGAAGTACCGAACCTTTCCATCTGGGGCACTAACTGTCTGGGGTTTCAAAAATGACATGAGTAGCTATTAATGAACATGATTCAGTTCCATTAACTCAGTGGGGTTTCTGGTTTTTTATTTTTAAAGCAATCCAGGTGAATTTGACACACATTGAAACTCAAGGATTTTGCTCTAGTCTTTGTCCCATGCTGCTGGTAGAATTTCTTACAAAAAAGGACATATGTCTTTGCCTTCTAGTAAACTGTTAACACCAGGCTGAGGCCAAGCAAGACAAGGCACTGTTTTGTAGTGTGGAAGGACTACGTGAATGTTGTATTTATTGTTACTTTTTAAAACTTTAATATAAAATGAATATAATTAATACTTCATATGTGAATCCATCATAATACTTTATAAGATTTCTAAGTAGTGTACATGTAGTTGAGGGAAAGCTCAAAAATTTTTTCTTATTGACAGAGAGAGAGAGATACACACACACAGAGAGAGAGGGACAGATAGATAGGAAGGGAGAGAGATGAGTAGCATCAGTTATTCGTTGTGGCATCTTAGTTGTTCATTGACTGTTTTTTCATATGTGCTTTGACTGGGGGGCTACAGCAGACCGAGTGCCCCCTTGCTCAAGCCAGCGACCCTGGGCTCAAGCTGGTGAGCCTTGCTCAAACCAGATGAACCTACACTTAAGCCAGCAACCTCGGGGTTTTAAACCTGGATCTTCTGTGTCCCAGTCCGATGCTTTATCTGCTGCACCACCGCCTGATCAGGCGAAGTTCAAAAATTTTTTGTTGCAGATGACGTCAGAGTAATGGCACTGTAGGGAGCACTACTGATAAATCTCCCCCAAAACTCAACAAGATCTTCAACCAGAAACAGAAAAATCTATCCTTGGAGCCTCCATGTGTTCCACAATACACCCGAAGGTATGGTCGAGCAAAAAATTGGCTAAATATATAATCAAATCCCAAAGGAAATAGGGAGTAAGAAACATTCCACCTTCCTCACTAACCTAAATAGGGCTGCTTTCACTGGGAACTGAGAGTATAGAAACTGAGGTGGGCAAAGGGGGTGAATAGATCCAGGCCGCGGCACAAATGGCTGAACCAGGCTGTGGCACAGAGATCCAAGCTGAGGAAAAACTGTGCTTGTGGCAACCCAATCAATACAAGCTAACACTCGAGCCAAACCCAGATAAAAAAAGACAAGTGGGGCAGCCATTCGCCCCGATCTCCTGGTCAGCGTGTGCAGATAGTGGGCAAGGGATTCCTTCTAGAGCCCCGGGAGTGGGCACTTGTGTTACCCCACAGAGAGGCAGAGTCAGAGGCCTTTGTGTGGGCTGAAAGCAGAATCTCGGGACCGCCCCAGCGCCCTGAAAAAGCCATGCACAGGGAGGGAGCGAGAGCTAATTCCAATGCTGGAACTTCTCTGTGTGGGCATGGGTCTCACTCGGAGTGAGAGACGCAGGCCTGATCTCCTGGTCAGCGTGCACGGAGAGTGGGCAAGAGATTCCTCCTAGAGCCCTGGGAGTGGGTGCCCATGGTACCCGACAGAGAGTCAGAGTCAGAGGCCTCTGTGTGGGCCAAAAGCAGAATTTCCAGGCTGCCCCAGTGCCCTGAAAAAGCCGCGCATGGGGAGGGAACAAGAGCTAATTCTAATGCTAGAACTTTTTCGTGCGGGCGGGGGTCTCATTCGGAGTAAGAGACAGCCGGCTCCATATCCCAGTCTGTGCGCGCAGATAGTGAGCGAGAGATTTCTCTGAGTGCCCTGGGAGTGGGCGCCTGCCTGTGTTACCAGACAGAGGGGAAGAGTCAGAGGTCTTTGTGTGGGCAGAAGCCCCACCTGATTATGCTAGAAGCTCTGACTGACTGAGCCTTACCCAGAGCCCTGTGCTGAGTGGGAATAGAGTGGGGATTTGCCAGCCCCTTGAGCCTCTTACTATCCAAGCAGAGGCAGCAGCAATCCCATAGCTGGATTATCAGGCTACTAATTCAGGAAGGAAAGACTAGGAGAGAGGCTCCGGGAACACGGACTCTCTCACTGTCGGAGCCTACAAATGCTAATGAGCCTCAACTGCCAACGAGACTGAAGCCCAATATATGACATTGCCATAGAGACTTATCAACTGCAAACCTCTACCTGAGCATGCCAAAGGGGCAGAACCCGGGGTACAGAGTCACTGACCAGGAAGAGGGAGAGAAAAGAAAAAGCAAGAAGATAACCTCTCAAAATCAAGAATAATCCACAGACTTTATAACCTATCCCACTTTATTATATTTGTTTGTTTGTTTCTCTTATCTTCATGTCTTGATTATTTTTTTCCTCTTCCAATTTGGTTGTTTAATTCTCTGCTGGTCTTACTCTCTCCTCTCCTTGAACTACACTACCCATAAGTGTTACATCTCCCATTATCTTTTCTTTCTTCTTCCTTTCTCTCTATGAGGGTTGCACTCCAAAACCCTTAACTCTCTCTCTCTCTCTCCTTTTTTTCTTTTTTCTTCTTTTAGTGGTTCCCTCTTTTTCTCTCTCTCTCTCTTTCTTTTCTCCCTTTATATTAGTTTCTTCCTTTCTCTTTTACATCTCCTCTCATTCAATCCTCAATAATGAATAAATTATCTTATCTGGGACTTAAACTTATGTTTGTGGCATTTTGGGGGGGTTTTACTTTGCTTTTTTAACTCACTAGCGGTGCTCCCAACCCTGGCTTGCCATTTTATCTAGTTCTTGTTCCACTAAATACAGTAGAAATTTTTTAATCCCCCCCATTTTCCTGTTTCCCTCTTATTCCTCTCATCATATCTCTTAGTCAACCAACACCTAAAAGCAAATCATTTTATTCTTGACCCAAATTTTTTACTTATTTGCATTTTGTGGGTCCACACCCCCTTCTTTTGCCCCTTTATTACTTCTCCCCAACTCAGGCCCTCCATTATAGGCATTGTTTGTTCTATTTAGCACAATATAATTCACAGTTCACCACAAGATTTTCTCAAGAAGGAGGGGAGAGGAGAGGAGAGGAAAAAGGAGGGGGGGGAATAATTTTTTTTTAATTTTTATTTTTTTAAAAATTCTTTTCTATTTTTTATTTTTATTTTATTAACTTTTTATTCTTTATTAAATCTCATTAATACTATCAACAAAACCACCCTCAGATGCCATTAAGGAAGAGAAAATCGAATGTCATGGATACAAAAGAAAGAGAGGTAACACAGATAGATGAGGAAAAATCTATGGAGAAAAAATTTAATATATTGAAAACCTTGGAGCTAAATGACAGAAAATTTAAAATAGAAATCCTAAAAATACTCAGAGATATACAAGAAAACACAGAAAGGCAATTTAGGGAGCTCAGAAAACAACTCAATGAACACAAAGAATATATTACCAAGGAAATCGAAACTATAAAAACAAATCAAACAGAGATGAAAAACTCAATTCACGAGCTGAAAAACGAGGTAACAAGCTTAGCTAATAGAACAGGCCAGATAGAAGGTAGGATTAGTGAAATAAAAGACAAGCAACTTGAGGCACAACAGAGAGAAGAAAGAGACTCAAAAATTTAAAAAAATGAGATAGCCCCACATGAATTATCTGACTCCATCAAAAAGAATAACATAAGAATAATAGGTATATCAGAGGGAGAAGAGAGAGAAAATGGAATGGAGAACATACTCAAACAAATAATAGATGAGAACTCCCCAAGCCTGTGGAAAGAACTAAAGCCTCAAGTTCAAGAAGCAAACAGAACTCTGAGTTTTCTTAACCCCAACAAACCTACTCCAAGGCATATCATAATGAAATTGACACAAACCAACAGCAAAGAAAAAATTCTCAAGGCAGCCAGGGAAAAGAAGAATACAACATATAAAGGAAGGCCCATTAGATTATCATCCGATTTCTCAACAGAAACTCTACAAGCTAGAAGAGAGTGGACCCCAATATTTAAAGTCCTGAAAGAGAAAAACTTTCAGCCATGAATACTATAGCCATCAAAGCTATCCTTCAAATATGAAGGAGAAATAAAAACATTCACAGATACAGAAAAGATGAGGGAATTTATCTTCAGAAAACCCCCACTCCAGGAATTACTAAAGGGGGTCTCCAATCAGATACAAAGAACAAAAACAAAACAAAACCACAAGTAAAAGCTCCAAGAAGAGCACAATAAAACCAAATTTAAACTGTGACAACAACAAAAAAAGGAGGGGGGGGAGCAGAGGATGGAGATTAACAGTAGCAAAGGACGATGGAGTGCAAAAGTACTCACAAGACAGTGCACTACAATGAACAGGGTAGGAACCCTTTTCATTATGTAATGGTAACCACCATTAAAAAAACCACCACAGAAGCACATGATTTAAAAAAGATAGCAACAGAGGAAAGATGTATGGAATACAACCAAATAAAAACAAAAGATAGAAAAACGAAAGAGAAGGATCAAACAAGACACAAAACTAACAGAAAGCAATCTATAAAATGGCAATAGGGAACTCACAAGTGTCAATAATTACACTAAATGTAAATGGATTAAACTCACCAATAAAAAGGCACAGAGTAGCAGAATGGATTAAAAAAGAAAATCCAACTGTATGCTGCCTACAAGAAACTCATCTAAGCAACAAGGATAAAAACAAATTCAAAGTGAAAGGCTGGAAAACAATACTCCAAGCAAATAACATCCAAAAAAAAGCAGATGTAGCAATACTCATATCTGATAATGCTGACTACAAGACAACAAAAGTACTCAGAGACAAAAATGGCCATTTCATAATGGTTAAGGGTACACTGAATCAAGAAGACATAACAATTCTTAATATATATGCACCAAACCAAGGAGCACCAAAATATAGAAGACAGCTACTTATTGACCTTAAAACAAAAACTGACAATAATACAATCATATTTGGAGACCTCAATACACCTCTGATAGCTCTAGATCGGTCATCCAAACAGAGAATCAATAAAGATATAATGGCCTTAAACAAAACACTAGAGCACCTGGATATGATAGACATCTACAGGACATTTCATCCCAAAGTGACAGAGTATACATTTTTCTCCAGTGTACATGGATCATTCTCAAGAATTGACCATATGTTGGGCCACAAAAACAACATCAGCAAATTTAGAAAAAATCGAAGTTGTACCAAGCATATTTTCTGATCATAAAGCCTTGAAACTAGAATTCAACTGCAAAAAAGAGGAGAAAACCCCCACAAAAATGTGGAAACTAAACAACATACTTTAAAAAGAATGAATGGGTCAAAGAAGAAATAAGCACAGAGATAAAAAGATATATACAGACAAATGAAAATGACAATATGACATATCAGAATCTATGGGATGCAGCAAAAGTAGTGATAAGAGGGAAGTTCATATCACTTAAGGCATATATGAACAAACAAGAGAGAGCCCAAGTGAACCACTTAACTTTATACCTTAAGGAACTGGAAAAAGAAGAACAAAGACAACCCAAAGACAGCCGAAGAAAGGAGATAATAAAAATCAGAGCAAAAATAAATGAAATAGAGAACAGAAAAACTATAGAAAATATTAATAGAACAAGAAGCTGGTTCTTTGAAAACATCAACAAAATTGACAAACCCTTGCAAAGACTTACCAAGGAAAAAAGAAAAAGAGCTCACATAAAAAAAATCCAAAATGAAAGAGGAGAAATCACCACGGACATCGTAGATATACAAAGAATTATTGTAGAATACTATGAAAAACTTTATGCCACTAAATTCAAAAACCTAGAGGAAATGGATAAATTCCTAGAACAATACAACCTTCCTAGACTGAGTCAAGAAGAAGCAGAAAGCCTAAATAGACCTATTAGTAGAAAAGAAATAGAAAAAACCATTAAAAACCTCCCCAAAAATAAAAGTCCAGGCCCAGACGGCTATACTAGAGAATTTTATCAAACATTCAAAGAAGACTTGGTTCCTATTCTACTGAAAGTCTTCCAAAAAATTGAAGAAGAAGCAATACTTCCAAACACATTTTATGAGGCCAACATATCCCTCATACCGAAACCAGACAAGAATGGCACAAAAAAAGAAAACTACAGACCAATATCTCTAATGAATACAGATGCTAAAATACTAAACAAAACACTAGCAAATCGATTACAACAACATATTAAAAAAATAATACATCATGATCAAGTGGGATTCATCCCAGAATCTCAAGGATGGTTCAACATACGTAAAATGGTTAACATAATACACCATATCAACAAAACAAAGAACAAAAAACACATGATCTTATCAATAGATGCAGAAAAGGCATTTGATAAAATACAACACAATTTCATGTTTAGAACTCTCAACAAAATGGGTATACAAGAAAAATATCTCAACATGATAAAGGCTATCTATGATAAACCATCAGCTAACATCATATTAAATGGCACAAAACTGAAGGCTTTCCCCCTTAAATCAGGAACAAGACAGGGTTGTCCACTCTCTCCACTCTTATTTAATGTGGTACTAGAGGTTCTAGCCAGAGCAATCAGACAAGACAAAGAAATAAAAGGCATCCATATCGGAAAAGAAGAAGGAAAGGTATCACTTTTTGCAGATGATATAATCCTATACATCGTAAACCCCAAAGAATCTACAAAAAGACTACTAGAAACAATAAGCCAATACAGTAAGGTTGCAGGATACAAAATTAACATACAAAAGTCCATAGCCTTTCTATATGCCAACAATGAAACATTTGAGAATGAACTCAAAAAAAATAATCCCCTTCATGATTGCAACAAAAAAAATAAAATACCTAGGAATAAACATAACAAAGAATGTAAAGGACTTATATAATGAAAACTACAAACCATTGTTAAGGGAAATCAAAAAAGATATAATGAGATGGAAGAATATTCCTTGTTCTTGGTTAGGTAGAATAAATATAATCAAGATGGCCATATTACCCAAAGCAATATACAAATTTAATGTAATTCCCATCAAAATTCCAATGACATTTTTTAAAGAAATGGAACAAAAAATCATCAGATTTCTATGGAACTATAAAAAACCCCAAATAGCCAAAGCAATCCTAAAGAAAAAGAATGAAGCTGGGGGCATTACAATACCTGACTTTAAACTATATTATAGGACCACGACAATCAAAACAGCATGGTATTGGCAGAAAAATAGACACTCAGACCAATGGAACAGAATAGAAAGCCCAGAAATAAAACCACATATATATGGTTAAATAATTTTTGATAAAGGGGCCAACAACACACAATGGAGAAAAGAAAGCCTCTTCAACAAATGGTGCTGGGAAAACTGAAAAGCCACATGCAAAAGAATGAAACTCGACTACAGTTTGTCCCCTTGTACTAAAATTAATTCAAAATGGATCAAAGATCCAAATATAAGACCTGAAACAATAAAGTACATAGAAGAAGACATAGGTTCTAAACTCATGGACCTTGGTTTTAAAGAGCATTTTATGAATTTGATTCCAAAGGCAAGAGAAGTGAAGGCAAAAATTAATGAATGGGACTACATCAGACTAAGAAGTTTTTGCTCAGCAAGAGAAACTGATAACAAAATAAATAGACAACCAACTAAATGGGAAATGATATTTTCAAACAACTGCTCAGATAAGGGCATAATATCCAAAATATACAAAGAACTCATAAAACTCAACAACAAACAAACAAACAATCCAATAAAAAAATGGGAAGAGGACATGAACAGACACTTCACCCAGGAAGAAATACAAATGGCCAACAGATATATGAAAAGATGCTCATCTTCTTTAGTTATTAGAGAAATGCAAATCAAAACTGCAATGAGATATCACCTCACACCTGTTAGATTAGCTATTATTAACAAGACAGGTAATAGCAAATGTTGGAGAGGCTGTGGAGAAAAAGGAACCCTCATTCACTGTTGGTGGGAATGTAAAGTAGTACAACCATTATGGAAGAAAGTATGGTGGTTCCTCAAAAAACTGAAAATAGAACTACCTTATGACCCAGCAATCCCTCTACTGGGTATATACCCCCAAAACTCAGAAACATTGATACATAAAGACACATGCAGCCCCATGTTTATTGCAGCATTGTTCAGTGGCCAGGACATGAAAACAACCAAAAAGCCCTTCAATAGATGACTGGATAAAAAAGATGTGCCACATATACACTATGGAATACTACTCAGCCATAAGAAATGATGACATCGGATCATTTACAGCAAAATGGTGGGATCTTGATAACATTATACGAAGTGAAATAAGTAAATCAGAAAAATCCAGGAATTGCATTATTCCATACGTAGGTGGGATATAAAAGCGAGACTAAGAGACATTGATAAGAGTGTGGTGGTTATGGGGGGGAGGGGGGAGAGGGAGAGGGAAAGGGGGAGGGGGAGAGGCACAAAGAAAACTAGATAGAAGGTGACAGAAGACAATCTGACTTTGGGTGATGGGTAAGCAACATAATTGATTGACAAGATAACCTGGACATGTTTTCTTTGAACATATGTACCCTGATTTATTGATGTCACCCTAGTAAAATTAATAAAAAAAAATTTTGTTGGGAGGCATGATCAAAAATGTTCAGAGATTGTGGCCTAGGGTATATAGCCCACAACGCTGAACATGTTGGATAGGAACCACTTCCCCAGAACTCTCCTTCCCCTCACACCCTAGGTTACAGTCTTGCTGACCTTCAGCCTCTTTTCAGTAGTCATGTTCCTTCAGGCCTCCTTGCCATTGCTCACCCTCACTCTGGGCTTGTGCTGCTCTTTCTACCTGGTAGGTCCCCTCTCTATGGAAGTTAACTATAAATAAGAACTTTTCCCTTCAGGACTTAATGAACACAGTACATGTCTTCATCCTGGCTTTTACCTTTTTAAAATGTAATTGTTCCTTATATATTTGACTTTCATTCTACATGACAGGTCAAATGAGCAGAGGTGCTGTGTCTTTTGTCACTGTATATTCTGTCTCTGCATATTCCCAGACCAAGATCTGGCTCACAGGCTATACTTATAAAATATTAGGATGATCAAAAAAGGTGAGATTTTAGCTGGATATGGAAAAGCAGCTAAAAAGAAGCAAGAAAGGTATTCTGTACCCATAATTAGCATAATGAAGACAATGGCATAAACAGAAGGTATATTTGGGCATACATTAGGACTCATGTGGTTGAAAGCAACAGAAATCCTCTCTGTCCATAAGAAAGGTAATGGGAATGTATTTGAATAATATCAGTGGCTTACAGAACTATCATCTAGCTGGAGACCAGGCTTAGAAAAAGGTAGCAAGCAAGTGTCCTCTCAAGAGCCCAGAAGCAAGAAACCCAATAGTCTTCCAGCAAAAAAAATCTAGCCAGGATGCTGCTGCCACTCCCAGAGGATTCAGCCAATGCCACTACCATCTCTGTAAGTGAATTGCAACTGTTCCACTATCTTTGCATCACTCACTGTTCATTACCTTGAATGAGAGCTTCTGAGTCCACATTCATACCATAGAAGCAAGGAGGGGAGAGAAGATGCATTTGACCCTACTCCCATCAGGAATCAAATAACGGGAGAATTCTTCCCAAAATAAGGTAAAATGGTTGGACTTCTGGGCAGCCAAAAAGAAAAGTATACTTTAATTCTCGGAGAGTAAGTAAATTAGACTGACCTTAAAGCAAATACTTCATCTAGGGAAATGATTACAGATAGGTCTAGAAAGATATGTATTGTAGAAACAAAGCTATACAGCTCCTTGCATAATTTCCAGGCAAAATAATTTAGTATTTATGCTGTAGACAAAGGGGGAGCCATTAATGTGTATTTGTAGAGGAGTAACATTATTCAAGAAATTATTTGGTTGATTAAGACGAGCCCTCTTGGAAGGCTGGATGAGACAGGAAGACACTGCAAGGAAAGGAGATCAGTTCATGAGTATTTGCAATAGTTAAGGTTCCAGAGATTAGCCATTAATCCATAGTCTAGAAAAGCTGAGTCAGATCCTCACATATCAAAGATAAAAGCAGCTCTGAAGTCTGGATCGGGAGCCAAACATCTCAGGCCAGAAGAAAAGGGTGAAGGGGAGAGGGGCTCCAGGGTTAGAAAGTCTCCAAGGAATTTTGCTAAGTGGATCACTGCTCTCTGCACCTTATTTAGTCCCAAGTGCTTCCGCAGCTGGGGAATACCTTGAAGGCATCTCATGATTGTTGCCGGATATCAGGGCTGGGTAGAAAAATGGGATACGTGAGAGATCATTGGTAGTATTAACAAGAATATGGAGGGAAATGATGGAAAATGGTGACTCCCATTAGTCTTGGTGCCTTGACTTTGAGAGACTAGAAAGCCTTATATGTAGAGATGTCTGCAGGAAATTTGAAGTGTAAGTCTATAACTCAAGAAAAAGTATGGGACTTCAGGGAAGGTGTCTGAGGGAACTGACATTTATTGTTTACTGTGAGCCAGGCACTTTTACATGTTTGCTCTTATTGAGCCCTTGTGTCAAACCCTCATAAGGTGATATAATTCTCCCCATTTCATAGATAGGCCCCTGAGCATCTGACATAAAGTTTTCCTCCAAGTTCACACAATCATTATGTGGTATAGCCAAAACGCAAACCTACGTATCCTGGCTGCTAGATTCTTTATATATTTTTAAATCACATTTTAGCTGAATCTGGAAGATGACTGGGATTATAGACTGGTAGACAACTGGGAAAAAATAACTTAAAAACATCCAGGGAAAAAATAAGCCAAGGTCATACAAATAGTTAAGTGACTGGTTTAGTTGACAGAAAGTAAGCTGAGAAATTAGAAATCATTAATAAATATGTAAAGACTAGTATTCAGAAGAAAAAAAAAGAGACATAGGGTTCAGGCAAAAGATTATTTACCATCTCCGAATTCAGTAGGTTCTTAAACTTCTATTTTAGTTCTGCATAAGTGGTAGAATTTTGCTGCCCAACCTCTGACAGTAAGGAAGACTAACATCTTCACAAATTATTATTAGCATGATTTTTGTAATTACTTCTCCAGAAGGTGTAATTAACTTTTAAAAGAGGGTGGGGATTATTAAATGGAACAGTAGGATGGGAAGAGTTAGTTCATAGTCATTTTGATCATTAAGGGAGGCATCATCTGGAATTTTTTTCTTTTAGTATGAGCATGTACTGAATACCATCAATTCCAAATACTCAGATACTTTGGCCATCTCTTCTTCATTACTCATGCTTGCCCAACCTCTTGTAATCTGGCCCCTGAAACTGTTCCTTTGCAAGTCATTAAAACTCTTCCAGTTGTAAAATCTAGTGGCTTCCCTACTTTGTGTCTTCTCCAATGTCTTTCTCTGTAGTGGCATCAAATAAAAATACTACAAAATATTTGGGAGGACAGAAGCAATAGGGCTTTTAGAGGGTGAGGAAGAGGAAAGACTCAAGCTTGACACTCAACTTTTTGGCTTGGAAACTGGCTGGATGGTAGTGCCATTGATAAAGATAGGGCACAATAGGGACATTAAGTTGGCCAAGGCAGGATGCGTAAATGATGACTTACATTGGAAAAAGCAAGTCATGTGTGCATGCTTTATCTTCTTGTGTCAACGAGAAGCTTTCTGTCTGTTTCCTTTGTAATCCCTCTTGCATCCAAATATCACCATTTCCTTCAACGGACTCTCCCTCTGGTGTCTTTTTGGCTCCTGCAGCAGCCATGCTGGTTCTTGGGAACATTCTGAGGATTCCTGAAGATGCCTTTCCAGTTGGTACAAGGGCTCAGAGTATGAAGAAGGGGTGATTGATTATTTAGCATCCAAAGACAGTCTAAGATAACACAGATGCTGGCCCTGGCCCATACGTGGCCCTTTTAACTCAAAGTCACCTTTCCTGACTGCCTGCTCTCTTACATTAGCAGGTTTTCTGCCTTGAAATCCAGTGAGTCAGGCCTTCCCATTTTGGTTCTGCTCACTGACATTTGAAAGGAGTGTAGCTTTTTCTTCCCCAGAATTTGTATCTTTTCCCATGTCTTCTTCCTATGTGGTGTCATGACATTGGCACACGCCCCATCTCAGTGTTGCCACGGTGTACGACAGTTGATCCACCTGCACATCTGTCTTTCTTACTTGCCTGAGAGGTCCAGGAAAACAGAAACTTCTGTGTGGTTTTGTACAGCCTTCCCTTCTGCTGTTTCTCTCTGTACAGTGGAGGCAGGTGTGAGGGGGCTCTGGGATGCTCTGGTGAATGGCCCCTGTGCGATAGCTTCAGAGGTGCTTTCGGCTGCTCAGCCTGAGGCAACGGCCTATTGACAAGAAGCCTTAAATGATTATCCATCTTGGCCCTGGCCAATTAACTCAGTCATTTAGAGCATCATCTAGAAATACCAAGGTTGCGGGTTGGCTTCCCAATCAGGGCATACACGGGAAGCGACCGTGTATGAATGCACAGCTAAGTGGAACAACAAATGAATGCTTCTCTGTCTCTCACCTTTCTTTTCTCTGTCCTCTAAAATAGATAGGTAGATAGATAGATAGATAGATAGATAGATAGATAGATAGATAAGTAGGTAGGGAGAAAGAGAGAGAGAGAGAGAGAGAGAGAGAGAGAGAGAGAGAGAAGGAGAGAGATCCTATTAACGCACAGTTTTACTTGGGGGAAAAGTCATAAGCATATTGGAAGATCAAGCCATTAGACTCTCCAGTCTCAAAAGCAGTCATTCGGAAAGTGGGATCTGTGTCTGTTCTTCTTCCACAAGCGGATTGCTGGGTCACCCTGAGACCTGTCCTACTAAAGCAGCCGGAGAGCCTCGTGCTCCCTGACTCTCCTGCTTTCCAGTGGCACTTGTCCTTCCTTCCAGTCCTCAGCAGCGGGTCACCGGTTTGGGAACAGAGGCCCGAGGAAGCACTTGGAACCCTGGAGGCCGGGTAGGGAGTTGCTTATACCCGCTGAAACAATCACAGGATCCGGACTGGAGCCAGGGGGGAAGAAGCCCAACCCGCCCCATTCAGCTGGCTCTCCATTCAGCCGGGGTGGAGGAGGACGGCTCAGCTTGTGAATCTGGTCAGCAGCGGCATTCCTGGAAAACCGGCCCATTGTGGAGCTTTCTCCTGAACTTCATCCACCTGTCATGCTGGGCCTTGGAAGGCAGCCAGGGCAGGCAGGAAATAATAGGCTGCAGGATACCGGTGTGTGTCAGTGGCCCCGACCCTCCCATTCCTGAACACAGATGAGCTAGAAGCCTCGAGGCCTTGCTGCACCACTGGGCTGGGGAGGCCGCAGAAAGACCGGTGTGGGGGGGGGGCAGGCCCAGAAGGGATGACGGAGCTTTTAAACTCTCTGTGGGCCCCTCTCTGGGATCTCGATTGCGGAATCGTCTCTGCAGGGAAGTGGCCCTGGCTCTTGCTCAGACACGTCTCTTTGTTCTCCCTGACCTCCTCCTGCGCACACAAGGCCGAGCCTCAGATCCAAAGGATATAACGTCTGGGTCCTTCCCACCTCCACATCGCCCTCCCCTTGGCCTCTCCAGTCGGTCAGAGAGCTGGCTGCAATGACATCAACCGGCTAGAATTACATAAAACTTCCCTTTTCAACTCCCAGACTCCTGGATTTGTGTTTTGTTTTGTTTTGAATTTCCAAACGATTTCCCTTTATCCAGCTGGGTTCCCCCCTCCCCACCCCTATCTCCGCTGGTTTTCATTTCCTATTTTCCATCAGCAGGACTCAGGCAACGAGGTAGAAGAAACCTACCTTCCCAAGGAGATCTGAGTCACGAAGAGAACCCACCTGGGGCCAGTCGGAACTACTTGACTCTAGAAGCCAAGGACTCTTAGGCTGCTGGGGTCATGTTAAAGCAGTGTTGCTCTCTGTTTGGGGAAGAAAGAAGGTTCAGAGAGTTTCTCTTCCTGGTCAGAATTCTCACAGTCAATTCCAGTGCAGGTGATGAGGGTGGGGAAAATAGACATTTATTTACCTGCACATTTGGATGCCAGGGACAGACCAGTGAGTGGCAGGTGGCATTCATAGATTTAAATGAGCAAGGCCTCAGCCCAGAGTATCCCAAATTCTAACATATATGTGAATAATCACCAGACATTTCTAAGATGCTATTGATTGGAGTGGGGGGGGGGGGGGCTGAGAGTCTGCATTTCTAACAACTTCCCAGGTGAGATCGATGCAGCCGGTTCTCAGGTCAGACTTTGAGCAGCTCTTACCTGGCACACTGCTTTTGAGAGATTTATCCTAAGGAAACGGGGATAGAAAACTATACTGGGGCAGGAAGTTTTCACTGAAGAAGGAGGATTGTGTAATGGAAAGAGGACTAATTAGAAACAAGGAAACCAGGGCTGCATTCCAAGTTACGCAACCAGCTAACTGGGTGCGTTTGGATAAGCTGTTACCTCTCTGGGCTACAGTCAAAGAAGGAAGTTCAGCTCAGTTGGATAGTCCCCAAACTTCTCATATGGGATGTGTGTTCGGAAAGTTTTTGTCCACTGAAGACATTGCAAACAACGCAATAACCTGTGTGGTCTCATCCTAGACAAATGCATAATTTCCACTTAACCTTTTAAAATTTAGAACACGTATCAGGGCATAAACAGAAACACCCATTGGGAAACTTCTGGATTTGATGGTGTCCAAGGTCCCTTCTTGACAGCGACATCCTACGATCTCAGGGACAAGGGGGATGGCTTTTCATTGTGTATAACATATAAATTTCTACCAGCCACGGTTGGTTTTAATACTGGATACACTACTGGGGGAAGAAACTAGATCTTTCCCTAAAAATCAGTAGGTGAGGATAGGACAGCAACAGGTGAGACTGTTAGAATGTTTCTGCCTAAACACCAGAGAAATGACTGTGTGATTGTGAATACTCTGAGTGCCACCTGCCTCATGTTTCTCAGTGGCAGACCCAACAGGAGACAGAAAACCCACTGGAATCAGAATAATTTGAAGAGACCCATAGAGGGTCCATTCAAAGGTGTGTGTGGGCTTCCTCGAGGCTCAAAGGTGTGACAGGAGAGACAGGGAACCCTAGGAGGCTCCTGCTCTACTTACTCAACTAACAACCTTTTCCCACAACATTGTGGCAACTTTGTCCTGAATTAGGTGACTATGCACCTCATATGGGGGTCACTTTCCGAATTGTTTTTCCTTGTTTATAATTTTCTTTGTTCCAACATCACATTTTTAAAATTCCTATAGTTTTATAAAAAGTGTTTATACATGGTAGTACAAGTCCTCCCATTTTATCCCTCTGAAAGTCTGTCTTAGTTCTTCTTGGCCCTTTGTAATTTCAAATATATTTTTTTAATAAGCTTGGCAATGCCACAGAAATACATATTGGGATTCTCATCAGAGTTGTATGGAATCTGTGGGTTAATTTTGGGAAACGTTGTGAAACTACCGTCATTCCCTTAGGAGAACATATTTATTTAGATCTTTCCTGTCATTGCTTTCCGCAAAGTCCTTCTCGGGTTCTCTGACATCCAGGTTGCCCTGTCCCCTATAATGAATCGGGAAGGGTCTGCTCTCTCCTGATTCACTGGAAGAAGTCTGTCCCTCCACCACATCTTCTTTGTAGTATTTGTGTAAGCACTTTACCTTTTTTTTTTTTCCACTTACCATGTTGACTTCTACCTGGTGTTATTTGCTGATGGTTCCCAGGGTGTTTATTATTTCAGTCCATCAACATTTTTTATACCCAGGGTGGTTTATGTTAGGGAGTCCTTTCGGCCTTCAGCTTCTCATTGTTTTGAACAAGGAAAAGATTGCTTTGACCCCTGACGTGGTGTCACTTACCTGGAAATCCTGCCAACTTCGTCTGCAATCTACAGCTGAGTTTCGGGTGGTATATTCTTTCACTTTTATGTTATAGAACCTCTTTGTAGGCCTCATGTTATTTTTATTCTATTTTCTCAGTTTGGGAAAGAAATTATTTATCTATTTGTCTGTCTGTCTGTCTACTCATCTATCTATCTGTCTGTCTTATCTGTTTTTTCTCACTGTCCATCTGAAATTTCTCTCAGACCTTAAGCTAGTAAACTGGTTAACTATGAATTTCTATCTCTAGTTCAGTAATTCAAATACCATCAGAAAATGGCACCGTTTCTGTTATCCTTGAAAGTTTTGGCCTTCACATTTCAGAACGTCCTTTTATTTTAGCTTAAAGCTGCTCCATTTACTCTCTGGTGACTTATGGAAGTAAATTTTTACTTATCTTGATGATTCTTTTCTCATAATTTAGCATTTCTTGCTCACCTACCACAACGTTACTTAATCTCAAACAGTTTTTGCCAATGTTCCAGGCTTTAAACAATTGGTGAGGGTGCCAAGGTGTTTCACATGTCACAAGCTCTGTTCCATACATGTTACATAAACCCTGTCAGTTCTTCTTCTTTTTTCTTTTTTTTCTTTCTGGTTAGATTCCAGTCTATTATAAATTTGAATTTTGCGAAGTGCCTTTCAATTTGGTCTCTCTTACAAACTTTTTTTTTTAAATACTTGGCCTCAGAAATTACTCATTGCTTACTTCTGGCTTTATCCCTCTTTTCCCACATGCACATGAAACACCTTTCCATTGTTAATCCCGTCATAGTGTGAAAAGTCTATATTCTTAATAACATTCTCTTTTTCCATCTATTTAGGGTGGCAGGCTACTTTTTCTCTTTTCTTGAGATAGAATTGTCATAAGACAATGGGTACATTTAAATGGGACATGATTCTTCCCATTTTATTGCCAGGATCATAAAACTTCCAATGAATTCTTCAGCTTTGATTCATCTTCCAAATGTAGATGGCGTGCTTTTATTCACATCGCTTCTCCCACCGCGTTGGAGGGCTCCGTAGTGTCTTCTACCACATCTTAGTGCAGAGGCTCCCAGACCCCATGTTGTTGTAACTCTGTTTCTATTAAATGTATTCATTGTTCCTCTTTATAAGCAGCCTGGTATGTTGCACTAAAATTACATTCAATATCTCTTCTCTCAGTGACTTTTCTCTCATAACATGTTGACTGACAGAGTTTTACTTGAAGTTGGACTTCTATCCAACTTCATGTAATTTTAATCAGTGTTTTTGTGCTTATTCTGAATTCTGTTCCTCACGCCCTTGCACTTGACTTCTACTACCTCTTTGCTTTATCTGAGAGTTTAATAAGATTCAACGTTTCTTCTCTACTAAATTAATATCCTTTTCTTCTGGGTCTTGGTTCCAATTACAGTAATCCAAGACTCAGTGGGGAGGTGGGACAGTCAGGCTTGAAAACAACAGGAGAAGAATTATCTACCATCAAGGTGCTATTGGAATCAATAAAATCCAGCCATTTCCTATCAAGATTAAAAGTTCTAAGAGATGGAGTCTGATTGGTCAAGCGTAGGTATCATGAGGTCTGAGAAAGGATCTGGGAGATCCCTTTTAGCTCCCATTCAGGAAAGGGAGGGAATGACCCCTGCACTAGCCATCCCAGTAAAATCATACACAAGAGGAATGGATCATTCTCCCAACAGTAAACTGAAGTGTTGTCAAGAAGGAGGATGAATAGGAAGGGGATTATTTCTACTGAACCAGAATTGTAGGTAGCACGTATGGACATTTAGACTCCTGTCTTCTCTTTCCTTTCAAATCAGGATAGATGCTCTCCAGTCAGTTAGGCAGGCATTACTAGCTCAGTTCTCAGTTCTTTTAATTCCCCTCTCTTGGATGCTTGATACTGGATACCGTGCACCTGCTGGTACATTGGAAAGAACAGAGATTTGTGACCCGATTACGGTTGTGTAAGCCTTCTGAGCCTCATTTTTATCACCCATAAAATCGGGACACGCTTTGTGTGTTTCTGTGAAGATGGTGAGTGGTAAGATACAGTGCTCGACACACAGTAGTCATCTGACGAAATCTCGGTGGCCCCACCCCGCCTCTCGTTCCTATCATCTCCTGGGTGATTTTCACATTTATCAAGGCAGAAAGCCCTGCCAGGGCCTTGTTTTTCTGCAGCAGAAATGTTTTCCATTCTTACGCTTTCTACGCAGATTACTTCCTTGGCGTGCCCCTGGCTGTCAGTCCTACTGGCTAAAATGTCTCTGTCCCTAATGGAAACAACCCGGCAGGTGTATCCTCTCCTTGTCAGCAGGCTGCTGCTCGTGTATTTTTCAGTCCAAATTTCAAATCCATCTGCTAAATTTACCATGAGCACGCCTCACGTTACCTCTCTGAGTGACGTGTGGTCTTTCAGGAAGGCACGGAATGCTGTCAGAGCTGCTGCCCGCTTTTCTTCTGCGATGGGCTCCAACTTCAGTGTAGTTTCTCCCTGTGGGGGCTCTCTAGCCAATTCCTTCCCTAGGGACTGGATTTACTAAAAATATGGCTTATATTCTTCTGAAACCAGCTCATCATCAGAGTCAGTATCATGCGTTCATTCTGTAACCAGGCAATAGAGTAGGAGAGAACCTTGGTTATTAAACCCTTATACTTATAAATGGATTTTCATGGCTATTCACGGCCAGGAGCACTTCGGTTCTTACAGACGGGAGTAGCAGGATATAGCTCCTGGCTTCCCGTAGGCTTCTCTAGTTAGGGATGAGAGACATACCCAAACATGTCCATTACTCCACAGCCTCATGACTAGGAACACAGGGCTGGTGTGAGACGGAGCCAGGAGGTGTCAACGGATCATGAGCACGAGTGAAGTGAACCGGACAGAGGGGGGTGGGTGATCGACGCTGAGGGATGGCTGTGTGCAAAACCAGTGTTTAGAGAGCAGAGCACAGTTAGGGAATTACCAGGAACTCGGTGGGTCCTGAGTACAGGGGTTACGGGGCTGGGTGAGGGAGGTGATCTTGACACAGTAGGGCAAGGGTCAGGAAACCGAGGCCTGCGGGAGGGCCGCCTGTTTTTCTAAGCAATGTGTCATTGGAACGCAGCCATCCCCATTCATTGACGTAGTGCCTGTGGCTGTCTTCCTGAGACATGGCAGAGCTGATTAGTTGCTACGGAGACCGTGTGGCCGGCAGAGCAGAAAATATTTACTACCTGGGCTTTCGTAGAAAAGTTTGCCAACCCCCGCCACAGAGATATGAAAAGGTCAGAGCACGGTGACCTTGGGAAGCCACCGTGAAGAATCCAGGCTTTCTCCCGAGGACCGGTGGGAGGGCTGACGAAGGACTGCGAGCAAGGGAAGGCCGTGTTCATCAGGTCTCTGTTTCAGGACAATCACTTTGGCTGCAAACGCAGAAGGAACTGGAGGGGCGAGTCTGAAGGGAAAGGCACCCGCTGGAAACTTATTGTGATAATCTACACAGGCTTGTCAAGGTTGTGGCCTGGATGAATGTGTGCCCAAAACTGTGACAGAAGATACTTAAGGAACCCAATAGTAGTAGCATTCTCTTTTCTTAGGTTTTTCCTTCTGCGACCTCTCCTCTTCTTTTGTTTCTCTTTTCCCATCTCTTTCTCTCTCCTCCTCCACAATCTGTCTTATCCTTTCTTGGAACATTTCATCCACATTTGACATGATGCTCCTTGTCAAAGTCAAACAAGCAAAAACTTCAGGTACCGGTGTGTCTGAACGTCCACAGTTGTGCTGTAACTCTTGGGCTTAACTTTTCCCAAATCTAACCCATTGACTTATGGCCCCACAAGCCCGCGTGAGCATCCTTCTTCTCCTCCTCATCTAACCCTGTCCACTTGATCCACTGTAACAGACCCTGGAATCTCTCAATATTGCATCCAAAGCACCACATGGTTGCTCCCCCAGCATGCGCCATTCATCATATTCAAACTTTCGAAGTTCGAAAGACTGTCTTCATTATCCTAGCTTTTGTGTACCATGCACTGAAGTTGCGGCAGGCTAAACTACTTGCCCGAAGCCGCAGCAAAGAAGTAGGAAGCCAGGTTTCCCAGTTCCTCACCTTGTGCTCTTTCTGGTTCATGACATCTAACAAGCTGTAAATCCTTGCCCCAAATTAGGGAGAGAGAAGAACAATGACTATTTCAACTCTGTGATCCTATCCAATTCGATCACTTGAAGGCAGTTTGTAAATGGCCACATAGCTATCCCAGTGACTTGACTATAAATAGTTTCCTTAAGAAATGCCACCGACTAGATCAGTTGCTTTCTGATGCTGAAATCCAACTGGTCATGTCAGAAACCAGCCCCAAAACAATTATGAAATAAAGAAGAGGTTAATACTCAGGATGGAAAAAAAAAGAGAAAAAGTAGAGGTGAGAGCTTAGCCTTGAAATATCAACGTGTTAAGGATTTTATGACTTTCATTCGATTTTGGTTTCATCTCATTGTGCTTTTTAATTATCCACGCTTCCCAGATAAATTATTCACCTCAAGAAATGGTCTCATAACCTTTTCGCAACCCACAAAAAAGTCACATGTTTATCACCATCATTTTACAGCTACTTTGATCATTGTATCGTTGCTACAAAAGAATCACATGCGATATACTGAAGCCAGAGGCTGTTATTTTTTAGCACTGAGTTTGAAAAAAAAAAAAGTGGGTGTTGTTGAAAAGCTTGATCCCTTCTAGCCAGTCCCACACGAATGGTCTCAGATGGACAACCACCAATTCTAGAAAGTGTCAGGTAGTCAAAGGCCCGCTCACTGCAAGCAGGCACCTTAGGGACGTCCCCTAGGCGTGGTCATTTCAAGTGCCCCGTTCAATATGACAGCCACTCGCTGCATGTGACTATTCAATTTAAATTACTTAAAATTAAATAAAATTTCAAATTTCAAAAGACAAGAGATAAGTGATGGGGAGGATGTGGAGAAAAAGGAACTTCTGTGCACTGTTGGTAGGAATATAAGTTGGTGCAACCACCATGAAAGACAGTAGGGAGGTTCCTCCAAAAAAATTAAAAATAGGACCACTACATGACCCAGCAACTTTTCTTCTGGCTATATATCTGAAGGAAATAAAATTACTAACTCAAAGAGATATCTGCACCCCAATAGTCACTGAAGAATTATTCATAATAGTCAAGACATGGAAACAACGTGTTTATCAACAGATAAATTGATAAAGAAATTGAGATACACACACACACACACACTCTAAAATATTATCTGGTCTTAAAGAAAGAAGGAAATCTAGCCTGCTCTGTGGTGGCACAGTGGATAGAGCGTTGACCCAGACTGCTAAGGTCGCCGGTGTGAAGCCCTGGGCCTGCCCAGTCAAAGCACATATAAGCAATCAATGAACAGCTAAAGTGAAGTAGCTATGAGTTGATACTTCCCGCTCCCCTACAACCTCCCTCTCTGCCCTCTGTAAAATCAATAAATAAAACCCTTTTTAAAAAAGAAGAAGAAGGAAATCCTACCATTTGCGACAACAAAAAAGTGAACTAAGTCAGAGAAAAACAAATACGGTATGATCTCACTTATATCTGGAATCTAAAATCAAATAAACTCATAAAAACAGAACACAGATGGTCACCAGAGGTGGAGGTGAGGGGCGGGGGAAATGGGGGGATGTGGTCAAAGGGAGAAGCTTCCAGTTGTATGAAAAATAAGTCCTGGGGGTGTAATGTACAACATGGTGACTGTAGGTAACTACCTGTAGTGCCTATTTGAAAGGTGTTAAGAGAATAAATCCTAAAAGTTCCCATCACAAGAAAAGATATTTTGTAACTGTGTCAGGTGATGTATGTTCATTAAATTTATTGTGCTAATCATTTTGCAGTATATATGAACATCAAATCATTATGTTATATACCTAAAACTAACGCAATGTTATATGTCAGTTTTTTCTCAAAACCCATGGTAAACATTAAATTTAATTAATTTATACCTACATAAGTTCATGATTTTTGTAAAAAAACAAACAAACAAAAAAAACCATTCCATTCCTTACTTACACTGGCAAGATTCCAAGTCCTCAATGTGATCACTGCAGCCAACAGCGACTGCATTGAAAGGCGCAGCTATAGATCGTTTCTGTCAGTGCAGAAAGTTCTGCTGGACCCTGTGGTGAGAGGAAGGCAGGATAGAGAAATGAAATGAACAGTTGTTCAGGGAGAGAAACATTTATCAGGCTTGGTCACAGCATGAAGAATGAAGCAAGTCAACGTGGCATCACGGTGAGAAAGAGAAATGAACTCTAGTTTCCAACTGTTAGAAGCTGTGTGGTTTAAAAATTTGCTCAAGCTCATTCTTCCATGTTTTTCTTCCCGATAGAGTATGGGTACTGATCAATGTTACTTTTCCATAAGCTTGTCTGCAGGATTAATGAGACTTTAATCCTGCAAAGGGCTTAGCATGATATCCAGCAAAAAGTATGTGCTCGAGAAATAAGAGTGATTGCTTTGAGGGTGAGCTGTTTCATCATATGACTGCTGTCCGCTGAGATCTTTTCATCTAGTAGTCTGGACTTCTGAGTTGAGGAGAAGCCCTAAGGGCCCCAAGTAATCCTGAAATTTTTACAAAATGGGCTGATTTAAGGGACAGAGGTGCAGAGAACCTAACAGTCGGTGAGCACAGGATCAGAAAGGGTTTCAGTCAGTTACAGGCAACAGAAAACCCATCTAACCTGTGACTTCTACCAGGAAGAGGTTCATTCGTCAAGGACGTGATCACTGACCAAGGCTCCGTCTAGTTTTCTGCGCTGCCATCTCCTGTGCGTGGCTGTCATCCCTACAGGCACAATAAGTCAACAGCTGTTCTTCCATATTCATGGAAAAATAAAATGGGCGCCACCTTTGGATTATGAAAGGGTGCTTCCACACGCCCCTTCTCTGACATCTCACAGAGCAGAAGAGCTCTGTGCCAACCTTGGCAGTAAGAAAAGAAGGAGGAGGGCCTGACCTGTGGTGGCACAGTGGATAAAGCATCGACCTGGAATGCTGAGGTTGCCGGTTCAAAACCTTGGGCTTGCCCGGTCAAGGCACATATGGGAGTCAAAGCTGCTTCCTGCTCCTCCCCCCTTCTCTCTCTCTTTCTCTCTCTCTCTCCCTCTCTCTCTCAAATGAATAAATAAATAAAAATAATTAAAAAAAAAAAAAAAAAAGAAAAGAAGGAGGAGAGATGTTTGTTTCTTTGCTTTAGAGGGAACCACATGACGTTGCCATTATTTGCGTATTTTTTAATAGACCAAGAGGCCATTTTATCTGGGGCAACCTTAGAAGTGGACAAAATTGAGGTTTGGTAGCAAGATGAGAGGGGGAGGGTAGACATTGGGCAGGCAGCTAAGCTAGTCAGCTCCCAGCTCCCACCTCACACCAGGCACCAATGAGTGTTGCAGCCCCTGAAGGCAATTGTTACATGGTGTCTGGGAGAACACACTAAAAGTTACTCAGCCGACAGATGTAGAAGAACCAGAGTGAGAAGCTAGACGTTTTGTCTCAAAGTCCACGTGCACCCCACCATTTTCTCAAGGAAAGAAGCCACAATGAGAAAGCTGCTTTCTAAACAACATGCGGTTAAAAGAAAACAAAAGGTTTGACCACAACAAAGTATGTGTTGCACAATGCTGTTTAAATCAACCACAGATGTGTGGCTCTTTCATCGGGGGGTAGCACTCACTGCAGGGTGAAATGCGATTGTCCTTTAGTGATTGGGATCTCCATCGGCTCATGTTGTTAGAATTTAATTCAATTCCCATGCTTGCCTCCTTCCCTTGAGGGGGGTGATGATCTGACTTGATGTTGAAAGAGCTAGGCAAAAGAAAATTATTTAAAGACAATATTAGAAAAGAAGGTGGCGTCAGATGTTTTGTTTTTGTTTGCTTTGCCTTTGGTGGAAGGGTGGGGATAGTTTTCTTTTTAAGGAAGAAACTTGGAAGTTAAAAAAACAAATCCGCAGGATTAAAAATGCCTGTCTAAAAAATATAAAACCACTCCATCTGGGTGTTTGAATTCCACGGTTCCCCTCCCATAAGCCATATTTTTTCACGCCTGTGGTTTCATACTTTGTTGATAATGTTCCAGTTTTTTCTCTAGCTCTTTTTTTGAGTTCCCACCCTTGTATCCAGCTATCTAGTGAATATCACACTTGAATGTCCCATAAGACACCTCAATATCAACATCTCCAAAACAGGCTTCATGCTCTCTCTCCAAAACAGAGCATCTTACTCCTCTTTTAAGTACATGTCCTCTTAGTAAATGATGACACAATCACCAGGTCCTCAAACCCAAAGCCCTTCTTGACTTTTTTCATTCCTTCATTCCTTTCCTCTCCAGTCAATCCCGGAAGTCTGTCAATACCACTCCCTAACATCTAAGCACAGATGTGAACTCTGAAGATACAACTCCAACTCTCACGTCAGAAATGAGGACTAGCTGTAGCAAGGTGGGAATTGCTGGACACAGGGTGGATCGGCCATGGAAATATTTAAGCTGCCTGGGCACTGAATACAGACGGCAGGGAGGTGGATGAAGAGAAGGGCCTGTGACCACACCAGAGAGATGCCAACGTTCAGTAAGCAAGCAGAGAAGGAATAGCTGGGAAAGGAGATTGGAGAAAAACAACCAGTACAATAAGAGAGTGTGGTTTCACAGAAGCCAAGGAGAGGTTTCCAAGAAGGAGAGAGCGAGCGCCTGAATCGAGGACGACCGAGGACTGACAAGAGGGGGAATGAGATGAAGACCGACACCCGACCATGGGACTGGTCAACCCAGGGAATTCTGTGACTGGGACGAACTCAAGTCAGTGGAGTCATAGGGACCAAGTGGGCTATAAAGGTAATGATGAAGCAGAAAAGACCGTGTACAATAGAGATAAATAGCTGAGTCGTTTTGCTGTGAAGTGGAAGAAAAAAGGAATAATGATCGAAGACTGGTGTGAATGGGGAAAGATGTTTTCATTCTGTTTTAGGATGGGAGGCACCACAAAACGTACACTGACGGGAAAAGTACACAAGAGAGCGAAAGACTGATGAAGCAGGGTGTGGGGCACATGGAAATTCTTTCCAATATTTCTCTAGCTCTAACACCATTCTAAAATAAAAGTTTTACTTGGAGGTGGGGGGGAGGGGTGGGGGATGAAGCAGAAGAAAGAGAACTTTCAAGAGCAAAACCTTTACGTAGGGGCTGGTCTCCAAAGCCTGCGTGAAGGAGGGGAGAGTTGGCTATTAGTGCATACTGTTTACTTATTCCTAGTAACCGAATGAATTTTCTTCCATTTTAGAGTTTAGAAAACTTACATACATTCACCCACTTTTATTAAAACCTTGGGAGGAAGTTGTTGTGATGCTTATTTCATAAGAATAGAAAACTGAGGCCAGAAAGGCAGAGCTCTGGTTGACAACAACATTCCCTATCAACCAGAGGGATTCGGAGAGCAAAGCCCAGTTTTTCCACATCTGTTTGCTTAGAACGTGTTTGAACATGTTGGCTTTGTTGGGTTTTACCCACATGAGGCATTCTACCAATGTTTAGTTGGGTCTGTGTTTCCTCTGCTCCACAATAAAAGGAAAACACATTTAGGTGTCTTTTGAGTCTAGAATGCTCTGATATTAAATGTTGTTGAGTGTTAAGAGGGAGGAAGGTTGGGAGTGTCAGCCATAAATACAAACATGTGGATAGCAGAGAGCGGGATCTGAGCTCTCCATCACGTATCTGTCCATGACATGCTGCTTGGAGGGTCTGTTCACAGCAACACGCCCTGTGTTGAAATCTTCCACATTACTCCATGAAGTGCTGACGTCATCATCTTTGCTCTCCTGCATGTGTTCAGTAATGATGAATAAAGATGCAATAATGCTGAGTCAGCCTGTTTTGCCTCTTCCCAGGGAACCTCCTGGGAAATAAATCAAAACTCCATGTCTACAGATGAGAGATCATTTTGAGAGCCACTTACAAGTCCCCATAGTTATTCAATTCTATTTTTTTTTTTCAGATCCTTAACCAGTTTCTAGTCTTACTTCGAACCTGGAAATCTAAGAAATTTGGGAGCATCTCCCAGATGACAACTGTGTTTCTAAAATATTTTAGGTTTATAATTCTCAGGTAGCAAAATTCTTTTATCAATTCAATTCACTTAGCATGCACTGAGAGCCTGCTATCCTCTAAGGCCTCATGCTGGACATTGGGGATAGAAAGTTGGATGAGATATAGTCACACCTTATTTGAAGTCTCAGCCTAACTTGAAGATTCACTGTTGTATATAGAAACACCAGGACTATCATGCCTAATGGTCTCAGCCAAGGTACCATGATGCTCCATTCAATATTTCCTATGTTTCTCATTCTTTTATTTGCCAGCATTCCTCAAGATATACCTTGCCCCAAGACTTCTGATCAAGTGTGGCCAATGGAGAGGACAGCAAGAGATGAGAGGTTGGGTGGAACGGGGGGAGGGGGGGGTCAGGATATTCATTCCCATGGCTCCCTATTTGCAGTCACTGTGTGACTGTTGGTTGACAGCATCTTTCATCTGCCAGCTCTCTGCCCGAGGACTAGATGACCACTCCCTTCCTCTGCCCCTTTGGGCCTAGGCTGAGTGGCACCCATACGTTACTAACTCCGAGTATTCTACCATTCATTCCTCATGAATGACTTGCTATGATTGCCTACGACCTTGTAGATGGTTCTTTTAGTCAACTCTCAGTGACCTATGACGAACACCACTTATGTTTGTCATAAACCAAGTTCCTCTTTATTACATGCTGAGGCCCCTTAAGGATGATTCAAGATGAGCGTGAGAGCCAGAGCAAGGAAGTCGGGAGGTCCCACGCTCCACCTCTGGCTTCGCCATCTGCTGCTCAGCCAAGTTTGCTTACCTCATTTAAACTTTACTTTCCTCATTTGTAAAGTGGGGATGAAAAACATCTCATCGATTTCTATTAAATGATTAATGTACACAAAGCATTATATAATTCCTGGGATAGTAATTTCTGAACATGTATTAATTTCCTTCACACAGGGTCTTACAAGAGGCTTTGTGTCCCTCTGCAGGATTCCTGAGAGGCTAAGAGGTAGTGGTACTTCTATAGAGAGCCTTTCTTGCTACTTCCGGCTGAAATTGACCTCCCATCCTGCTGAAATTGCAGGGCTCTTGGTTGGCATTCTCATGGCATGGTTCATATTTTACCTTATAATATTAAACATAATGTTCAATGCCTTATAGCCCCAAATATTGACTATCACATAATAGGGCTGTTGTAAACTTTTTTTTCCTTGAAAACAGAAGAACATGACATTTTTATTTTATTTTTTAAAGTACTTTGGTATTTTTACAATGTTGTTTATGTTTTAATATGGATTCATAAATAATATAGATACAAATAGATAATATATCTCTAATATATATTTAGAAAAAGAAGACTCTCCCTTTGAAAAATTAAAGTAATAGCTTTATTGCTTATTATTATTATTATTGTATTTTTCTGAAGCTGGAAACGGGGAGAGACAGTCAGACAGACTCCCGCATGTGCCCAACCGGGATCCACCTGGCACGCCCACCAGGGGCGACGCTCTGCCCACCAGGAGGCGATGCTCTGCCCCTCCAGGGCGTCGCTCTGTCACGACCAGAGCCACTCTAGCACCTGGGGCAGAGGCCAAGGAGCCATCCCCAGTGCCCAGGCCATCTTTGCTCCAATGGAGCCTCGGCTGCGGGAGGGGAAGAGAGAGACAGAGAGGAAGGAGAGGGGGAGGGGTGGAGAAGCAGATGGGCGTTTCTCCTGTGTGCCCTGGCCGGGAATCGAACCCAGGACTTCTGCACGCCAGGCCGACGCTCTACCACTGAGCCAACCGGCCAGGGCCCTATTGCTTATTATTATAAAAATAAAGCACATTGCAATAAAAAATGAAAGCAACATAAAGCAGAAAGGAATATAAATATCACCAGGAACCTCATTAAACAAAATGACCAAGATTAGCATCTGGGGGAAGGGCCGCCTCTCTAATTTGCTCTCTGCTTCTGCAGAGTCAGACACACACTCATGCAATTTCCTACAAGCAGATCTTAACCATTATACCATTCTGCCTGGTCCTGTAACTTCAATTGCTTTGAATTAGTCTATAAACACATGGCAATTATTTCAACTAAGTCAAATCTCTGCCTTTTTTTGTGATGCTTTATTGTTTGAGAGAAAGAAGAGATGCTTTTATCTCACCTTGTTAATGGGGTCACCCCCAAATTACTTCCAGCGCTCTCTCACTAAAGCAATACAGTTTCCTTGTCAATCTGGAGCTCATGGAAGGTGCCATAGTATATCTACGGCTGGTGTTACAAGATAATTGAATGGCTGGTGTCCCTGCTGCGTAACGTTTCACTCCGTATCACCTGCCCTCATCCCCAGGAAGCCGCATGCCAGGGCCTCAGAGGTTAAGGGTGGCGACCTGACAGGGCCAGAGGACCCACAAAGCTCACCCCTCAATTCCATTTGTCATTTCCTCTGCCTCATCTGCCTCCTCTCCTGTATGCCTGCAGCATCCCCGGCTCTCTGCCACACCACACTCAGATCTGACATTCTGTCATTTCTCCTTTCCCACAAGAAACCCAATCATAAGATTGGTGTGCCATTTGACAGCTCAGGCAAAACGTGAGCCTGTCACAGAAGAGTGGTCACACTGCTTGCCCACTCTTGGCCTCTTCCCTGCTGTGCTGCCTCCCGCCTGCCTCCCAGGCTCCCAACGCATGACTGCCCCGCCCACTCACGGCAGCCCCCTGGGAGGTGCGTCCAAAGCTCCCTCTTCTGACATCACTCCATTGCTTCTCCCGCCAGGTCAACTCACCTTCCCCTCGCAGGAATGGCAGTTGACCACGTGATCTCTGTCCTGTTAGAAGTTGTCCACCTTTTTTTTTTTTTTTTTTTTTTTTTCATTTTTCCGAAGCTGGAAACGGGGAGGCAGTCAGACAGACTCCCGCATGCGGCTGGACCGGGATCCACCCGGCATGCCCACCAGGGGGCGATGCTCTGCCCATCTGGGGCATTGCTCTGTTGCCACCAGAGCCATTCTAGCACCTGAGGCAGAGGCCACAGAGCCATCCTCAGCGCCTGGGCCAACTTTGCTCCAATGGAGCCTCGGCTGGGGGAGGGGAAGAGAAAGACAGAGAGGAAGGAGAGGGGGAGGGGTGGAGAAGCAGATGGGTGCTTCTCCTGTGTGCCCTGGCTGGGAATCGAACCCGGGACTCCTGCACACCAGGCCGACGCTCTACCACTGAGCCAACCAGCCAGGGCCAAAGTTGTCCACCTTTTAAAGGAGTCCCATTAGAGTTCTCTTGCCGTATCTACAAGATGACCTTGAAGTTTATGGAAGCCTTCTAAGGGTGTTTTCCTTTACCCTCGATGCATTTGCTTCCTCCTTGGTCAGCTGGATCTGCCGTCTACTTTTACCGCCTTCTTCATAGATGCCCTTGGCCAACCGTGCCATCTGTGCAGGTCACTCAGGCCCGTGCATGTCTACCTCGGGGGTGCTGCCGCCTCTCCTCTGGTATGACTGAAGCCATGCTATCTGGTCACCCTCTTTAACCCTTTCCTCTCCTGATCTGTCTTCACACAACTTGCTGCACCCGATGCTGAGGTCCCACTCACCGCCATTCCACGGGCTTCCGTGCCAGACCACAGCGAGAAGCACACTCATTCCTGACTCAGCCCAAGCCATGGAGGCGAAGAAGAAACGATCATTCCTGTTTCATAGATGAGAAAACAAACCTATGACTAATTATATCAGCAAATTAATAACAGATTCGGGGCTCAGAAAACCCAGATCCACCTTCCTGTCTGATCTCCTTCACTTTGTCCCCTTTTCTTGGTGCTTTCCTTCGAACAAATATTCCTTGGACTGAACTCTGAACCAGGTACTGGGGATAAAACGGTGAGCAAAATAGACATGGCTCCGGACATAATATGATACATTTTTACAAAGACAGGTGAGTGTTTTGATAAAGAACAACAGTGTGTTTTGAGAGAGCATGACAGGAAGTCATGATTTGGTCAAAGACATCTTCCTTGAGCTGACATCTAGAGCAGAATTTCTCCCATCTCAGCACTCCTAGCATTTGGAGCCAGGTAAGTGGGGCCAGCCCATTATTATAAGATGTTTAGCAGCATCCCTGGCCTCTTCCCTCTAAATACCAGTAGCAATGACCCCTCCGATGTGACAACCAAAAATGTCTCCAGACATTGCCTAGTGTCCCCAGGGAGCACAATGCCCTATCATACACAGTTGTGAACCACTGATCTATAAAGTACGAGTAAATTAATAGTAATGGCTGGGAACAGTGTTTTAGGCAGAGGGAACAGTATGTGCAAAGGCCTTAAGGCCAAGAGCAGCTCACAAACTACCAACAAGGCAAGAATCTGGGGGCTGAGGGCACAGAGCAAGAGCAGAAGAGACAATAGGGGGCTGAGAGTGAGTGGGGGCAGAGGTTAGCTCAAGCTCACTTCCTGGGTTCTTTTTCACATACCAGGATATCAATTCTATTCAAGGAAGCTATAAAAAACACCATAATCAAACCTATAAGTTGAGAAAAGGAGTCAATGAGATCAAAAGATGTGGAAGATACAGCAGGGAAGCCTGTAGAACAGTTCTAAATTTCTGTACTATTAGAATTTATAGAAAGTAGATCATATCTTATTTACATTTACTAGCCATTCACTATTTTTCTAGAAATCCCGTTTTGGGCATTTGTTGGCTCATACCCACCAAAATATTTTAGCCACTAAGTCACAATATCCAGGTCAGTGAGATGTCTTTTAGTGTCAGGTTGTTCATGAAAGTCAATCACTCCATAGACTTTAATGAGACTCCGTGGTAAGTGAAAACATTTCACATTCTTGTGTCATCCCTTTTTCTTGTTCCTTGTAGCAATGAGAGACTCCCAAGAACAAGCTGCCAATATAATCATCACTGAGTCCTGTTTCAACACAATTACAAATAGTGGCCCATATGACTGCTTACATCACCCAGCTAAAGAGCATGTCCATGGGGCTTTGAAATGATTAATTTCACTGATTTTCAAAATACTATTAGGAATAATACTGTTGATACCAGAATCATCACTATCTTTGAATTGGTCTCTACTTCATCTGAAACCTCATGTTTCTCCATTTGTCTGCAAGTTTTTCTCACAATATTTTGAAAGAATGAACTTCATTGCAACCAATTTTTGTACATTGCTAAACTCTTCCAGAATGTCTCTTAAACCTGGCATTGTGCATCATTGGCCAGTTTGAAATAAAATGACATCTGAGTGGTCCTTGTTTAATGGATTACATTACATCAAAAGCTTATCTAATTAATATGACCATGGTAGATATTATTTATAAATGGTTTTAGCTCTCCTTCTGTGATCCAGAACAAGTTAGTAAGGTAAAGAGAAAGTAGTCTTTGGGGGTGAACTATCTGGACATCTTTCCCACTTCTCTCCCCTCTGGGCAATAGGGTTGTTTTCCAATAATGTTTTATTTTGTTGGCTCAAAAGTAAACATTAAGCTTCTTACCTCTTGAATCTGTTCCAGATATTAGATCTTACTTGAAATAAAGAAACTATTCTTTTTTTTTTTTTTTTTCTGAAGCTGGAAACGGGGAGAGACAGTCAGACAGACTCCCGCATGCACCCGACCGGGATCCACCCGGCACGCCCATCAGGGGCGAAGCTCTTCCCACCAGGGGGCGATGCTCTGCCCCTCCGGGGCGTCGCCATGTTGCGACCAGAGCCACTCTAGCGCCTGGGGCAGAGGCCAAGGAGCCATCTCCAGCGCCTGGGCCATCTTTGCTCCAATGGAGCCTTGGCTGCGGGAGGGGAAGAGAGAGACAGAGAGGAAGGAGGGGGGGGGGTGGAGAAGCAAATGGGCGCTTCTCCTATGTGCCCTGGCCAGGAATCAAACCTGGGTCCCCCACACGCCAGGCCGATGCTCTACCTCTGAGCCAGGGCCGAAACTATTCTTTTTCAACAGAATAACGGTTGGTTTATTCTGTTTTGAGTTTAAAAAATAATAATATACACTCTCTTATTTCCAATAGTCAGGGACTATACGCTTCATTTAATTTTTAAATTCTGAACTAGAATATAAATCCTTCTAAACCCAAGTGAGATGGGTTTCAGAAGAACTTTCAGATTTAGGATAAAAAAAAAAAAACTGGGCTTTCCATAACCAGCCTACGCTGGATTCTCCCTTGTCAATTTTCAATAGTTAACACTATATGGAAGCTTGCTCTCAGCTACAGAGACCACGAGGCTAGCGCAGCACCAAGGTGTCTGAGGTGGAAATTTTGGACCGACGGTTTCAAGCTAGCTCTCAGTGAGCCACAAATTGAAATACCCACACCAGCATAATCTAATCAACCTGCACGCTCAGTCAGGCTTTAGAATAATCAGAACCTGCCGTTGTTGTACAAAAGGCACCTGTTGAACGTCGATCTTCCTATCACCAACAGGAAAGTCTACTTCCAATGTGTTTACAAGCCCAGCTTTGGAAAATCTGGTCCTAGTCCCAGACTAACTTCCTCTGTGATCATCGCTAACATAACAGTCCAACGCAGTGACCTTCTTAATGGAACCCTGATTTTAAAAATCCATCACCTGCTTACCTGCCTCCCTAGAGGGGCTTCTATTTATGCCGATGCCAGAGTCTGTGCCTTCTCTCCCCTGATGAATCTTAAATTCAACTCTGGACCCAAATGGCTCTTTCCCCAGTCTATATTGTGCTTGGAAAATACTAAAAGAATTTTGTCCAAAATATTGGAAAAACAAATAGGATCTGGAGGTAGAGAACTTGTCGTGGCAGGAGCGAAGGAATTCTTGCCTCTCCATCTTGGGAGCAAAGGCTTGCAGTCAACACGGAGATGGGATGTTTGTGACGGAGAGTCATCCTTGAGAATGTGTTTCCATGGGCAACGGCGCGAACCTTTGTCGGAGTGTGAATGGGAGGGAAGGCTGCAGGGAATTTTTCTTGTCTGTCCTGCCCATTAAACCATACGTTTCTCAACATACTGTCGCATTTCCTCAGTTGCTAACAAAATCCCTGGCCACCCGACATGTTTTTATCTAAAAAATTAATCACCTTTAAGGCTCAGAAGTTTAGGACACTGAAATTCCGGACACTTTCTAGAATTCAAGGATATTTTCAAATTTAATGTCACTTGTGTTTGAAATTGCTGGTTCTGGGATAACCTTCCTACAACGGACGTACAGTTCACTAGTGAATTAGTTGATGGTATCAGAAATGATACATTTCTGCTTTTATCATGAAATGACAATAAAAATGCTTCTGCTTGCTCCAGAAAATGCTCTTCTAGGTTGAAAGACATCCCAGTGGGTTGTGACTTAAGTCTGAACAAGCCGATAGGAAGATCCAAGAAAGACTGTGATGGTTAATTTGATGAACTAACTTAGAGGGTGTTTGGGGGAGGGGGAGGGATAAGATGGACGTTGAAACTGGTGGACTTTGAATACAGCAGATTGCTTTCCAGCTCCAATATGGCCGGGCCACATTCCATCAGTTGAAGGCCTTAATGTAGCAAGCAGTGACCTTCTCTGAGTGCGAAGGAATTCCAAACCCACAGCTTTCAGCTTGGCACTGTAGCACTGCCTCTTCCCTGGGTCTCCGCCTGCCAGTTCACCCTGCAGATTTTGGACCTGCCCAATTCCACAGTAGCGTGAGCCAATCCTCAAATCTCTCTCTCCAGGCACATCTTATTGGTGCTGGCTCTCCGGTGATCCCTGACAGATACACAGATAACAGGCATGGTACACAATCTATCATCCAACAGCTCCATGGCCCACTTCCCCCTAGGATGCCATGTAGGAAGACTCACCGCACTGCTCGTTTGCACAATGATGTCACTTCTTTTTTGGGCACGGAGTAAGATTCAATAAAGGGTGTCCTGATGGCCATGTCACCTAAACCAAGCAGTGGGGTAGGTGTCAGGAGATCTTGGTCTCAATTACAGCTCTGTCTCATGCCGTCTGTGCTATCCACCCACCTGCTTCTCAATTTCCCCTCTGTGTACTGAGGGTTGAGAGAAGGAAAGAGATTGGGCTGGAACAAGTGTCTTAGCCTAGAGTCCAGGGCTGGACTTCAGGACATCAGTGAGCCTCCTGCAATTATATGCAAACACTTACATGCTTATTTTTCTGATAAGGTGGCCTGTAACTTTCAATAGTTTCAAGTAGGTCAGCGAACTAAAAAAAGGTCATGGTCTTTTGGCTCTTTCCAGTTCTGAGCTATCATATTACTCTTCTATCAGCTGCAGGTGGTTTATAAATATATGTTTATATAGTGTAGATGCAAATATACATATATCCCTATATGTATATATGCCTTATATACACTTATACCTTATATACACATATATACCACATACATACATGTAAACATCATATATACATATACACCTTATGTGCATATATATTAACATATAAATATATACATGTGACTATATATTTAAGGTATATATGTACATATGATACATATGTGGCTGCATCTATTTTAATTTAAATGGAGTTAAATTTTATACATACATGTATTTGTATCATGTTCTTAGAAATATAAACTCTTTGTCAATTCACTTAGGCTGGTGATTTGTGTGGTAAGTAATAAAATATTACATATATATATATATATATATATATAAAGATTTGGAAAAACTGTGGGCTACAGTTTACAAAGGTCCTAAAAGAAAAGCATGATAGTTAAAAGAAAGAACAGCTTTGGGGTATATTTCTTAGAGGTCCTCCCATGGCATCTTTATCTCAAGAGGAAAATTCTAGGTCTGGGAAATTTGATGGACTACCAAGGCTAGAATCACGGAATCTGGGGGAGACCTGTCTTGCATGGAAACAGCATTGTGACGTTGAGATGAATGTAGAAAGACTCCTGTTTGTCTGTGAGAGCTGGGGAGGGGAGGGGAGCACATGAGAGAGATTCCTAGCTTGAGAGGAAGGAAGGTTAGGGGAGGGGTGATTGAGAGTGTGAAACAGGAAGTCAAAGTGTAGACCATGGTAAACCTATCGCCGCGGCAACCAGAGCTGAGGTGAGCACCAAGTCTAGGCATGTCATTACTCATGAGGATAGTTATAGCCTGGTATTTCCACACACTGGAGTAAAATGGCCATCTGACCACCTGGCCCAGGACGCATCAGCGAGAAGTCACACAGGGGCAGGGTGATATTCCCAGAAGCATCACCTTTGAAGAATGACTCTTCATGGGCTGGGTGACAGCGTCAGCAGGAAGTTACTCAAATAGCAACAAAAGCAATCAAAGAGATGTGGCTTTAGGGAAACTTATTACATCCCAAATGTTGCCAGCATTGGGTATCCTAATAGCTGGTATTGCTGCACACATTAGCAGCCAAAGATATTATCCATAGTCACTTTAATTTACATTTTGAATTAGAAATGCACTTTGGGTCATTCTGGATTTGCAAATGGAAGACCCAAATTAGAACATTTATGTCTAATACCCTTCCACATTCCTGAGATTCAAAGCCAGGCTAGAACTTAAAAGTTAAAGCTTTTGATGGTGCTCCATTTCTAACACTGGTCCGGAGCTTCTACTCAGAAAAATTCACATAGCCTTTTTTCTCCACCTCTGAAAGGAAAGCAGATTTATTAACTCCAAAGGTTGTGGAAGCAGTCATGATTATCACAAAGCATTCAGAAGAGAAATGAGAAGACAATCCCATTCCATCCTAAAGACTTCCAGGCATAATGACAAAGATAAAGGCTATCTTCATTAATCTTCTTGTGTAATGATTTGTGAAGAGTATAATTTGTAAAGGGCTATGGAGGCATGAATATCAGAGGTGTCTGTTGCCAGTGATCTTTAGGCATCATTAACCAAAAAAATTTGGAATAAAAATACTTTTTTTTTTTTTTTTTTTTTTTTTTTTTTATGCACACAAGAGAGACAGGCAGACAGGGAGGGAGAGAGGTGAGAAGCATTCATTCATAGTTGTGGCACTTTTGTTGTTCATTGATTGCTTCCTGATACATGCCTTGACCAGGGGTCTCCAGTCGAGCCAACGTCACTTTGCTCAAATCAGCAACCTTGGATCCAAGCCAGTCACCATGGTGTCATGTCTATGATCTCACGCTCAAGCTGGCGACCCCGTGCTCAAGCTGGCGACCTTGGGGTTTCTAACGTGGATCCTCAGCATCCCAGGTCAACAGTCTATCCCCTGCACCATCGCCTGGTCAGGTGGAAGCAAAACACGTTACAAGGAAGAGACTAGACTGGCTGATTTTACTACTGACGGCATCGGGAACAGCAGCTGTTTTCTACCCTTATTTCCTTCTTCAGAGAGAACCCTCCTCACCAGAAACAGCAAAGCATTTTCTAGTACAAGTTATTTGTCTTTAACTATTTATTTTGTTTTCCCCAAGTGGAAATCATCACTGAGCCCCACCCCGGCCCCCACAGCTCCTGGCAAACCCCTCACCACAGAAGTGGAGCGTAGGCCCAGCCTGGACCAGATGCCCCTCTTGTAGCTCTGCCTTGTGCCAAGCAGTGGGAACAATCTGTAAAGGACAGGGACAGAACCCAATCTGGAGACAAGGAAACAAATCAACCAATCAGGGATTCTTTCGCCAAATGAATGTCTGAATTTGGTTTCCCATCCCCAGAGGCTTTGCTGGCCATAGAACAGAAAGGCTGATGTTCTTAGTTTATGTCCTAGGAGGGGACTCGGCGACGGGAACAGAGCTGTGCTCTGGGGGAACAGAGCGGGTAGTGACAGAGCATGCGCAACAGAATGAGGATTATCTGTGATCTGCCCCCCGTTGCCCCGCCTCCCCTGGTGGCTGCACACTGGTCGTATTTCTACCACGGAGCCAGCTTGGGGGACTGTCAGAACTCTTACGGGAACACTGAAATTTAGTTTCTATTAAAATTGGAGTGATTCTTCTGAGAGTGCCTGAAGAATCCATTACATTTAGAAATCCAGCCCCCAGACAATCTGGATCAGGAGTTTAGCTTATCTGAACACGACTGCCATGTATATTCAGAAAGATATTCAGAAAGACTAGATTTTTGTTTGTTTCTCTAGTGAACATTCTGTTTTTAACCTCCAAATTTTCTTTTGAGTGTCTAAGAGGAAGTTTTTTCCTCCCTCAAGTGCACACAGGAGGTAGAAAGGGCTCAGCGTGTCCGGGACCTGGTGGGTAGTGTCAGTGAGAGACGGGACTGTGGCGGGAGCCCGAGCCCGTGGGCGGCCGGAGCCCGAGCCCGTGGGCGGCGGGAGCCCGAGGGAAGAAGGCAGGCAGGAACCAGCTGTCCATAGGCCCCCAGGGAGAGTCGAACAGAAAACACTCCCTTCTCTCTGCTTGGACATTTTTTCAAGAGCCGCTTGTATTTTAAACCTTTTCTTCATCAAAGAGGACGCTGTTTGAGGAAATAACATTTGTTTTATGGCGATGTTTTTTTGTTTGGTTTGGTTTTGGTTTTGTTTTGGTTTTTTTTGTATTTTTCTGAAGTTGGAAATGGGGAGGCAGTCAGACAGACTCCGGCATGCACCCGACTGGGATCCACCCGGCATACCCACCAGGGGGCAATGCTCTGCCCATCTGGGGCATCACTCTGTTGCAACCAGAGCCATTCTAGCGCCTGAGGCAGAGGCCACAGAGCCATCCTCAGCGCCCTGGCCAACTTTGCTCCGATGGAGCCTCGGCTGCAGGAGGGGAAGAGAGAGACAGAGAGGAAAGAGAGGGGGGAGGGGTGGAGAAGCAGATGGGCGCCTCTCCTATGTGCCCTGGCCAGGAATCGAACCTGGGAGTCCTGCATGCCAGGCCGATGCTCTACCACTGAGCCAACCGGCCAGAGCCTATGATGATGTTTTAACAAAGGAACTGGTGAGTCCAGCATCTTCTTACCGCAGATAGACCCACGAGGCACCCAGAGGGCAGGTGGCTGGCCTTTCCAAGAACTCCCAAATGGAGGGTAAGGGTTACATCATGGGTTGTTGGATTCTCTCCAGATCCCATGTCCTCCCTCTTCTGAAGCCCATGGCCATGGTCTCTGGGGGGGGACTCCCCCATGGTTCCTAGCCAGCTTCTCCTTGAGCCAGTGATGTTAGCGAGGTGGCCACCCTGGCCTCTTAGCCACGACGGACCAAGGAGGAGGCGAGAGTCTGGATTCCACTGCCTTGTGCCAACATCTGCTGAAGTCCAGCTCCCAGAGGGGCAGAGGGAAGGGGGAGGGGACAGGGAATAGGTAGGGGACAGGGAAAGGGAAGGAGAGAGAAGGAGAAAGAGGAAGGGACGATGGGGGGAGCTACAACAGGAAGTGGAGAAGGGAGGATGGTAAGAGGAGGTTAGGAGATGGGGCAGAGGAGAAAAACCAAAGGAAAGGAAGCAATAGAAGGGGGCTTACTAACTAAGAAGCCGAACTGAATATATCTTTCCTGTCACTGGGTCCGGAACTCCAAAGCAGAGCATCACGCGAACTCGGCTGTAGAAAGTATGGCCGGTCATATTGTGATAACTATACATGGTGCCCGTTGGGTGCTGAGAACATCAGGAGGGACGCTTTGTAAAGTTTCTGTTTGAGCACTACACTGGGCACCTGAAGCTAATACAGAATAATATTAAAGGTGAACTACAATTTTAATAAATTTTAAAAGAATAAGTGAATAAACAAAAACATCTGAACTCAGAAAAATAAAAGAAAAAAATCCACAATGCCAATGGACACCTTGATCTTGAACTTCCAGCTTACGGAACTGTGAGAAATAAATTTCTGTTGTTCAAGCCAAAAAGGAAGAAGGAGAAGAAGGAGAAGAAGGAGGAGGAGGAAGTGGTGGAGATGGAGGCGGGGGGAGAAGGAAGATGCAAAGACAGACTCCGGGGTCACTGCATCCAGGGATTGCATTTGAGCCCTGAGCAGGCAGGAGGGCCAAGTCCTTGCCATCTGAGTGCTGAGCAGAAGGTGGAGAGGGTGCCCTCGTTTCCTGACCTCTGACAGACCCCTTTCGAGACTCCATACTTTGTACTAAGGACGCCTTCTGGTCCCGATCCAAACCCGAGTGGGTTTGGGTTTGCAGAAAATGCAGCCAGCATGGGTTTTCTTCAGCAACGTTTTAGCCAAAAACTCCACCAAAATGCCTCCCAGCCTGTAACACAGATGTGAATGTCAATGTCCTCTGTCCAGGCAGGAGCTGCCCCAGTTTTGCTTTGCTGAAGCCTGTGGGTGGTTTTGAACTCCAATGGCTTCCAGATCTTGTGTGAGCACTTTGAGTGGCAGCACTCAACCAGAAATGCCTGCACTGCGTCAACAGAGTCAGCTCCGGAGACTACGCAGCTGCTGCTCTCCCCTGTTCCTACTGCCGTCCAGCCTCCGGGCACCGGGCTGGTGGGCAGGGATGCCAGCCTGAAACCCTCGCCACCTCTGGATTCTGACACATCTGGACAGACTCCCGGGCAGCCCTCCCCTCATGGATCTAGCTGCCTGCGGGCCTCAGAGGACCCCTGGGAAAGCACGGGGGAGGCAGATAGATGGGCTTGACCAGAAACAAAGCCCAAGTGTCCAGGAACGCCCGGGGTTTATGAGTACAGCTCCGTGTCTGTAATTTGGACGCTTTCCCGTGGAGAGGGGGTCTATGGGTAGTCAAACAAGACAAGACTGAAAGAGCTGTTTATACTAAAAACTGCTTTGGTAAGCCTCTCCCAAACTGTCAAGTACAAGGTGGGGGTGGGGGCATGTCCTCCTCAGTGAGAACGCAGTTGGAAAAGCTGCAGATGGGATCCTCATATTAAGATCCTAGATAACAGACCTAAAACTGAAGTCCTATATGACCTGCGACCTTGACATCTGGTGAAATTGGGAGAAGTTGCTGCCTACATGTTTGGGGTCAAAGAGTCTATTTTGGATTTACTTATTTGGGTCTTGACAAAGTTCCAGGTTGTTCCAACAAGATCTGAAGTGATGCTATACCTTATCATTAACTAGATAGTTTATTTGATTAGTCATTAAAAAAAAAAATCTGGCCCTGGCCGGTTGGCTCAGTGGTAGAGTGTTGGCCTGGTGTGCAGGAGTCCGGGTTCGATTCCCAGCCAGGGCATACAGAAGAAGCGCCCATCTGCTTCTCTACCTCTCCCCCTCTCCTTCCTCTCTGTCTCTCTCTTCCTCTCCCGCAACCCAACTGAGGCTCCATTGGAGCAAAAGATGGCCCAGGCACTGGGGATGGCTCCTTGGCCTCTGCCCCAGGCGCTAGAGTGGCTCTGGTCATGACAGAGCGACACCCTGGATGGGCAGAGCATCGCCCCCTGGTGGGCGTGCCGGGTGGATCCCAGTCGGGTGCATGCAGGAGTCTGTCTGACTGCCTCCCCGTTTTCAACTTCAGAAAAAAAAAAAAAGTCCTTCGATACAAGATTTCAAACATCAATAAAAATGACTGAAAAAAAAAAAAACGGTTAATGAGCCCCTACATAATATATAACTACCAGAGACGGGGAGAAGGTTTATTTCAGAAGAACTAGCCACAGGTAAACTGGCAGACAAGACTTATAAAATAAAACACAGCTCAGTGTCAAGAGTAGTCATTTTTTTTTAAATGCTCATGAGTCTAAACTCCATTATTCTAAAATGTTTGAAAGTTTAGTCAGCTGACTTAAAAACAACCTGATTGTTTTTTAAGTGATTTATAAAGATAAACTAATGTAAGTGTGTTGGTGAAAGTACTGACCAACTATAAGAAATGGACACTCCTGACCAGGCGGTGGCACAGTGGATAGAATGTCGGACTGGGATACAGAGGACCCAGGTTCAAGACCCCGAGGTCGCCAGCTTGAGCGCAGGCTCAACTGGTTTGAGCAAAATCCCACCAGCTTGAACCCAAGGTCGCTGGCTCCAGCAAGGGGTTACTCAGTCTGCTGAAGGCCCGTAGTCAAGGCACATATGAGAAAGCAATCAATGAACAACTAAGGTGTCACAACGAAAAACTGATGATTGATGCTTTTCATTTCTCTCCGTTCCTGTCTGTCTGTCCTTCTCTCTGACTCTCTCTGTCTCTGTAAAAAAAAAAAAAAAAAAAAAAAAAAAGAAAAGAAAAGAAATAGACACATCAGTAGGAAAATAAGCAAAAACATAAAAATAAAAAATAACTAACAAACATGAAAAAAGATCAATCTCATTAGGAGTAAAAAAAATGTGAATTTAAACAATTAGATGCCTTTTTTTTTTCTTTCATGAAAGCAACCTGGCAAAGTTTATAGGAGAGACTATGGCATTTAGAAACGAAAGTTCAGAGATGAGCTAGCTCTGGATAATAAATACTATTCCCAGGGTGTGGCTGTGGGAACCGGAGGGCTGAACTGAGGAACTGAGAACGTCGGGCGGCCCCTTTCTGCTGCAGAACCCTGAAAAACCCAACACAGCAAACAGTCAGCCTTAGACTTCAGGGGCGTGATCCTAAAGTGGCCCATCGCCACCACTCTGTCTTTAAGACCTCCACACAATTGCGTTATACTTTATACTCAACATGTGTTTATTTTCATGTGCAGAGTCTGCATCATCCAAAGTCTTCAAATAATATTTTGACTCCAGGTATATGTCATATTTTCTGTCTTTCTTTTCTCCCTAGAAAGCTTTCTGTAACCCCTGACATCCTACTGAGAACCTGAGGGGATATGTGACTAAGGGGGCTAGGGTTTGGCGATTCTCCGGAATGACTGCAGAACTGCAGAACTCTGGGTAGGAAGAGAGTGAGCCCGCCTCCCAAACTTAGTGAGAGGAGATGGTTAGGAAGTTGGTATCTGGAGGGACAGAGGGTGGACAACGCCTGGGGAAGTGGGGTGACATGAGAAACATGGATTTTGGCCCTGGCCGGTTGGCTCAGTGGTAGAGCGTCGGCCTGGCGTGCAGAAGTCCCAGGTTTGATTCCCGGCCAGGGCACATAGGAGAAGCGCCCATTTGCTTCTCCACTCCTCCCCCTCTCCTTCCTCTCTGTCTCTCTCTTCCCCTCCTACAGCCGAGGCTCCACTGGAGCAAAGATGGCCCGGGAGTTGGGGATGGCTCCTTGGCCTCTGCCCCAGGCGCTAGAGTGGCTCTGGTCGCAACAGAGCGATGCCCCGGAGGGGCAGAGCATCGCTCCCTGGTGGGCAGAGTGTCGCCCCTGGTGGGCGTGCTGGGTGGATCCCGGTCGGGCGCATGTGGGAGTCTGTCTGACTGTCTCTCCCCGTTTCCAGCTTCAGAAAAATACAAGAAAAAAAAAAGAAACATGGATTTTTAGCTAAAAACTCCAGGACTTGGACCCCCGTGCTCCCTCCTCAGGAAGGTCCGAAGGGAAACAGACAACCTCCACTTGGGAAAGTGATATCTTTAAGGAGAGTCAGGAATCACTTCAGTTGGAGGTTGTCAGAACATTCAGGAAAGCTGTGATGAATGCAGGAATTTGACCCAAAGACTTCATGGCAAATAAGAAATACAGAATTTCTGAGCTGTGTCTGAGACTATATTTTAGACAGCTTATCTGACCAGTGAAGGACAGAATTCTTTCTCTAAACCACCAGCTGATAGATATTCTAGTAAGACCGACATCTCTTTGAATGTGGAGAGTATCCAGAAAAGCACCAGGGTCTGGAGAGGAGGTGCCCCCTCCCTGTGTAGGAAGCGCGTTAAAGGGACACTCACAAGAATACTAAGAGAGTAATCTGGGAGTATCCTTCACTCACAAGAATACTAAGAGAGTAATCTGGGAGTATCCTTCACTCACAAGAATACTAAGAGAGTAATCTGGGAGTATCCTTCACTCACAAGAATACTAAGAGAGTAATCTGGGAGTATCCTTCACTCACAAGAATACTAAGAGAGTAATCTGGGAGTATCCTTCACTCACAAGAATACTAAGAGAGTAATCTAGGAGTTTCTCCAGCACACAAGCAGGTGGAAAATCCTAATCCCGAACTCTGTGCCGGACAGCATGACTGCAATCATTCGAGGCTGGAAAAATGTTTAAGCAGGTGAAACCAAACACCCATTTCAGTCACAAAACACCCCATAGAGCACGTGTAGAATATGCAACTTCACCTACATGTAACTTTCTGTTCTATTGTCCAAGAAAAACTAGATGTCTTGATTCTTCCCTATTGTTCTAAACACCTATATTAACTGCTTTTTTGGAGGGATCTTAAACTTAACAGTGCCCCAAATAGACTTGTCCCCCAAGAACCTGACTCTCCAATACTCCGGTCCATGTATATACACACACAGGATATGCAGACACACAAATCCTACTGGTTTTCTTTCTCTGGAGAACCCTGACTAGTACATGGGGCGACAAGTTTCCCTTTTACCTTCCTGACCCCCAGGAGTGGGTAAGGATCAAGGGCACAGATACTTATTCAGCCCCCATTCTGAAGAGTGGAGGGTAAAAGTCAAACTGTTGAAAACCTTTGATGTATTATCTCAGTTCCATGTGTTGAATGCATTTTTTATTTTTTTATTTCTCTGAAGCTGGAAACGGGGAGAGACAGTCAGACAGACTCCTGCATGCGCCCGACCGGGATCCACTCGGCACGCCCACCAGGGGCGAAGCTCTGCCCACCAGGGGGCGATGCTCTGCCCCTCCGGGGCGTCGCTCTGTTGCAACCAGAGCCACTCCAGCGCCTGGGGCAGAGGCCAAGGAGCCATCCCCAGCGCCCGGGCCATCTTTGCTCCAATGGAGCCTCAGCTGCGGGAGGGGAAGAGAGAGACAGAGAGGAAGGAGAGGGGGAGGGGTGGAGAAGCAGATGGGCGCTTCTCCTGTGTGCCCTGGCCAGGAATCGAACCCGGGACTTCTGCACGGCAGGCCGACGCTCTACCACTGAGCCAACCGGCTAGGGCCCTGAATGCATTCCTGATCTTCTTTAGAAACCTGTTAAATTGCTTCTCTTTGTTGATGCGCTTACCGTCTGGACATGTCAACAAGGATTCTTTTTGAGAGGGCAACAGGGTGATGCTCAGGGGAAAAGGAGCCGATTAGATCTAGGTTACTAAGGCTAAAACCATTCTTGCAGCTTAGTTTATAGAAATACAATTACATATATGAAACGGCCATATAAAACCTTTAAGATATAAGTTAAAAATACGATGGCTAGGACATCCTTGTTTTATATCATTGGAAATAACACAACACATCGCTGAGCACCTTGATTCTTTTGGTATTATTACCAATACTCAGACTTGTGTCCTGTTCAGCTATCATTGAGTGAGTGAGCTAAGAAGTAATCGGCAGGTGTTGGATTTGGGAACACTCCAGTGTTTCTGTGATGAACCAAGGGAGCAAAGAGGAAACAATCTTTGAACATCCAGAAGAAGGACCAGAGGCAGGTGAGTCTGGAATTTCCTGAGAAAGGGTCCTCCCTATTCCTTCTGCATGGGGAGGAGTGTCACACTGACATCAGGGGCTGGGAGGGGACAGAGGCCGCAGCTGAGAGAAGTGACAGGGGAAAGGAGCCACAATTTATTAAATCCCGTCTTTGTCCCAGGAACTTACATATGCATTCTGCTTTGATCTGCATAACCACCTCAGGTAGGTGTTACCTCTGTGTTTACAGAAGGGGATGGAGACACAGAAAGATAAAAGCTCTTACGTAAAATGACGTAGTTGATAAATGGCAGAGCTAGGGGCTCACATCCGTCAATCCCGTTCTCATTTATTTATCCAAATTCTTCCTCCCTAAGGGGAAACATGGGCACCCACCCAGCCTGTGAGTATATCTCAGGGAGAAAGATGCCTTATGGGATCCTTAACTATAGGTAACATTGATGTCAAGGGCACACAGAGGACAGAGGATAAAAGTGGAAGCCAAGGTCAGATAAGGGTGACAGGGCAGGTGTCCAAACCTCGGAAGGGTCAGAAGCAGATAGAAGCCAGAGCAAACAGGAGTTAGAGATGTACAGGGGATCAGGGCCAACGGAAGGGGCAACTGGGTGTTCCTGGATGAACGTTTGCAAAGATTGTCAAGCCACAGGTGGCTTTCCTACAATCTCCCCCACCCACACCCCAGCATGATGTGTGGAGTCAGGTCAGCCATGTCTAAAGTTCTAGGGCTGGGTTCTTATTTCTTATTTATTTATTTCTGATCATTGACTTATTGCATTACCTTCCTACCCTTTTCAGGGTCATGCCAAAATGTAAGTTTTCAAGGGGTGGGGTTGCAGGGGACTTTATCACTCAGCTAGCAGCTGGGCTGACAGTGCGCTGGATCAGATATCGAGCCGTAACTATTCAGCTATAAGATACGGGCTTCCTGTGTTTGGAAAAGGTAAGGAAACTGTTCATTCATTCTACAAATATTTGTAGAGCATGCAAAAATGGAAAAGGGCCATCATGGAAGATCAGATAAAATGCTGGGGGAGTTCAGAGGACGAAGCTGCTTTTGAGCTGAGACTGAAACCCACCAAACTCTGTGTGTGTGTGTGTGTGTGTGTGTGTGTGTGTGTGTGTTTCAATTCCTTCTATAGGACTGACATTTGCACTAATCAAATTGAATTATAGCTATTCAGTTATTGGTCTTTCTCCTTCAATTATATAAAAAACTTCTAAAGGGCAAGGACTGAACTTTATCATTGATCATTCACAGCTAGTTTCAGTACACTTTTAACAAATTTCCATTGAATTTTAGCTGATTTTAAATCGATAATCAGACCCTGAGCATAAGAATTATAATTCCAATTAGAAAGCCCCACCCTAGAACTTGCAATCCATAGTTTAGGACTTTATATAAAAAAGACAAGGTTTGCAAAGGGTCTATATTACCCTTCTGAGCAGAGTTTATACACTATGGGTTTTTTTGTGGGGAAGGGTATATTTTTGTTTGTTTTTGAACTTCCTATAGATTTGAAAACAACACCACACACATGGAAAAAATCAAAAAGCATTTGCTTAAAACTATCAAATGGTTCGACTGACAGTGAAACGCAAATTAGTATGATTTCAGAAAAGATTTTTATCATACCCTTCTCAATTTTTTCATCATATACTTTAATTCCTGACAAGAAAACAGAAGACGTGTGGACTGTGTCTACACAAGCTTGATCTGATAAAGACGCAAATATTGTGTGGACCGTCTGGTTATGAGAACCAGATGTCTCATTTGCATTTGGATTTTTCCAGTAGAAATGAATCTCGAAGGCTTGAGAAATGCATTACATTTATTTTAGTTGACAAAGACCTAGAACATTGAGACAAACCACTTTCTGGGCATCAAAGGCAAAGGCAGTGTCTCCACTTAAAGGGCTACAAATAATAATAATAGAAGGTTAGGACTAGAAGAATCTGGAGGATAGGGAAAATATAAAGAGTCAGATTAGAGGAACAGTCCCTGGCCGGTTAGCTCAGTAGTAGTGTGTCACCCAGCATGTGGAAGTCCGCGGTTCAATACCCGGTCAGGACATGCAAAAGTGACCATCTGCTTATCCACCCCTCCCCTCCCCTTCTCTCTCTCTTTCTTCCCCTCCTGCAGCCATGGCTCAAGTGGTTTGAGCAATTTGGTCCTGGGCATGAGGATGGCTCCATGGTCTCACCTCAGGCGCTAAAATAGCTCAGTTGCCAAGCAACAGAGCAGCAGCTACAGATGGGCAGAGCATTGCCCCTTAGTGGGTTTGCCAGGTGGATCTCGGTCAGGGTGCATGTGGGAGTCTGTCTTTCTGCCTCCCTGCTTCTCACTTAGTTAAAAAATAATAAAAAAAGATTAGAGGAACAGATAAACACTCAAGTTCAATTAACATTGCTTGAGACCATCTCATGTACCATTTGCTGAAAAAGCAACTTCTGTGCTCATTATTTCATTCAATCTCCACAACAGCCATATGGGAAAACTAATGAAACTCCATTCTGCAAATAAGCTCGAACAGGCTAAGCTGAATTCCCCATGCACCCAGAGCTAGAAAATCTCTGCATCAGGATTCAAGCCTAGGTCATGTGGCTCCTAAGCAGACTTTACTGCAGACAAGGCGGGGGTGGGGGGCGGTGAGCAGGCAGACTCCTTGGTTCCCATTATAGTCAACAAGACCGGCCTACAGAAGCACCAGAGGAAGACTGTTAAAGGGCCAGCTGAAGAGGGTGTATCCAGAATTCACAGATATTACCTCCCGGAGGCCTGGAGGTAAACCCCAAATGTGGAACACTAACACAGTCCTGGGAAAGTATTGACATGGGTTGACCCTCTGGAGTCCTGGTCATCTTGGTTCAGAACAAATGGTGAGTCCAGATTTGAGAATAAAGAAGAGCCAAGCTCCAGAGAGAACTCACATGACTTACCTTCTCCTGCTGTTGGCAGGTTTAGAATGAGTATACTTCTGCTAGCTCAGAAAGAACGTGTGCCCCTTGAGCAGAAGGAGTGGCTCGTGTGGGAATGAGATGGGAAGCTGGGTTGGTTAGGCTACGAAAAAACAGCATTTGTCTCACTGGAATGGAGAAAGGTGCTGGGGCTCCCTGTTGCTCAGTCCCAGGACCAGGAAATGGTCTTCTGCACAACATTCAATGAGCATTTTCTTCGAAGGAAGTGTCCTATAAGTGTGTCAAATGACAGTGAATGGTCTCTGGGAGAGGTGGGTTGTGCTGAAGTTGTGTTTCTTGAAAACTTGGTTGAGGAACTGAAGGCAAACTTCTACTCTGAACCCCGTGAACCTCGAGCACTTCTGATGCTGCTCCAAGAAGAATGGATTGTGGATAAAATTTCCTCGGATTGTGTGGTTCTTTATACGTCTTCAAGGCACATCCCTACTCCTCATTGTTCCTAACCATTCTTGTTAGTTGGGAAAGGCAAAGTATTATTATTCTCCTTCTCTTCTTTTTAGATAAAAGAACAGTGGCTTTTTAGGTAAAAGAGCAGAGAAGAGAAGGGCTTACCAACAGAACCAACATGACATGAGGACTGTTCTCTCTACATCATTGTTGGACAAATAAGTTTGTAAAATATGTATTTTCTGGTTTTTCTCACTTTTATTGTTAAAAATGGCGCTGCCCATATGAGTGGCCATCACCCAGGTGATACAGCTAATTGCCTTTCTGCTTGGGAAGGGGCTTGGTTATGCTAATGTGTGCTGGAGGAAGGATTGTTGCACCAAAAAGTTTTAAAAGGAGTAGCTAGGAGTCCATTTTGCATAGAGGAGACCACATTGTTGCAAAGAGAGAGGCCATGTGGTTGCAGAGAGAGAAGCAGCCAAGATGGAGGCATGCAGATGGGGAAAAGGTGGTGGCTGAAGCTAGCGGGGTCTTTGATTCTAGGAAAAACCGGATTCTCCTGGTTGTGGAACCGGAGAATCTGTGAGTGGGTTTTGGTGCCCTGTGTGTTTGTTTTTACTCATTGGCTGGTACGAATCTAGAATAAAGGTAATGGCCCACTATTTCTTGGCTCCATTGTTTCATTACCATCTGCCCAAATTCAATGAGAACTTGCATGAGCCAGGCAGCTGTGACAGTGACCATGACTCATGGACTTACAATTATCATCATCATCATCATCATCATCATCACCATCACCATTATCATCACCATCTCTTACTGATCACCTCTCACTCAACATCAAATATGGTGCTAACCACTTGATCAGTACTATCTCATTGAATCATCTTAGCTCTAGGAGGGAGGTATTATTATAATTTTCATTTGAATAAGAGAAAACACTGAGGCTTGCAGAGGTGCAGTATCTTCCTCAAAGCCCCACAGCGGGAACAATGTACAGAGATGGGATTTGAACCCCCAGACTGGTTTCAGATCCACATACTCCACCACTGTGCTCTACTTCCCCTCTCTCCCTGTGAAGTAGCTTCCGTGACCCCCATTTTACTCATGAGGAAACTGAAGCACAGACAGATTAATAATTCCCCCGAGGTTCAGAGGTGGAGGAATGTTCTGAAGGTGCAGCTGAAACACCAAGAAGGAGCCGTAACCAAGGTGATGAAATGCAGACACGGTCCCCGGGCTGGAGGCACCTTCTTGATCACACATTAAAATACATCTTTTCAACATTTCCTTAAATGGTATCAAGAGTATCATCACACATCAGTCAGGAGAGAGATAAACATTTTTGACTATTAATAAAAACGATCAAATGATAGGAAAGCTTTGCATCCGAGGAAGATAAAAATGAAGTGGCAGGGAAATGGCAAGAATGCTACCATCTTTTGGCTAGTCTATAAATTATGCTAATGGGCTGAAATTAATGTGGAATAGACACAGGCTTCAATGAAAGAGGAGATCTTGCCATCCTTTCTGAGCTATGTATTAGCTGTGTGACCTTGGACAAGCCGCTTAACTTCTCTGAATCAGTTCCTTCGTGCATAAAAATGAAGATTGTAAAGTGAGTTTACAGCATTCTTCTCATCTCTACAGTGTGTACCATGTGCGTGCCATCTTAGCCGGTCTTCTGTCAGGCTATAACCATTTTTACTTCTATAATTATGAGTGATTTTATATGTTTTATCTCCTAATTAGACCAAAGCAACTTAATTGTTCAATAGTTTACAAAGGGATTCACTCACGTTCAGTCAACTGATCCTCACAGCAACCCTGATAGATAGTACAGGTAGGTGTTACTCCATTTCAGAAACAAGGAAGTGAGACTCAAAATTTCTTACCTCTTTTTTTTTTTTAAGCTGGGAGGAGGGTAGACAGTGGATAGGCTTCTACATGCGCCCCAACTGGGATTCACCCGGCAACTCCTGTTTGGGGCCAATGCTTGAATCAACCGAGCTATTTTTAGCACCTGAGGCTGACACTCAGACCAACCAAGCTGTCTTCAGAGCCTGGGGCCATGCTCAAACCAATCAAGTCACTGACTGAGAGGGAAAGAAGAGGAGAGAAGGGGGAGAGGGAAGAGAAGAGAAGAGAAGCAGATGGGTGCTTTTCATGTGTGCCCTGATTGGGATTGAGCCCAGGACACCCACATGCCAGGAAGATGTTCTATTAAGCCAACCAGAGCTTAATGAGATTTTAATCATTTCCCTAAGTCCACACAACTAGAATGTGGTAGAAGGAAAAGCAAATCAGATATTTATTATTCATAGAGGCTGTGTTCCAAGGTCAAATGCTGGCTACACGGAAGGACATAGACCTTACTAACACAGGACTATTACTTCAGCCTTGAATCTTCTTCCCTTTCCACTCCCACTTCCGGAACCTAGCACTATCCTCTATGCATGGTAAGCTCTCCATACTTATTTGCTGAATTCATTCACTCATTTAATCATTAAGTATTTATTGAATATCCCTATGCAAGGCCCTCTGCTAGGTGCTAAGATACTATAATGAGAAATCCAGAGTTGCTTGTGTGTACCAGAAACTTACTAGTGGAGGACAGAGGGAGGGAGGTGGGGGAAGAAGGGAGGGGCAGCATGCTAGTCATGGATAAATATTCTTTAGTTTTCAATCTGGATAAAATGCAAAAGGTTGCATCCAGCTCAGATCATTCTCCATAGTTGTACCCAGAAAGTTCTTGGCCCCATCCTGAGGGTAATATGTTTTATCAATACCCTAAAGATTCCTAAAGGTAACTTGGCACTGGCTTTCTGGATGGCTGGGGAGGAAAAGCGAAGGTGTGTCCGACCCCGCTGCAGAAGGTCACACAGTGGATTGCAGTGAAGTCATGGGAAGCTTGCTCACTTCATTTTCTGTTACTCCTCTCTTCATCTAGATGAGAGAACTGTTTATTTGGGAATGTTCCACCCTTGGCTTAGAAACAAGCCATAAAGTTTACAATTCCCATAGAAGACTTCAGTTTTGTGTGTGTGTGTGTGTGTGTGCCTTTTCTCTTTAGTATAATAGTATTAGCTCATGGACACTTTCTCTGAAAATCAGCCTTGAGTTATGCATCAATGTTTCCAATTACATCCTAGTTACATAAAGTTTAACAACTCTGAATAATAATTTCTTTGGCACAGTAAGTCCTTCAACAGCGAGGGAAGGGAAATAACACTTTGGAGCTTCCTCCTTAGAGCCGGTTCTCGACCCTCCTCTGTTTTGTTCACTGTTTTACCCTCAGTCCAAGAAGTAGCAGCTCTCAACAAATAAATACTGAATGCATTTATGAATAAATGATATTCGGGCACTACTATCACTCTGATTACTTTACTTGAATCGCCCAGATTACCATTTAAAGAGTTAATAACATTTCTTAAAAATAGATAAATAGCCTGACCAGGCGGTGGCGCAGTGGATAGAATCGGACTGGGATGCGGAAGACCCAGGTTCAAGACCCCGAGGTCGCCAGCTTGAGCACGGGCTCATCTGGCTTGAGCAAAAAGCTCACCAGCTTGGACCCAAGGTCACTGGCCCAAGCAAGGGGTTATTCAGTCTGCTGAAGGCCCACGGTCAAGGCACATATGAGAAAGCAATCAGTGAACAACTAAGATGTCGCAACAAAAAACTGATGATTGTTGCTTCTCATCTCTCTCTGTCCCTATCTGTCCCTCTCTCTGACTCTCTCTCTGTCCCTGTAAAAAATAAAAATTAAAAAAAATATATATATATATAAATAAAATTGAGGGTCAATTTTTTCTTTATGCAGAATGTTTCAAAAATTAATGAAATTGTCTTTTAAAATGTCCTTTTCTGATAGCAGGCATTGACAATAATTTATTTCTTCTAAACATATGAACCATTGAGTACTTGTAATCATTGTGTGCATAATCAGGAGATAGAAAAATAGCAGAGTATACATCATCTAAGAATTTAGTGCTTGAGATGCATGGATAACTTATTACCCCAAGCCACGGTGTATGCAAATAACTCAGGCTGTTAATACTTCCTACTGATGGTGTATAAACCTTCAACACAAAAAATGGCCAGGTCTCTTCTGCTGTCCTTTGCAGTGACGTGTTTCTATATTCTACTGCAGCTCTAGGGGAAAATGTATTCATCATTACCAGAAATTAGTTACTCTTGTTAATATAAGTCACACGATCAAATCCTTAAGTAGTTTTCATGAATAAAGGACATAATGGCAAACTAACACCAAAAGATTTATGAGCTGTAATTCAATGTGTTTCTTAACTACGTTTGTAAGAAAAAAATTTACAAGATGAAAAAAATTTTAAAGATCATTAAGTTCCAGGATCCTTGTCTTATTTTATTTTCTCATTTTTTAATTTATTTATTTATTTATTTATTTTTAGTGAGAGAGAGAGATAGAGACAGAGACAGACAGGAAGGGAGAGAGATGAGAAGCAATTCTTCATTGAGGCACCTTAGTTGTTCATTGATTGATTTCTCATATGTGCCTTGACCAGGGGTCTCCAGCGGAGCCAGTGACCTTGGGCTCAAGTCAGCAACCATGCAGTCACATCTATGACCCCACACTCAAGCCAGTGACCCCGTGCTCAAGCTGGTGAACCTGCGTTCAAGCCAGTGACCTCAGGGTTTTAAACCTGGGTTCTCAGTGTCCCAGGCTGATACTTTATCCACTTTGCCACTGCCTGGATAGACCAGGATTCTTCTGTCCTGACTCACTCTCTGAATCAGTGTTTTTTAATATTTGGGGGAGTCAGCCACTCCACTCAGAGTGAGAAACCCTATCCTCAGGAGAACGCATTTTAGGTAGCAATGTGCTGATTGAGAACCAACAAGTGTAAGTGACTTATATTCACATAAAACTTATGATTTCCAAAGGGTTTACAGAGAGTCCTCTCTCAGCAGTATGAGTATGGTAAACGACATATCACAAAACCAATTTTGCCATCAGCTAATTGACATAAACAAGATTCAAGTTCCTACCACATCTCATCAACAGTATAACAAAACAACGTTATTCGAGGACCTGCTACCTTTAGACACTCTCCCATGTAATCCTCTCTGGTTGTTTCTTACAAAAGGTTTGACAGTGGAGGTGCCCATCTCAAATATACAAGTGAACACAACTTTCGTACTTGGTTTTGGAGTTCTATGCCCTCGGCTCTGCTCCATCCACCTTCCCCTCTGCCTGATATAAATCTTTCCCTTCCTAAAACCCTCATCGTTCAGAGGACCTCTCCTTTCCCACAGGGGTCCTGCACTCCACATGGCGCTCCCGCCTCGCAGCTCTGGTCTCCCGCCAGCCCCCCGGGGAGTGTTCCAAGCCTTTCTGCACTGAGGCCAAGCCTCACCCTTGTCTGTTTTCCAAGCTCATGTTGGAGGGAACGTACAACCATGGGCTGCTGCCACTCCAGGCTGTGCTCCTGTCGCTGAGGGCCCTGAGGAAATGTCCCACCAAAGAATGTGACCGGAGAGCAATACTGTCATCAAACTCCGTCCTTTCTCCAACAATAATCCCGGAACCTTGGAGCAGCTGGCTCTCTTCTGCTTCCTCATTGCCTTGTTCCCCACATTTTTGCACCTACACTCTTTTTGTGTGTGTGTGTCTGAGAGAGAGAGAGAGAGAGAGAGAGAGAGAGAGAGAGAGAGAGAGAGAGAGAGGAAGTGGGAGAAGGAGAAAGAAGGAGAAAGAAAGAGAAGGAGAGAAACAACAACTCGTTGTTCCACTTAGTTGCGCCATTGATTGCTTCTCATATGTGCCCTGACCGGGGCTCCAACCAGCACCCTTGGAATCGAGCCAGTGCCCTCAGGAACGCATTGGCAACCCTGGGCTAAAACCCACGACCTCAGAGCTCTGGGACATCGCTTTATCCTCTGAGCCACTGGCCAGGGCACTGCACCTATACTCTTCAAGTTTATTTCTATTGTCTTTCTCTTTTTATATAATTTCTTGTGCACTTGCATTTTTAAAACATTTTTCTTGACTTTATTGGGGTGACATTGGTTGATAAAATTGTAGGTTTCAGGGGTACAACTCCATACATCATCTGTATACAGCACTGTGTGTTCACCAGTCCAAGTCAAGTCTCCTTCTGTCTCCATTTATCCTCCTTTTACTGTCTTCTCCCTCCCTCTACCCCTTCCCCTCCTGGAATCCCTATACCGCTATCTGTCTATGAGTTTTCATCTTCTCCTCCTCCTCCTCCACCTCTTTCTCCTCCTCCACCTCTTTCTCCTCCTCCTCCCTTCACCTCCTCTTTCTCCTCCTCTTCCTCCTCCTTCTCCTCCTTCACCTCCTCCTCCTCTTTCTCCTCCTCCTCCTTCACCTCCTCCTCCTCCTTCACCTCCTCCTCCTCCTCCTCCTCTTTCTCCTCCTCCTCCTTCACCTCCTCCTACTACTTCACCTCCTCCTCCTCCTCCTCCTCCTTCACCTCCTCCTCCTCCTTCACCTCCTCCTCCACCTCCTCCTCCTCCTCCTTCTTCTCCTCCTCCTCCCCTTCTCTTCCTCCTCTTCTTCCACACCTCCTCCTCCTTCTTCTTCTCCTTCTTCTTTTTCTTCTTTTTTGCTTAATCCCTTTACCATTTATTGCCAGCTCTCCAATCTCCATCTTTTCTGACAGCTGTCAATCTGTTTGATGTACTTTTAAAGCGACTTTTGTCCATCCAATAAATGATAATAAAAAAAAAAATCTTTGTGTTTTAAATGCTGTTATTGCCAGAAAGGTTGAATCTATATATGTTGTGTCTGGGACAAACCTGTGTATCTGTCATTTCTGTCCTTAATTTACAAATTACTTCTTTACAGTTGATAAACCTGGAACCCTCCCAGACGGGAAAGGCCACTGGCCAGCTCTCTCTCTCTCTCTGGCTCTTTGTGGCTTCAGCTTCTCTTCAGGACTATTGAGCACACAGGTGCTAAGAATATCGTTTCAACTTACTGTCATACTCTGTCTGCCAATTATATCTTGGTTGGTTTATATGTCCATGACTTTTTTGTTGTGAGAAGGAATTGGGACTTCTTACAGATGTAATAAAATGCTTAAATCATTCACATGAAATAAAACAGCAGTCAGGCGCTAACAAAGAAAGGAAACCCAAAGCTTAGGGATTTGCAGGTATTGGTCACAAAACTGTTCTCTAAATCTCCATTGGCACAGGGCACCATCAAAGAAACCTCATAGCCCAGGAGGCACCAAGTCCTCTGACAGGTCTAAAATGTTGTCTGTGAAAAGCTTTTTCTTTTTGTTCTCTATTAATTTTTCTCCTTTGGCACGTTCCAGGGTTTCTCAGAAGCTCCTCAATGAGACAGTCTTTCCTGCCTTGTTCCTGGGAGATGTCTTCTTCAGACCAGTCTTTCCTGCCCTGTTCCTGGGAGATGTCTTCTTCAGACCAGTCTTTCCTGCCCTGTTCCTGGGAGATGTCTTCTTCAGACCAGTCTTTCCTGCACTGTTCCTGGGAGATGCCTTCTTCAGACCAGTCTTTCCTGCACTGTTCCTGGGAGATGTCTTCTTCAGACCAGTCTTTCCTGCCTTGTTCCTGGGAGATGTCTTCTTCAGACCAGTCTTTCCTGCACTGTTCCTGGGAGATGTCTTCTTCAGACCAGTCTTTCCTGCACTGTTCCTGGGAGATGTCTTCTTCAGACCAGTCTTTCCTGCCTTGTTCCTGGGAGATGTCTTCTTCAGACCAGTCTTTCCTGCACTGTTCCTGGGAGATGTCTTCTTCAGACCAGTCCTTCCTGCCTTGTTCCTGGGAGATGTCTTCTTCAGACCAGTCTTTCCTGCATTGATCCTGGGAGATGTCTTCTTCAGACCAGTCTTTCCTGCACTGTTCCTGGGAGATGTCTTCTTCAGACCAGTCTTTCCTGCACTGTTCCTGGGAGATGTCTTCTTCAGACCAGTCTTTCAGCCTCAGATAATTGCTACATATTTTCAGTCATATCCAGGACCCTCCCCTTCTTGGTGATAGAGTAGGAAAAGCCAAGTTTTGAAGTCATAGAGAACAGAGTTCAAGTTCAGGTCTGCTTGTGAGGACAGTTGTGTCCCCGGCTAAGGCACCTGTCTCTCTGAGTCAGCTTCCTTACCTATAAAAAGGAGGGACGGCATGCTCTAGGGATGGACTGAAGTTCAAATGGGAGAGTATATGTCATGGACAGATCAATGCTCCCCCCCATTATGTCCGTGTCCTAATCCCCAGAACCTGTGAATATATGAGGTTACATGGCAAAGGAAAATTAAGGTTTCAGAAGGAGTTAAACTTGCTAATCAGTTGACCTTGAGATGGGAGATGACCTTAATTATGTAGGTGGACCTAGTAGAATCGCAAGGGTCCGAATCAGTAAGAGGAATTTAGAGGAGTCAGTGTCAGAGTGATGGGATGTGAGAAAAACTGAGTCAAACATTTCTGGCTGTCAAGGTGGAAGGGGCCACAGCCCCAGGAATGTGGGCAGTCTCTAGAAACTAGAAAAGGCAAGGTTCTCCCCAAGAACCTCCAGAAAGGCATGCATCCCTGCCAACACCTTGATTTCAGCTCCACAAGGTCCATTTCTATTTCTGACCTCTAGAATTGTAAGAAAATTAAGCTGTATTGTTTTTGAACCACTATATGTATGGTCATTTGTCACAGCATCAACAGGAAACTGGGGTAGACAGAATACGGATGCCACCCCCTTCAAGATGTCCACATCCCGATCCCTGGAACCTGTGAATGTATATATTACCTTAGGTGGCAAAGAAGATCTTGCAGATGTGATTAAGGCTCTCAAGATGGGGAGATTAACCTGGATTATCCATCAGTTCCACTGTCATAACAATCTTTACAAAAGGAAGGCAGAGTGTCTGAGTCACAGAAGGAGATATGGCAATGGAAGCAGGGCTCAGAGTGGTGACAGGTCGTGAAGCCTCCAAAAAGCAGGACAGGGCAAGAAAACAGATTCTCCCCTCGAGCCTCCAGAAAGGATCGCAGTCCTGATAGCGCCTTGAGTTAATCCTAGCGAGACCTATTTTGGATTTGTGACCTCCAGAACAATAAGATAATAAATTTGTGTTGTTTTAAGCCACTAAGTGGGAAACTGATATGATATATGTCCCCCTTTCCATTCAAACAGCACCCTTAACCTTCCTGCTGCTCCAAGCTTGTCAAGCTCTTTGCCCTCAGACTCTTGAATTCTGCAGTCAGAACTCCACTCTGCCCACCCTCTGCCGTGCCCTCTCCCAGGGAGGCCAGCCTTCCCAGGGACAGGGCTCCGCACTGACAATCAGGTAGGTCATGGTTGGCACATCTGGATCTGTGGGCTCCGCCCCTTAATCAAGTTTACCCTTTGAGGTCTGCGTCCTTGTCCTTCTCTTGGCCTTCTTTGGGGCCTCAGACAAGTTCTGGGAAGAAGAAGTGCTCTTGGTTATCAGCAGATTATTTCTTGGCACTGGTTTTTATCCGTTCTTTCTCCTTGTCACCTCTTGGACATCGAGGATGTGTCAGTAGGGCTGGAGCCTTCTGTCCTGATCTTTCCCCCTCGTCACCTTGAACTGTCGTCAGCAATGTTTCACTGCATTGCTGATTTTCAGTATTTAGCCTCACAGTTCCCCCTCTCCCCCTTTGTTCCCCTCTGTTTTCATGCATCTCTAAACCTTCAGCACTTTTTCCCCTGCTCACTTGAGAGCTGTCCTTATACCATGGGAAAATTCCTCCCTTAATTATTGTCAGGAAAAGAAACCACAGAGGCCATGCCTTTGAGCTCCCCATTTGATAGAATTGCATTCGTTCCTTCCTGTGCCCTCGGCAACTCTTACAGGCTCCACAGGCCTCTACGCCGTTTGTCGGTGCTGGAGAAATGAAAGTGAATCTCCATGTGGCCAGAGGTTATAACCTCTTTCACTTTATGTATCACGACTTTAATTGTCCCTAACCAGTGAAAATGCTACTGGCTGATTTGCCAGCAAGCAATTACAAATTCGTTTTACTCAATCTTTTTCTTTTTTTTACTGTGAGCCAATTAAACAAAAACATTTCAGGGCATCAGCCTTAAAAATATTGTATACCCTACTGGGGCCCCAAGATGTTCAACACCTTAGTATGAACTCTTTCGGCTTTGTCTCCTATTCTTCTCTTGCACTTCTACTTCCTGGATGGAGCAGGTGAGAACTGGACCTGTGTCCCTTCTTCTAAAGCTTGGCTTCAGTACCAGGACAGAAGATAAAGCCAGCTCCGTGCACCTAGGTCCCACCCCAGCAGTGCCCTGTCTGTGCATATAGTCTCTGTACTTGGCTGTGCCCTGCCTGCGAGGGAATCTAATACTTACTTACCTTTGCTTCCTCTCTTGTATCTATTCTACTTATCACATTGCCCCTCTCCTGTGCTCCTATCCTGAGACTGGGCTTAGGTCTGGACTTCGCTCTTAGATATTGTCTCTTTGAAGACTCCCTTCACCCCTTACTCTCTAGAGTCTAGACCATATGTTTGAAAGAGTGGGCGGCAGACTCTACCGAGTCAGTCTGAAACACATGGTCATTGAGAGGCATAATCACGCTTGTGCTTTCTGGCAACTAGGCAAGACCAGCAAGTAACACTTCATGAAAGTAGTGAGTGTTCCTTGTCTTCAGGAACAAACAGAGCCTCCCTGTCTTCTCACTGCAATGGTCACACCTGCCGCCGTGGGCAACACTCCCCGGCCTCCGCTGAGCTCGGGAGGAGGGGGGAGTCTCAGGACTGCCTGCTCTCTGGTTCTGGTTTTCTGCCCTGAATCTTTCTCCACCAGCTTCTGCTTTCCTGTCTGAAAGTCTCTCCGCCCTCTGCGAGGCTGCAGGCAACCTTTACACTTGCCCGTGTCTTTTGGTTTCCTGTTGGGTTCAGCCAACGGGGAGACCTGGCTAGAGGCTAAGGGTGAGAAAATGTGGGATCATAGTGGTCGCATCCCCACTCCCTTGTCACTGGGGCAGGATTGTGGCAGCGAGGGTGGGGGGAGTTGGTCGCTGTGTGCCTCCGCCCAAGATCTCGGTTTCTATTCAGCACCTCTCTCCTACCTCTCTCTCTGAGCTCAGGTCACGCCTGTCTGCACGTGGTAATGCCCCCCCCCCCCTGCTATTGCTAGCCCCTCCCCCTTTCCCCATTCCATGGTGATTTCCCTCAACCCCACCCGCCTTTTAATAAAGAGTCATTTCATTCCATTTCAGTTGCTCCTCCTGAGGGTGCCCCCTGTTTTCTACCAGAACCAGCACCGACACGGAAGGCTTGTAAAGGAGTACCTGTTTACTTCTTCCAGCCACAACGTCCCATTTCCCCTGAACTCTGTTACTCTCTTCACAGATGCTAATGGGCATGTTGTACATCTTATGAAATATGGGAGCTGGGGTTGAGCTCCTGAGAAACGAGCAGTACCCACAGAGGTCCATCATCCCGTCCCCCCCACCACCACCATCACCTCAAGACGACCCGTGGAGCCTCTGCAGGGGAATTCCACCAGCTTCAAGGAGGAAATGCTGTGCCCGCGCATACGGTACCTGATGGGCGTCCATGGGCAGGACGCTTCTTACTGCGGGTGTCAGAGAATGGTGAGTTAGTAAAGAGAGAGGCTCTTGGAAGTGCACTTGAGAAAGCCAATGCTGGCACGAGGCCAACACAAGCTCTTGTGAGTCCGTCTGTGGGAAATGAACAGGGTGCTTGCTTTCTGTGGCCAGCATGAGCGCCCTGAACTGCTGGCCCTCTATCGGGGGGTGTCTCGGTATGTGACTCCCAGGGCGCATCCCTCTACCGCAGCCAACACCCCTGAAAGGCCCTACGGGAATGTCCCCAGTGACCAACGGGCAACCTCAGGAAATCTACGGATGTTCCTAGGTCTACACTCCACCTCCCTCCTGCGCCCGCAGTCTGTCTAAGCCACTTAGATCCCCTGACCCTGAATGCAGCCCCAAGCCACGTAGGGACCATCAAAGCCTAAGAGCTGGACAACGTCAGTCTACCGTGACCATCACGTGCTCCGAAGAAAACTCTGCTGTAAGGCCGGCACCTGCGACAGACGTTCTGGCTCAGGTAACTCCGGTGTTATTGTTATTCTCTGGGAAAAAGAAAAAAAAAACTGTTTTAACTTCCCAAAGCTTTTCCAACCCCTCTATTTCCTTAGATCCGCCTTGCAAATCTATACTGCTGGCAGGACAACAGCCACTATCCTGTTTTCACAGAGAGTCAAGGAAACTGAGATCGTGATTCAAGTTCTCAGACCTAGCTGTTGGCGGGGCTGGGATCGGAAGTTCGGTCTTCTTAGAGTCCCCGCCTTCCCCAGTCCCTCCTTCTCGTTCTGTCGACTTTCACCCTGTGATGTTTGTATGCACAGCTTATCAACGTTCTTACTGAACGGGCCTAACGGAATTCTAGCAGTGTTCTTAGTCCTACCACTCTTACAGGAAATTCCACACCGAATGTGTATGGATAAGGTCTGTATTCTTTAAGTTCAAATTGTACTGATAGAGCATTTGGCCATTGGAAGTGCAAAAATATTGTGGCTGGGGTTTCAAAGTGGCCCACGAAACCCTAACAGGAGCAGAGGATGCAACAGAACTGAACCCTAAATCAGGGGTCCCCAAACTACGGCCCGCGGGCCGCATGCGGCCCCCTGAGGCCATTTATCTGGCCCCCACCGCACTTCCAGAAGAGGCACCTCTTTCACTGGTGGTCAGTGAGAGGAGCATAGTTCCCATTGAAATACTGGTCAGTTTGTTGATTTAAATTTACTTGTTCTTTATTTTAAATATTGTATTTGTTCCCGTTTTGTTTTTTTACTTTAAAATAAGATATGTGCAGTGTGCATAGGGATTTGTTCATAGTTTTTTTTATAGTCTGGCCCTCCAATGGTCTGAGGGACAGTGAACTGGCCCCCTGTGTAAAAAGTTTGGGGACCCCTGCCCTAAATGCTACTCCACTCTATCCCCTCCCCTAGAGTGTGGGCCTCGGCATGGTCCTGGTGAGTGCAGAGCCTCGCAGGGGGTCTGCGTGTTCACTGAGGACTAAGTGCCTCTATTTCACGATCAGGAGTGGAGCCTAAGAACCACCTTACCAAGGACTGGTCTCCGCTAAGCATCATAAGCGGGTAACTGCCTCCTTAAGTCAGGTCCAAGCTTCCTCCTTTGGCTCCTCCCACCCACAGAGCTGGGCATAATCATGTGTCCTGCTGCAAAGTGACCACGGCATAAAGAAGGCTGATTACCACTGGTTGTCCCCCTCTGTGACGGAGCAAAAAGGGGTTAAAAGGTGATGGGACTCGTACGTCCCCTAGAGATGCCCACTGCGTGTAAGAGCTCTCTCCAGGTGCTGTGAGAGGAGAGACAGCAGCTGTGCCCGTGGACTACCCGTATGTTTCCCATTTCACCACGCTCATCGGTGGGGAGGTGAAGTCCGAACACTGGCTGCGCACGGCCCCGGCCCCCACACCCGGCTTGGAACTCCAAGAGCTGGGGAGAGTCCTAACTCACCCTCTCTGTGTGTCAGTACCAACAATGGAAGCTAGCTCTTCAACATTCTCTGACCATCCCCCATGTCCCCAGCACCGCCCCGACCCTGAACTAGAGATAAATGAGAGTCAGCCTCTGTCCTCGAAGAACGTGTACCTGAGAGGAGGCATCAGAGAGCAAAATATATAAAATAAAGAAAAAAATGCTACTTTTTTAACCAAAATGTTCCTCTGGGGACCGCAATCGACTTGCTTGAGCCAAATCGGACGTGGGGCTCCCTCCTAGCCATACACTTAACATTGCTCTCTATTTCCTGGCAACCCAGGTGGGAATTTTAGGCAGAAAGGGCACGGTCCAGTCTAAATTTCAAAAAGATAACCGGAAGCGATATTAACGATGACTCGGAGGGGCAGAGCCCGGGGCCAGAGGATTCACTGACACAGTCAATACTTCTAATTCGAAAACGAATACAAAGACTCCGTCCGCAGACCAGTCCACGACGCTGAGCCGGACCTCCGCTTCGGCCCAGGAAACACGCCCGGTCTTGACGCAGGACTGGGAGCTTGTTCTCCTGAAGGCCGACAGCACCTGCGGCTCTCCCCCCTTATTTTAGCAACAATTCTCGAAGCAGCCAGAAGCTTACACCCAGAAGCCCTTTCAACTGTTTGTTGTGTTGTTGCTAACGGAGCCTGCAGTCTAAAAGGGGTTCCTAGGACGTGTTGACTAGTTATCTGCTGCCCGGGGAGCCAGGGACACAGAGTGCGCGCGTAGGGGCTGCTCGGCTTAAGCGCCAGGGTCAGAACGGGTGGTTATTTAAAGCGTCCAACAGCAGTGTCAATACCGTTTCAGCATTTTTTTTTTTTTAAAGATGCTTTAAGGGGCGAGGAGTAAATGGCTGGCTGTGTTTTCCACTTAGCCTTACTAATTTGGGATTTGGGCTGAAATTATGAACAACTGTTGTGAGATTTCCAGATTCCTAGGCAAAAAAAATGGGGGTGACTTAGGGAATGTGACTTGGGCCTGTTGAGGATTTGGGGAGTTGAGTTTCTCTCTTTTGGGAATGAGACCCCATGGGAAGTAGGGTTAAGATTTCTATTACTACATTTAGGGTGGCTGAAATGTTTTTCACTGTGAAGAATGCATGCATTTAGCAAATATGTTCTGGATGTCTGCTGTGATCCATGCAATGCAGAGAGCTTACTAAAACTCCCAACTTTTTTTTTTCTTTTAGAGAGAGAGAGACAGACAGACAGGAACTGACAGAAAGGGAGAGAGAAGCATCAACTTGTAGTTGTGGCACTTTAGTTGTTCATTGATTGCTTCTCATATGTGCCTTGACTGGGGGTGGGGCGGGGGCTCCAGCTAAGCCAGTGACCTTGAACTCAAGCCAGCAACATTGGGCTTCAAGCCAGTGACCTTTGGACTCAAGCCAGCAATCATGGGGTCATGTCCGTGATCTCATACTCAAGCCAGTGACCCAGCACTCAGGCTTGTGAGGCTACACTCAAGCCAGATGAGCCCACGCTCAAGTCAGCGATCTCTGAGTTTGAACCTGGGTCCTCAGCATCCCAGGTCAACACTTTATCCACTATGCCACCACCTGGTCAGGTAAACTCCCAATGTTTTATAAATTTCAAAAACAATCACTTACCAACATGGCACCAAAAACAATCCATTCTTCCTTTTACTCATTCAGTTATTTAATCAGCTCCAGCTCCACGTGGGGCACGTCCTCTGTGCAGGCACAGTGTTCTTGGGTATACAATAATCTTGGGTATACAATAAAGGAAGTACCTTCCCTGAGCCAGAGAAGACTATAGGCAGAATTGATAAGCCAAGGGCATGAGGGAGGTTTTATGCTACAGGGTTCTGATTACAATGGATCTGTCTTGTTTACAGTAAATAAGAGCACAGAGTAGAAGTTCCTAAACTCTTCCTGGGAATCAAGAACATGACTTGCTCACTAAGAGCAGAGACCATGTCTGTTTTTACATTTCATTATATTCCTGGTGGTTAGTAGTGTCTTTCTCACCGTGGGTGCTCAAATATATGAATGAATGAGGCGATGATTGTGCTGACATTTGGAGGCTCCTTATGGACTTGGCACCAGAAACACAAAATGCCCAGCCTAGAGTCCTTTTTTTTTTTTTTTTTGTATTTTTTCTGAAGCTGGAAATGGGGAGAGACAGTCAGACAGACTCCCGCATGCGCCCGACCGGGATCCACCCGGCACGCCCACCAGGGGCAACGCTCTGCCCACCAGAGGGCAATGCTCTGCCCCTCTGGGGCATCGCTCTGCTGCGACCCAGAGCCACTCTAGCGCCTGGGGCAGAGGCCAAAGAGCCATCCCCAGCACCCGGGCCATCTTTGCTCCAATGGAGCCTCCACTGCGGGAGGGGAAGAGAGAGACAGAGAGGAAGGAGGGGGAGGTGGAGAAGCAAATGGGCGCTTCTCCTATGTGCCCTGGCCGGGAATCGAACCCGGGTCCCCCGCACGCCAGGCCGACACTCTACCACTGAGCCAACCGGCCAGGGCCGCCTAAAGTCCTTTTGAAACTTCAAGTAGCCATGATTACCAGCAGGGGTCACTTCAAAGATGCCACGACCCCTCATTTTTTCCAGCTCACAATACAGTGAGCTGCCAAGATATTCATGTGATTGTTGCCTCTGAAAGTATTCCATAAGACAGTGTGCTTCCCATTCTGATGTCATTATAAAGCAAAAGGACTTTTTCCTTGATTGACTTGTCCTTCAAAAATTGGGCATGGAAAATAAGCATGCAAATCCTCAAAGCTCTGGCAAATAGGGGGAAGGACTTATAGTCTGAGTATTATTCCCTTTGCCTTGGCCCCATCGGGACCCTGAAGCTCCTTTGCTGCAAAACTCTGCTCAAAATCCAAGGCACTCCACATCCTGATCCTTGGTCATGGAGAAGGACCTGAGGTAGTGGAATGACACAGGACTGGGAGTCATGGAGGTAAATGTCTCTTCCTCTGTGATTGGCTCCCTTCTCTACCCTGCCTTATAGCCTCATCCTGGTGAGAGTCAGTTGAGATCAGGGCTGTGAATGCTTTGTAGGTGGCCAAATGCTATACAAATGCTCAATCCAACAAATATTTATTGAAGGCCCTACTGGACTACTTGAGGAAGAACAAGACCCCACTGTCTATGAACTTAGTAGCTATTCCGAAAGACATGCATGGAAACCGATACCTATAATACCTGGCAGAGTGGAATAAACTATGTAATTCTGAAAGATCCTTTAATTTTTTTTCTTTTCCAAGTGAGAAGAGAGGAGATAGAGAGACAGACTCCCACATGCGCCTTGACTGGGATCTACCCGGCAACCCATCTGGGGCTGATGCTCTACCCATTTGGGACTATGTTTGCACCCGAGCTATTTTTAATGCCCGAGGTGGAGGCTCCATAGAGCCATTCTCAGCGCCTGAGGCCAACGTGCTCAAATCAATAGAGCCATGGCTGCGGGAGGGGAAGAGGAGGGAGCGGACGGGTGGAGAAGCAGATGGTCGCTTCTTCTGTGTGCCCTCACTGGGAATCGAACCTGGGACATCCACATGCCGGGCTGGCACTCTACCACTGAGTCAACTGGCCAAAGCCTGAAAAGCCCTTTAAAGCCTTGAGCGAGACTGACAAGAAAAATCTGGAGTGGATTTGATGAATAATACTTGCTATTGGCTTCTTATTGCTGCATAGCAAAGCACCACCAAGTTAGTGACTTAAAGCAACAGCCATGACTTATTTCACAATTTCTGTAGGTCAGAAGTCCAGACACAGCAGAGCCGGGTTCTCCACTCAGGGTCCCACAGTCTGAAATGGGAGTGGCAGCTGAGCTGTTTTCTCATCGGGTGCTCCTGGTCCTTTAGCACATGTGACTGTTGGCACAATTCAGTTCCTTGTTCCAGGTCATGGGGTTTTCTCTCAACTCTTAGCTGCTCTTAAGTTCTAAAAGTCACTCTCAGGTCCTTGCCGCTTGGCTTTCTCCATTTTCAAAGCCAGCAGCGACAACAAAAAAAACACTCTCCTATTTGGACGTCCTATTTCAGGAAAAGCCCAGTCTATTTTTAGCGCATACCTGATTAGGTCAGCTCTACTAAGGATAATCTCCCTTTCTTCAATTTAATTGTGCCGTGTGACATCATCCAACCACAGCAGCGACTTTCCCATCGTATTCGGCAGTCCCATGCACACTGGAGGGACGGGGATCACACAGGATGTGCACACCAAATGGGAGAAATCGTGAGATCGTCTTAGAATTCTGCCTACCACATACCTCTAGCTACTCATCAAAGTCTCCCAAAGCCTCAGGAACGACCCCATTTCTGTCACCAACCCTGCAGTAGCATGTGTCTGGCAGGCTTTGAGAATCTTACCTCTGCAACCCAGCCAAGCTTCTGTCTGTCCTGGGTGGTGGTCTGATTGTCGCTGGGTCATGAGGGTGACCCAGGGGGTATGCTGGGGTCTGATTGTGCCCAGTACCCTAGTGCTTTATATGAACTGTCTGATTAGACCTCACAGTACCCTGTATTGTACATACTGTCCAGGTAGCTTTATGGCAGCAAATGGGGCTTAGTCCTCCAAACTATACATACAGCTGGGGAGACTTGGAACCTGGAATGAATCCCAGCTCTGTCATTACCCCCGTTCTCTCTCCACTGCCAACCTGCCATGGTTAAAACACCTGGGCATCCTGTAACACCTGCCTCGCCACTCGCCCATCGTCTGGTGCTGTCAATGCCTTCTCCCCGAGATGCAGAGAGCCCCGATTTTAAGTAGGTGGTTCCGATATCAACTCACATCTTTCATGCTGATTCTGAATGTCCCTTTACCGTACTTAGGATTCAGAGAAATAGAAGAAAAGTCTCGTTTTTCTTTGGAGAGTTATAGTATTTACCTTTCAGGAAAAAAAAAAACTATTTATGCCCACTGTAGATAAACGCGCCATTAATATTGTCTCATCAGAACACGGAGAACGCCTTGGATACCCTTCTGAGAGATGAGAGATCTTTGCAAAGCTGCAGGGACTCCCTTTGACGCTATGACATTCACAGCCACACAACAGAATCTGATCGTGATCCTTCCATCCTCCCTGTGACACATTTTCTACTTGTGATGATCTGAGATCTCAGGAAGTTAAAATCTTCATAAAGAAATATGGAGCTATTGTTTAGATGAGCTATAAGATCAGGGTGTTATGTTAATACTACCCAGAGAGGGTCACCCAGCCCCGTGCCTGATCTCCCAGCCTCTCCCCGATCTCTTTCACGTGAAGGCAAACACAAAACATGATGAGCTGTGGGGGACACGCGGGGGTATTTCGATGAGGCTGCTCAGAGTAGGAGGCCACTGCCCTGGGGCTCTGAGCACTCACAGACCACTTCCGGCCCTGAGAACAGAACGAGACAGTGTGCCCACATACCTGCGGCCCATCGGACACACAGACACACCAGTCGGGGAGCTCTGCTCGACTCAGTAGAGAGTGGTCAGCCAGCAACTGAGTATTGTCAGTTGTTCAGTTTAATAGGTCTTTCCTGAGTGTTTATAACGTGTCACACGCGGAGTCCAGGTGCTAGGAGTACAGGGGCAAATAAAAGACCATCCCTCGAACAACGGTGTGGTGTCTGAAAAACATCTACTTCATCAGGAGGATAGAGTATCATTTTCATCTATTGTGCAAATCCACATGGTTGATAACGGGCACCTGAAGTAGTAGTTAAGAAGGCTTCTGAGGCCTCCAGGTGCAGAAGGGAGAAAGTGTGATCACTTAACAATACTGGCCGTGGGGGGGAAATAGGGAAACCAACAGAAGGATATAAGCTCCATGCTTGCCAACCCCGTTCCTTTAACTGCAGGATGATGTTAAGAATTCATCATCGGTTCTACTTTCAACTGACATATTGTTCATTCGGCTATATTGTGTTTTCATCACCCTCCCTAGTAATTAGCATTGTGTTTAGCAATCAACAGCCCTGATTTACGCAAGTTACTTTCAAGTCAATCACTCCGGCACTTAAAAACAATAGCTTTGAATGGGGTTATTTCCTGGGAGAATGTTAAACGTTTCCGAGTTCAGATGCCCAAGGAAAGGCGGCTCCCTGCGTGTAAGGGAAGAGAATGAAAAGTTTTCTGGCAGCTGGACCACGATCAAGTGTTCAAACAAGTGCCGTAGCGCCTGGGAGTGAATGGGAGTAACTCGCCGTTTCCTGCCCAAAATTGTCCTGTTGGATGCATTCAGCTGCCTCACGCAGTACACTTTTAATTACTGATATAAATCCTGATAAGAGGCCCCAAGGGATCAGAAACAACCTTTAGCCATTCTGTCTACGAACAATAGCAGGTCTGCAAAGGAAAGGTAGCCAGTGCAAGTGATTCCAAGGGAACTCCGTTATATCCGATGTATTGTCTAAGCTTCACACCATTGAGCTGGTTGCCCACGGGTAGGAGTTCCAACCCAAGACCTTTAACTTACCAGGGCAGACTCTAAAGTCCCACGTATCAACAGACGAGAGGCTGGACCTAAAGCCTGGGAACAGATGGAAGGAAGGATTGAACCGAATGAGGACAGGGCTACAGTCTTAACCGTAATTGAAAGACAGGACGTAGAAAACAGCCCCTTATGTAGTACACAGTCTGTGCCAGGTTCTTCAGATCTCATTCTAAGAACTTTTAATACAGAGAAGCGGCTTTTGGTGGTGCTCACAACCGCGGGCTAGGAAAGGGGGCAGCAGCTGTGCCTGATAATTGTGGCCTATGAACCCCAACAGGCAGTCCTCAGATGCTCCGTGCAGAGAGAGGGTCAAGTCAGAAACAAGTTCATCACCTGAAATCTGGACACCAATTCAAACAGGGCAAGGCCAGAAAGGGAAGTTCAAGTTTGCAGATAAAAATGGCAGGGACTTAGCCCTGGCCGATAGCTTGGTTGGTTGGAGCGTGGTCCTGAAGCACAGCGGTTGCTGGTTCAATCCCTGGTCAGGGCACATAGAGGAACAGTACAATGTTACTGTCTCTTGCTCCCTGCCAAGGAAGGAAGAAAGAAAAGAAAGAAAGAAAGAAAGAAAGAAAGAAAGAAAGAAAGAAAGAAAGAAAGAAAGAAAGAGAAAGGAAGAAAGAAAGAGAAAGAAAGAAAGGAGAAAAAAAGAAAGAAAGAAAGAGAGAGAGAGAGAGAAAGAAAGAAAGAAAGAAAGAAAGAAAGAAAGAAAGAAAGAAAGAAAGAAAGAAAGAAAGAAAGAAAGGAGAAAAAAAGAAAGAAAGAAGAAAGAAAGAAAGAAAGAAAGAAAGAAAGAAAGAAAGAAAGAAAGAAAGAAAGAAAGAAAGAAAGAAAAGAAAGAAAGCCATGAGAGCCCATGCCAGATCTTTCTATCTCTCATCATTCCAGACCTGACTTCCAGAATTCCAGCCAGGACCAGAGGTGGCCTACTCACCCCTGTGTGCCTGTGAGAGAAATTCAATAGGTATTAGGCTCTAATAATCTAAAAGCTTTTCATGAGATTCTAACTTTCTCTCCTTCTTATGCTTATTTTATTGATTTTAGAGAGAGGAAGGGAGGGAGAGAGAGAGACAGGAACATCGATCAGTTCCCGCGTGTGTCCTGACCAGGGATGGAACCGGCAGCGTCTGCACTTCCGGGTGATGCTCTAACCAACTGAGCAATCCGGCCAGGGTGAGACTATCGTGTCCTTATGGGGAATGATGAAATGGAAGAATAGAGACGCTTGTTTCATGATCAAGTTTAAACCCATTTGCCCACTGCATTTGACCTCGGTTGGCTGAAATATATTTTATTAAAAACAGTGCTAGAGATTGAATTTACTGTCTTCTTTTCCAGGGGCTAATTCTTCAAAACTAAAGTCAACAGCTAAGAAAAGGCAAGCCGATTTTAGAGAGAAAACAGTCTGTGAGAAGAAGCAGCTAAGCGTTCTGTTTCTGTGGAGTCACTGCTCGCCTGCTTTAGCCAGGACCCATAAAGTTGCCTTTCCTTTTAGGGAGAAGCCACATGGAAAGTTCACCCCCATCTATCATCAGCCTCAGGGAGACATTTGTTTATGAAAAGAGTTTATTAACTGGATGTAATTGGATTCTCTTAAGAATCGTGGTAGCCTCAACATAGGAACTCTCTGTGCACTTACATAATCTGTGCTACGAACTATGATAAACAGAAACTCTAAACTGTCGATGGAAAAAGATTTGAACTATTACCCTATTTTTGAAAATAAAATCAAAACACCCTTTTCCTTAGGCATAGACATTTGCAGGATACAAGTACTTTATAAATTTCACATATGTCGCCCAAGCATGACCCCCACAATAACAAGTCAAGTAAACCGGGACTGAAGGATGGTTCAAGGTCATTCAAAGCTAGAACTTCCATCCAGTTGTTTCAAACCCCAAATCTGGATCCTTCCTCTCACCATACCAGAGAGATCCGCAAAAAATTCTACAATCCCAACCTCCCCCTCCCTGGGAACACAAGCAATGAATGAAGTTGGTACTCTGGCCACTTGTTATCTATGCCACAAAATGGAACTCGGTCCCTTCTGTTGAAAATTAAGCATAGGCTGAAGAGCCGATCTTCACTGAACTGAGAGCAGAAAGAGGAGCGTTGATTTGACTCCCAGCAGCAGGGATGTGCGAACCGTAAGGCAGGGAGGTCTGTATAGACGAGGCCCCGAGAGCACGGAGCTTCGGAGGATGGATGGCAGGGGAGTCCTCAGAGTGGGGTATCTGGCAAGATGGAACCCATTTGCCCTGAGGTCTGGAAGACTGTGGGGTACCCCATGTAGACCCTGGCAGGGCAATTCTGGTCCTTCCCATCGGTATTGTGGTAATGCTGGTGCAGAGCAGCCGGCTGGCCGATGTCTACGAGTCGTGGACCAATTTCCCGTCCTCTCTTACTCTCGGACTCTGGAGGGATAAGTCCAAACACCTTTAAGAACCATAGGTCCCCGTTCCCAGCCTCCTCAGAGGAGGCATCCCTAATGCCCTAGTGAGGAAGGGGACAAAGGACAGGGAGACAGGTGTGGGGGAGGGGGGAGAGGACATCACTTGGAAGTTTTTATTTTACCACTGGTTTGTTGGGTGCAGGCTTCCACACCTTGAGAAACTCTAGGAGCTTTTCCACGAGAGCCCAAGGCCTCTTCCTGCACTGAGAACCAAGGCCCGGGGGGGACCAGGTGGTGGCAGGGCTCTGCGCCTGCTGGGGGGGACGATAGACCCTTACGTGTCCCCCTTATCCCTGGGTGGACCCGGTTTGCTGACTGCTGCTCCAGGCCTCCCTCTACATGCCTCATTTCTCCCTCTTACTCCTACAGCCTGCCACAATGTTTTCTTTTCTTCAATAGCAGCACATCTTAAAACCTGAGAGCAGCCTGATTTATATGTGTAAATATGCAGGGACACGCTAAATAAAATGGACTGTTTTGTCTTAGTTATCTATTGCTATAAAGGAAACAACCTAAACATTTGTGGCTTAAAACAAGAACCAACGTATGTTATTATCATCCCCAACAGTATCTGTGGGTCAGAGATTCAGAACCAGCTTAGCTGGGCAGTTCTGGCTCGGAATCTCCCAAGAAATCGCTGTCAAAATATTTAGCAGGTTGACAAGCAGGCCCTAAAATTTATTCTAGATGTTTTGCATTTCCATATAGACAAAACAATTTGTAAAAGAACAAAGTTGTAGCCATTGCATGTCCCAATTTCAAAACATAGCCTAAAGCTATAGTTATCAAGATCAGTGTGGTGCTAAACAATAAATAAGTCCTTAGATTTATAGCCAAATGATCTTTGACAAAGGTTCCCGGCAATTCATTATGGGAAGGAAGGGTAGCTTGTTCAAATAATGATGCTGAGAAAATTGAACTTAGATCCTTGCCTCACATGATACAGGAAAGTTAACTCAAAATAGATTTTAGATATAAAATAAAAGCTAAAACAATAAGACATTTAGAAGAAAACAGAGGAGAAAATCTGCAAGACCTTGAGTAAAGCAAAAATTTTGTAGCTATGATACCAAAAGAATGGTCCTTATAAGGAAAAAAAAGGTAATTGGACCTCATCAAAATTCAAAACTTTGGCATTTTGAAAAACAATGAAAATGAGAAGTCAAGCAACACAGAGAAAAAGTATTTTCAAAACACTTAGAACTCAGAAAGACAAACAACCCAATTATAAAACAGATCAAAAGATATGAATAAATATTTCACCAGAGATATACAAATGGCTCATACACACAAGAAAAGATGTTCCACGCCATTAGTCATTAGAGTCATGGAAATGAACACTGTTTCAATTATCTATAATAAATAATACAGGCAATAACAAATATTGGTGAGTGTGAAGAAACAGGAACACTCACTCATGCACTGCTGGTGGGAACGTGAAGTGATGCAGCACTGTGGACAACAGCTGGGCAGGTCTTCAAACAGATAAACAGAGTTATACTCGATTTCACTCAAAAGTCTATCCTAAGAGAAGAGAAAACATATGCACACACCAAAGACTTACATGAGAATATTCATAGAAGCTTTAGTCATAACAGCCAAAAACTGGAGACAACCCAAGTATCCATCAACCAGCAGAACATAATGTGTTGTATCCATTTAATGGAATACTAGGCAGCAAAAGAAAAAGGAATGAACGGCTTATTTGTACTCCAACAGATGAGTAGTTATACACTGACCCTCAAAACCAGGGGTCCCCAAACTTTTTACACAGGGGGCCAGTTCACTGTCCCTCAGACCGTTGGAGGGCCGGACTATAAAAAAAACTATGAACAAATTCCTATGCACACTGCACATATCTTATTTTAAAGTAAAAAAAACAAAATGGGAACAAATACAATATTTAAAATAAAGAACAAGTAAATTTAAATCAACAAACTGACCAATATTTCAATGGGAACTATGCTCCTCTCATTGACCACCAATGAAAGAGGTGCCCTTACAGAAGTGCGGCGGGGCCAGATAAATGGCCTCAGGGGGCCGCATGTGGCCCGCGGGCCGTAGTTTGGGGACCCCTGCTCAAAACCATTATGCTAAATGAGAGAAACAAAAGAGACCACATATTGTCATTCTATTTATATTAAATATCCAGAAAAGGCAAATTTATAGAGGCAGAGTTAGGCTAGTGGTTGCCCAGGGCTGGAAGTGAGGAGAATGGTCAATTTTCCTGTTATATAAAATACACTCCAATCATATTATGACAGGGGCCAGCTTCCGTCATGAGAAAGCTCTAAGGAGACTCGAGGACTCACTTTAGGGGGCTTACTCACAGGGCCGGCAAATTGGTGCTGGTTGTTGGTAGGAGGCCTCAGTTCCTTTGCACAGAAGCTTCTTCAAAAGGCTGTTTGAGTGTCTCCACAACACGGCAGTTGTCTTCCCCTAGAGCAAGTGATCTAAAAGAGAGAGAATCGGATCAGACATCACCTATCCTTCTTATGATCTTTCCTCGGAAGTCAGAGCTGTCGCGGTCATACGAAGAAATGCAGAAAGAAAGAAAGAAGGCTCCGCTGACAGAGGGCATGCGCTTTGGGGAGGCTAGGTACAAAGGTGGAGGGCTTAAGAAGTACAACTGGTAGTTACAGAATAGTCACAGGCATGTAAACGACAGAACAGAGGATAGGGAATATAGTTAATAATATCGTAATAAGTATCGTATCAGGTGGCTGCCGGAAATACTGGAGCAACCGCTTGTCACACCTCACTCTCCCGGGAGAACTAGGTGCACAAAGAGCCAACCAAAGAGTGTAACAAGTCCAACTAGTTTTTTGTCAGCCACCAGCACACTGTTGGCTCGATACCAGCCACAGTGGGAGCGTTTACACCGTGAAAAATCAGCAAATGCCACAAATTCGGTCTTCTTCTCATGTCCCAGCCCCAGTCCCCAGCCCCAGCCCCAGCCCGTCCATAACTAGAAGCGACTTCATCAGAATATAAAACGTGATGCTTCAGTGTCAAGGGTATTGTAGCGTCCTTCTCTGTCTGAGCAGAGGCTGCCACAGGAGGCTCCCCCCCAGCTTCTCTTTCTCTCTCACCTCTTCCTTTCTTTTCTTCTTCTCTGGACTTTGGGCTGTTCTGGGGAGAGATGTTTCCAGAACGGCTGTGGTTCCAGGGGAAGGCACTGGCCTGGGGTCGCGGTTCCCCGGGTTGACTGGGCATCAGCATCACCTGGGGGGTGAGTTACACTGTAAAGTACCCGGGGCTTCCCCCGAGCTCCTGCTTCAGGACCCCAGGTGACGCTGATGCTGTTCACCCAGGCACACACTTGGAAAGCGGCTACCCTGGGCCTTCTGGCCGCTCCCGGCGGAGTTGCGCCTCCCGGACCGGGGACCTCCCTGCAGGGCACCGTGTGGGCCGATTCCGTTTCAGTGCAATACGGGAACTGTTTGCTTCTCTCCGAGACAGCGAGACGGAACGTTGCTAGACTGTCATAGCATGTTCCCCACATAGAAAGTCACCCCTGCCTTGGACTTGATTATTCTGCGAAGCTGGAAAGCTGGAGAATCTACACGAACGCTGTGTTTACAGGTTTACAGGAACTGGAGCTAATTCACCTAGAGTCTAGCCTAGATTCTGCTCAGGAGGTGTCCAAAGCCATCCCCGAGCCTTGTACACAAAGCCTGGGGGATGAGACGACTCAAGTACCTTCTCTGGGGTGGAAAGCCCGCAGTGGAAGGACCCCCCACTTTCAGAGCCTCCCCAGGAGCTCAGAGGAGAGCTATTGGCAAGAAGCCCACAGCTGCTTGCAATGAGAAGTGGATTCTATGAATTGAATTAGCCATAGGTTGCTTTGTAACCATTACTATTGTTCCTAGTACATTAAATTAACGTTAAGTGCAGAGTGGATAGAATGATGTTTGTTGAATTTGATCAGAATAAATTTTACATTGAATTCTAACACTAGATATTTTTTTTCTGGATTTTTTTAATGATCTTGATAGTCATTTGAAAAGCATTTAATAGTGTGTTTTATTTCAAGACATTTTTATATAAAGACATTTAAAGTTCTATGTATGAAGCTTTCCTTAAGAATAATTATCTCTTTCTTAGGAAGAGAGTAATTTTTTTTCTTTCATTTTATTTGTTCAATTTTCATCTGGTAACGTTTGGTAATTGTAGATTTCTCTTAAATCCTTCTCCCAGCCTGTTTCTTCATCAGCACCTTCAAGTGACCATAGACTGAAGCCATTTGAATCCTATTAGACATAGATGTAGGTTCTGCCAATTCCAATTCCAAGAACTTTTGTTGCTCAAATAACTTCCTTTGTGCAAAATCAGAAGATTATAGTAAGGAGAAACATTGCCTCACAGACCAATGTGATTTCATCGATTTCCTATGTAGAAAGAAACAGGGAGTGCTTTTGCTTTAAACAGAATGAAATGAACCCCTCAGATATTAACATGTTCCTGACCTCTGTGTTATAAGCCTTATACTGAGTTTTCCAACAAACCCAATTGGATTTAGAATACATTTCTTATTAAATAAGCACGATAGAAACAATCCTTTAGCCCTGGCCGGTTGGCTCAGCGGTAGAGCGTCGGCCTAGTGTGCGGAGGACCCGGGTTTGATTCCCGGCCAGGGCACACAGGAGAAGCGCCCATTTGCTTCTCCACCCCTCCGCCGCGCTTTCCTCTCTGTCTTTCTCTTCCCCTCCCGCAGCCAAGGCTCCATTGGAGCAAAGATGGCCCGGGCGCTGGGGATGGCTCTGTGGCCTCTGCCTCAGGCGCTAGAGTGGCTCTGGTCGCAACATGGCGACGCCCAGGATGGGCAGAGCATCGCCCCCTGGTGGGCAGAGCGTCGCCCCTGGTGGGCGTGCCGGGTGGATCCCGGTCGGGCGCATGCGGGAGTCTGTCTGACTGTCTCTCCCTGTTTCCAGCTTCAGAAAAATGAAAAGAAAAAAAAAAAAAAGAAAGAAACAATCCTTTACATTTAAATGGTGCATTAAAGTTTCCCACACATCTGTCCAAACATTTAAAGCAGTCTATACCTGGAAACATCTCTGCTTCACCACCAGGTCCCCCACTTTAGAGGTGAGTGATCTGAGGGTGAGAGGGGTAAGTGGCTTGCCCAAGATGCCACGGTTAGTAACTCGGGAGGTATCCTCTGACTTTTCCTGAACCCTGGCTATTTAGAGTGTGTTCCAAGGACCAGCACACTGGAAGCTTATTAAAAAGGCTAAGTCTTAGGTGCTACAACAGACCTTACGAACCAGAATCTGTTCATGTGATCCCCAAGATTTCCACGTGACACTAAACCCTGAGAGACGCTGCTCCATTTATGCCCCCTTCTTCCGCACTCTGATTAGAAGCGAGCGGCCAAAGCTTTTCCATCCTCACCAGTGGAGAGGTCCAGCTTCCGCCTCTAACCAGGAGGGTTCCGAGCCTTCCTCACGCTCTTCCTGGGCTCCGGCTCCGGGAACTCCATGGTATCTGAGACCCTGGATTCATCAGCAGTTAAATCCTAACCAGATCCTGGAAATCAGCGTGTGGAGGAACCCTACAGGGTGATGAGACTGGAGAGGAGAGAGGGAAGACCCTTTAGAGCTGGGTAGACCACCAAGGAGGCCGTGTCCACAGAAGTTAAAACAATTATGCAAAATGGTTCCTGTCACTCATCTTCCTTCGGTACCCAAGGACCTGTGGGCAAAGCTACAGAGTCCTGAGATACATAGGATAAGGGCGAGGCCTGACCCCACCTCTTGAAGTTCACTTATAAGTAGATGCATTTTTCAGCCCAAAGATATGGTCTGACCATAACTCTGTTGTAAGAAGATTTTTCATTTGTTAAAACTTCCATGCAGGTTATTTTGTGTTTGTTATCTCCATGTTTAAGGTTATCTCCATTTGAGAGGTAGAGATTAAATGCCCCCCTCTTGAATGTGGTCTGACCTACTTGATAAATTGAATGTCAGAGAAGTAATATTCAGGGATTTCCAAGGCTGGGTCAAAACAAGCCTTAAAATTTCTATGTAGGCCTCCTCTACTACTACGACTATACTCCAGCCACCATACTCTAAGGAAGTTCAAGCAGCCCCGTGCAGAGTCCCATGGGGACAGGTACCTAGGACCTTATCAATAGCCACCACTGACTTGCCGGCCCTATGAACAAGCCATCTTGAACATGGGCCCTCTAATCCCATTGCAGAAGCTTTAGTGATGTCACATAAAGCAGAGGTGAAGCCATCCCCCCACCAAACCCTGCCCAAATCATAGATCTGTGAGCAAAAAGCAAATAATTCCAATTGTCATAAGCCACTTAGTTCAGAGATGGTATGTTCTTTATCAATAGATCACTGGAACGAGAGCCAACATTTGACTGATAAGAATTGTAGAAAGAGAGATGAGGGAAAAGAGAGAAAACAATAGAAGGAAGGAAACTTTCAAAATGATAATAATATAAGAAACGTTCCCAGAACTGAGTCTCCAGGTTAAAACCAAAAGAAAAACAAAATACTGCGTGCCCAACACAAAGCATTAAAAACTTCCTATTCCAAGGCACCTTCCCCTAACATTGCAGAATCCTAGGGATAACGAGATCACCCTAAAAACTTCCAAAGAGGAGGAGAGGCAGGCGGGTGAGGGAGCCGCATAGAAGGATCAGAGATCAAATTGTTCTTATCGGCAGTGCTGGAAGCTAGAAGACAATGAAACTACGTTTCCAAGCTATTGGGGAAAAAAATATTTTTTGAACCTGGAATTCTAGGCTCAGTGAAACAATTTTTTTCAATCAATTGTGATGGGGAGCATAAAGACACAATTTTTTACTTGCAAGTTCTCAAAGATTTGTTCTGCTGGAAAAGCGTAAGTCGGGCTCACGGAGTCCCGGGCTTCAGGAAGCAGGGATCCAGCCCAGGGAGGTGCAGGGACCCCCCAGGAGGAAGGTGAAGGGCAGTCTCTGTGTGCCGGTTAAGTAGCGGGCCCCCTGAATGCAGAGCCAGCGACCAGGTTGGAGAATGAAGGACTCCGGGGGTGTAGGGATCTCCATAGGTCGAATCGAGTTTCCTGGTGGGTTGACCCGATTGAAAGGAGTTTTGCAGTTCTGAAGCATGATTCAGGTTTCCACGAGTGACAGGTAAATGAATAATTATGCCACAAGAACTCATGAAAGAAGCCATTCCTCTCAAGAAAAGCAAAAAGTTATAGCAGAAAAGAGTGTAAATACTCTAGTCTACGGACTCCACTATCATAATGTTTCCACAGTTATAATAATAGAAACACAGGCTCTTGAACCCAACATGGTGAAAGTGTGATGTCGTTTTACTGTCAAAATGTGAAAAAGAACGGAAGGCAATTCCATTGGTAAGAAATCATTCGCTAATATCTCACACTGAAGAACCCAGAGAAAGCCGTCTCAGCATGTTATTTGAATATAAGGTGATACATTTACACTTAGGCCTATGGGACTCAGACCAATTTTTCCCGAGGGAAAAAAAAAAAGTGTTTAGAGAGAGGAGGGCCAGGACTAGGGTGAGATAGGGAGGTGCCCGGGCTCAGAATCAGAGGGCACAGCTCTGAGAGCGGGTGCCATCTTGCATTTTGCACCCTCGGGCCAGCTGCAGGGGACAGCACTGCATATCATCACGGTGGTGGGAGAAAGCTAATAAGGAAAATGTCGAGGGATGGGAGGAGGCTCAGGGAAGTATAGGTCACATCCTAATGAGTGAACTGAATGAGAAACCTTCACATCAAACCGGAACAGACAGTAGACTTCGGCAAAGTGGATCAGAGAAAGGCATTCTAGGTTCAAAGGCAAAGGAACAGAGGCCGGAATGTGAAGTTAGGAGGAATGAACATAACTATGAAGAGGAGGGAACGGGCAGAAGTTTCAGTGGGATCTTACTAAAGAACGGGCTCTAAAAACACTAGGCTGGATTCTTACTATGTGATTAGACTCTTGCAAAAGAGTTAAGAGTCTAAAGCAGAAGTAACTAATTTATAAACATCCTATAGTTGACTGCCTTTCTCTCGAGGGCCTGCAAACAAAATCTGGAAGCTTCCATCTGCCAGCCTCTGTGGATTGATAGTATTGGGTCATAGGGGACTTGGAGACACTTGCATGAGGAGTATTAGACGGGCACAGGAGACGCTTCCACTTGGAAGTGCTTAACAAGTTTTAGGAGTTTGCACAGCGGGGCCGAGTGGGTGGATGCCTGCTGAGGAGAGCTTTGTCCCTGGTGAAGAAAAGCACAAAATGTTCGGGGCCGTGGGGCTTTCCCTGCTCCGAAGCTGGCTTCCCTCGGGTTCCTGGGAAATAGATCGGGAAGTCTAAGAGGGCGAGGCCCAGGATTCGTGATGATTGAGATGTCATTGTGAAAGCAAACAAACAGAGAGCCCCAAGTCCCCTAAAGAAAGGGCAGACAATGTTTTGTTTGCCTATTGACTGGCTTAGCATAATATTTTCTCAATCTTGGTCCCATATCAATTTCTGACAGTACAATTGAAGGCTGAGCCCGGAGTGCATTGTCTGCAGGACCAGCCTAGGAAATCGGGAGCGTGGTCAGTGGTTGTAAATATCCTCTCGGTATTCCCGACGTGTTTATTCTGAAGTGCTCTCTCGGGGGCTGAGAGGGCGCGGGGACACGCTGGCACCAGGTCCGTGGTGGGAAAGATCAGCTGCCGAGATAAGGGTCGGGGTCCCGCCTTGAGACGTGCCAGGCAGAAAAGATCTGATTTAGCCATTAAATCCCTCGAAAGGGTGGTGAGTATGGCTACAACAATGGGGTATTCAGAACACTTGGTAGGCAGGAAAGGGATGTGCAAACACAAATGCGACAGAAGGGACTTGAAGTGTCACTCCCTCTTCTTCGAGGGACACGGATTGAACCTCAGTAAGAAGACTACAGAAATATCCTGCTCACAGACATCAGGGGATATTTCAAAATGAATATGAAGCGATAAAAAGAATAGAAGCATTTGATTTTTTTTTTTATTAAACAAGAACATCAGAAAAGCAAAGGACAAGTCAAAGAAAGTTGTTTGATGATGCAAATGAGATGCAAAACCAACTTTTATTTCATTGGTGAGCATGCAGTACACCAGGGGTCCCCAAACTTTTTACACAGGGGGCCAGTTCACTGTCCCTCAGACCATTGGAGGGCTGGACAATAAAAAAAAAACGATTAACAAATCCCTATGTACACTGCACATATCTTATTTTAAAGTAAAAAAACAAAGCGGGAACAATACAATATTTAAAATAAAGAACAAGTAAATTTAAATCAACAAACTGACCAGTATTTCAATGGGAACTATGCTCCTCTCACTGACCACCAATGAAAGAGGTGCCCCTTCCAGAAGTGCGGCTGGAGTCGGATAAATGGCCTCAAGGGGCCGCACGCAGCCCGCGGGCCGTAGTTTGGGGACCCCTGCACTACACAAAAGGCTGAAAGTACTGGAGTACCCCGATCCCCTCATTTTTGTGAGCAGTATAGATTCCTAGTTTTCATGACCCAAGAGAGATGGTGGAGACTGAAAACTAAAGCCAGAGGACAGCAACCTCTGCTGAAGGTTTGTCCCCAGGACAGGTTTAGTCCTGGTCCACATGGTTCACTGTGTGTGGTCCTGCATGAGCGTAGGGGGATGAGCCCATTGGTGCTTTCTGTTTGTAAGTACCCTGATGAACTTGAGTATTCCAGGAACAAGGTCATTGGGAGAAAGAGAGAGAAAGAAAGAAATGGAGAATAAACAGATATATGTATTATCAGAACATAAAAAAAATAACCTGTGCAGAAAAAAAACAAAAAACCTTATGTAAAGAAAGGGGGGATTCAGTGGATAAAGCATCGACCTAGAACACGGAGGTCTCCGGTTCAAAACCCTGGGCTTGCCTGGTCAAGGCACATATGGGAGTTGATGCCTCCTGCTCCTCCCCCTCTTCTTTCTCTCTCTCTCTTCTTTCTAAAATAAATAAATAAAATCTTTTTTTAAAAAAAAAGGAAGAAAAAAGAGGTGGAACCCTAGGAAAGACTCACTAAAATTTACAGAGGGTGTCAAAAGGATTTGCACATGTCCCTAGTAGGTTGTCCACTGAAGGTCAAAGCAATATTCTGAAACTAACTGCGCGCACACACACACACACACACACACCAAGAAGTAAATTAAAGGAGTCTTCAGTTTCTGCGATTCTTCAGTCTGAAATCTCTTGTTTGTATTTAGTGTGGATTGTTTTCCCTAAAGGATATCCTGTTTGAGATTAGTATTGGCTGGTTCCTCTTAACATCCTTAAAGAAACATCCAGAGTAACTAAATAAACCCCCACCCCTCCAATTGCATGCCAAATGCTTTGTCTGAAGGAGGTCAGAGAGAGAGGTCCGTGGACCAGGACGTTTTCTTTTACCTCTCGCAGGTTTCTGCTAGCACCCTGAGGCCCACGCGGCTTCCCCAAAGGAGCAGGACCCTTGTTCCCACCACTGGCCTCGTAGAAGGAGGCGGTGTGCCCTTGGAATTGTACCAATCTAAGGCCAGCTCCTGCTTGAGCTCCTGGGTGCTAAGACTTCCATCAAGGAAATCTGTGCCTCAGTTTCCTTGCCTTATAAAATGGAGATCAGTGTGTATCTCATGGGGCCACTGGGCAAATCAAATGAAATGAACACAGGTATGTAAGAGCTCTCTGTAGTTTATAACAAACTTTAACACACATGATTATGATGCACATTTCTTCCATCCGTCCGAAGAGATCATATTGACTTCACGGAGTTAATTAACAACTGAAAAAATAAAATGATTAGAAATGATCCTTTTTATAATTTAAGTCAGCAGTAGTGTATTCATTATATGCTAAAGAAAGAAGTACCCGCATCCCACCTGGCCCTCTTTTTCTAGGCTGGAAGCGGGGAGGAGGGTGGGGCGGAAGTAACTTCTTTAGAAAGGGAGACAACGCAGTGAGAGGAAGGTGGCAACTGTGGCCGAGCCCTTCTCACTACCCCCGGGACTGTGACAGGCGACTTAAACACATAATTGTATCTTCACGATGCTCATGAGAGCTGGGTGTTTTTAATGCCCCCTTTACAGAAAAAAGCATCTGAAAATTGGGGAGTTTAAATCACTTCCCAATCACATAAATTAGAAATGGCACTTGAGCCCAGAGTCTCCCAGGTTCTTTATCCACGAATTCTCCAACTGGAGAATGAGTAATCGTACAATTCAGTGGCGTGTGGCTTACACAAAGCCAGAAAGGATACGTATGCCACATCTTCCTGGGCCATTTTACTGAAAGATTTTTTGGGGAAAATACTATATTTATATTCAAAGAACACAGAATTAAATACTGAATTTGTATAAATATTTCAGATAAAGAGCGGAAGTATCTCCTCTGCCCATCCAATACCCTTTATGCTAAGTGTTTCTAGGACCGCAAGAGCCAGTTTCATCAACCCAGCGATCCTGACAAATGGAAACCCCTAGAGAAAAGGCAAACAACTGCAGGTTGATCTTAAATTAGTCTCTTGTGCTTTGGAAGCTAATGTTGTTTTTTTGTCAAGAATTTAACTACGGATTAAGAATCAACCCAGGGTTTTAGAATCGGTGATCCTTGAATGTTGGCAGATTTGGAGCAGATTGATTGCTTTGGGCTGGACTCCCAGGCTTCCAGGTTCTCCACTCTCACGCTCCGGGGTCACCAGAGCCAGGGTATGGACACGCTGAAGAAGGGCTGGGGAGCAGCAGATACATGCCCAGAGTGAGGAGGAGGCCGATGACGCAGCGCCCTCTGGACTGTGGAACCGGTGCAGGGGGAGCACCGGCTGGGACACAGGAGGTCCCGGGAAGGAGACCAAAACAGCAGAAGCTTGTCTGCGCACTTGGGAGCTTAACCCTGTCCAAAGAAGACTTTTCCAAGCCCCGAACACTGGACCTCCCCCCTTCCCAGCTGAGCAGCAGCCCACGGCTGCAGGATGTGCAGGCTGGCCAAGGTGGCTCAGCCAAGCCGGGGGTGTCTGGACCACTCACAGCAATGAGAGCATGGAGGACAGACGTTTGCGATGTCACTCTCCACGCTGAACTCAGATGCCCAGTGAACAGATGACATTTTTCAGGGGCTCCTCCTCAACTTATCATTGGTCCCTTAACCCCTGAACAGAGTCACAGAATTCTCAAGTCAACCTAAGACTTTAATTCTAAATCACATCCAAAAAGCACATGCCAAATCTAGTCTATGTTAAGATACCTAATTTTTTTTTCATGTTTTAGCATCTCTGATATTGCTTTGTCTCTTAACATCAATGATATGTCATCATCTAATGGGCCATGTTTATTTTTTCTTTATAAGTGTCACATTAAATAATTAGCTGTTTGTCATTGACGGCTTCTCAATTCAAATGTACTGTGCTTTTACTGCTGGGTTTCCATATAAACACTGTATGTGTATGTAAGTTTAATGAGTTTCAAACACTTAAAGCTGTTGAAACTTGTTTTCTTATGAAATATTCTGATGAAGCTTCATATACAAAAGAAATAAAAGAAACTCCCCTGCTTGAGGCAGGAACCTGGCCCCTTATATATTCAAAGTCCACTGAGCATTCCCTGATGACCCTGAAGCCTCTGAGAGGTGTTTGGCAGATCAGTAGACAATAAAAGGATGAAGGTGGCCCTGGCCAGTTGGCTCAGCGGTAGAGCGTCGGCCTGGCGTGTGGGGGACCCGGGTTTGATTCCCGGCCAGGGCACATAGGAGAAGCACCCATTTGCTTCTCCACCCCCCCCCCTCCTTCCTCTCTGTCTCTCTCTTCCCCTCCCGCAGCCAAGGCTCCATTGGAGCAAAGGTGGCCTGGGCGCTGGGTATGGCTCCTTGGCCTCTGCCCCAGGCGCTAGAGTGGCTCTGGTCGCGGCAGAGCGACGCCCCAGAGGGGCAGAGCATCGCCCCCTGGTGGGCATGCTGGGTGGATCCCGGTCGGGCGCATGCGGGAGTCTGTCTGACTGTCTCTCCCCGTTTCCAGCTTCAGAAAAATACAAAAAAAAAAAAAAAAAGGATGAAGGTATTAATACAAGGTCCAATGTATAAAAGTGGGTCTTATTGCCTATTTCCATATGAACCTCCAACTAAATGCCAACAACAGGGAGTTTCTGTGTCAATAATAGAGACTTCTATAACTGTTTGACCCTGTAAATAATATAAATGCATGACTTCGATAAATTTTAAAAATACAAGTATGAAAAACCAGGGGAAAACTTTGTATGATCTAGATAGAGCTGTATTTAGAACTAAGTTAATCAAAATTAATAACTGTAAATATAGTAATAAGTAAGTTTGTGATTAATTAAGCATTTGACACAAATCAGTAGAAAAAGAATAACAAAAAATTCTTAAGCAAAATAAATTATAGGAATCAATAAAAGTAAAGGCAGAAGTTAATTAATTATAAGCAAACAGTAAAATGCAGTTATGATCTAAGTCTGAAAAAAAAGTAACTAAACTTAATAGTGAAATATGTAAATCACTACCTGGATTTATCAAGAGAAAACGTGAGAAGGAATAAGAATAGAGAAATAACCATAGAGAAAGAATAAATGAAAATAATTATAAAAAATATTTGCAAAGATTTATACAAATATACTTTAAAACCCAGAAGAAATGGACTTTATTTTAATGTTTATTTGATTGATTTTAGGGAGAGAGAGATAGAAACATCAACCTGCTCCTTTATGTGCCCTGACCAGGGATCAAACTAGCGACCTCTGCACTTTAGGATGATACTCTAACAACCTAGCATTCAGCCAGGGCAGAAATGGACTCTTTTAATGAAAAATAGAAACTGCCAAGATTGACTCAAGAGAGGAATGATTAAACAGACTAACAAGGAAAGTTGTCAAAGAGCACCAGTGTTTTTCAAACCATTCTGTATAGAGTAAGAAGATTCTATGTTATTATTATACAAACATCATAATAACAACATAAATACCTGACAAAACTGGCACTTAAGGCCCAATCTCACTAAATGTATATCAATGCAAAAGTAATAAAGTAAATATGACAGAATGTAGCATTGCCTTGTATAATAATACATCAGGACCACCTGAGGCTTGTTCAGAAACCCAAGGATAATTCAGTGTTAACAAAGTGTTCTTAGCAGTCACTCCATTAATAAGTCAAAGAGCCAAAAAGCAAAGACTTGTTTCAATAGATGCTTAAAAGTCACAATGAATGCCTCTTAAACATGGAAAACAATAGTATCTCAAATTATGCTGCCTGCTTAATGGTAAACTGTTATAAATATTCTCATGAAAGGAAAAAACAAGGGCTGGGAGGGCATTACTATTACCTTTATGTACCTTCTTTCTAGAAACACTTTAAAATGTATCTGACACAAAGAATAATTTAGAAGCAAAAAAAGTTTAGAAAAAAATGATCGTTATTTATAAATTATGTGATTTATACTTGGAAAGTCTAAGCTCATCAATTGGAAAACTTTTTTTTAGATAAGAGAACTGAGTAAATGATTTGGTAATAAAAATATTAAAAATTTCAATTCTAACTTATAATAGGAAATGAAATTTTAAAATAGGAACATACTTAATTAGAAATGCTTGGGACCCCTATTTTAAAACATTAAAGTTCATTTAAGGGACATACAACACTCTAAGACCCCATGTTGAAAAGAAATCAATTTCCTTAAAGTTACTTATAAATTCATTGGTATCATATCCAATCACATTACAGAACTGATTTACCTTATAACATAAAAATGTTTAATAGTCAGGGAGATTCTGAAAAAGATGAACAGGGGGTGAGCATTAGTCAAATGTTACTTTTAAAATTATACAGCTACATTAATTTAAAACTAGTGTTAGTGCTGAAAAGATGATAAATCAATGGAATAGTACAAAGACCCCAAAAATATTATAAAATACATAGGAATGTATAGTTAGAAATATGTACAAATGAATATAGCGGGAAAATATATCAAATATTCATTATGTGATATTAGTATAACTACCAACTTAGTTAGAAAAAATTAAAAAGTTAGATGCCTTCCCTATTCCTTATTCAAACACAAATTCTAGGTGTAAGAAAAATTCAAGGCCGTGGCCGGTTGGCTCAGCAGTAGAGTGTCAGCCTGGCATGCAGGAGTCCCGGGTTCGATTCCTGGCCAGGGCACACAGGAGAAGTGCCTATCTGCTTCTCCACCCCTCCCCCTCTCCTTCCTCTCTGTCTCTCTCTTCCCCTCCCGCAGCCAAGGCTCCATTGGAGCAAAGTTGGCCCTGGGCGCTGAGGTTGGCTCTGTGGCCTCTGCCTCAGGTGCTAGAGTGGCTCTGGATGCAACAGAGCGACGCCCCAGAGGGGCAGAGCATCGCCCCCTGGTGGGCGTGCCGGGTGGGTCCTTGTCGGGCGCATGCGGGAGTCTGTCTGACTGCCTCCCTGTTTCCAGCTTTGGAAAAATGAAAAAAAAAAAAAAAAGAAAAAAGAAAAAATTTTTAAATACCCAGAATGTGCTAAGAGGCACATAGGTACTTTTTCAAAGTAATCTTATAGTAAAAGAGTCCTTTCTAATGATGGCACAAAACCCAGACACCACATATTTTAAAGATTAATAAATATGGCAATGAAAAGTCCTTTTGAATAGCAAAAATATCATGAGAAAAGATTTAAAATAATAGCTCTTTCGAAAATATTTGCATTACATTTGACACCAAAATGACAATATCTTTATAATAAGAATTCTTAAAAAGCATTTATTTAAAAAAAAACACAACAATGCTATATTTTTTAAAAAAGCAAAGGACATAAATCTGAGAAAAAAAAATTAATATGATGTAAACATGAAAAGATGCTCAACTGCTCTAGTCATTTAAAAAATGCATATTGAGCAACAAAGGGATACCATTTTCACCCCCGAAGTAATTTAGTGGTGAATGTGGGGGGTGGGATGAAGGGGAGCATTTTCATAAGTTGGTTGGTAGGAAAAAAAAACTGGTATAACCCATTTTGGAAGGTAACTGGACGATCTCTATCAAAATATAAAATGCACGTGATCTTTGTGTCAGTTACTGAGTTTCTAGGAATTCAAGTACACTCTCTTATGTATGTAAACACAAATGGATATGGGTTTGAGCAGCACTGTAGCCACAGCAAAAGTCAGGAAAAAAGCCAAACATCTGTCAGGAAGGAACACTTAGACCATGATACATGTACATACTGTGAAGCCCTATTCACATGATACTTTATTACTAAGAAGATAAGATCTGTCTATACATAGTGATATAGGGAAATGCCCAAAGTATATTATGTGATAAAGCAAGCACGATACAGAATATGCTATTGTTTGTTACAGAATTACTTCTTTGTTCCCTTCCTCTGTGAACATCTGTTTTCCATATATTGAGTCTTTGGGATTCTTCTCCCCAAACATCTTTGCCCTCATCGCTTCCTTCTGTACATTTTTGCTCTGGGCTTTGCTATATCGCCTCCACTTGCCTCCACAGTGACCATCCACTCTTTCAATCAATCTGCTAAATTATTGAATAGAAGAATGCCCCCTGTTGGTGGTGCACTTGCGTCTCATTCAATGTCCCCGTCCGGTTTCGGTTTACACTGTCACCGGTCAGGCTTTAGCAACTCATATTCACGGAGCTGGTTCTATTAGCTCTGAGTAGTCTCTTCTTCTAGCTGCCGGGACCACTTCGATGAGTTTCCATTTCATTTGTCTGCTCATTTATGTTCAAGCCTGGCTGTCAGAGTTTCCTAATTGGTGGTGTCAGTCCCACAAATGTTGGAGAGGAAATATTTTCTAATCCCAGGAGAGGGGCAGTGAAAAAACCAGCAGATTGCCAGTTGCTTGCTAAGGCACAAGGGGAATTCCATGTTCTAGCACAAGGTAGGTCCTCATACTCTGCCCTTTCATGACCAGGGATGATACAGATGCCATCTGACTCCTGAGGGGCCTCTCAGGGACCAAGGAATCCAGACACCCTCAAGGCCGATGTCACCCTTTCCCTCAGGTCAACAGATCTCAAAACCAGCCTTTCCCAACATCCGCCAGCCTGTTCTTTCGAGAGCCAAGGAGAAGAGGTCTGTAGGCAGATGGCCATTTTCCCAGAATCCTGTTCCTTGTGTTCTTTTTTCTTCTTCTTCTTCTTCTTCTTCTTCTTCTTCTTCTTCTTCTTCTTTTCCAAATAAGAGGAGGAGAGATAGAGAGACAGACTCCCTCATGCACCCTGACTGGGGTCCACCTGGCAACCCCACCTGGGGTTGATACTCTGCCCATCTAGGGCCGTGCTCACAACCAAGCTACTTTTAGTGCCTAAGGTGGAGGCTCCATGGAGCCATCCTCAGCACCCAAGGCTGATGTGCTCAAACTAATTGAGCCATCACTGCAGGAGGAGAAGAAAGAGAGTAAGAAATAGAGAGAAGGGAGAGGGAGAGAGATGGAGAAATAGATGGTTGCTTCTCCTGTGTTCCCTGATTGGGAATCGAACTTGGGACATCCACATTCTAGGCCAATGCTCTACCACTGAGCCAACCAGCCAGGGCTCCTATGTGTTCTTATAAATTGTCTTATTTCTATTTTTAAGTGAAAAGGGAAAAAACAGTCAAGATGAGATTGAGAGAATGGAATTGCATCATTTAAATAAACAGAATGAATCATGGTCATGATCATGATATAGGAAAAAAAAAAGCCCTGCATGAAAAACCAGACAACCTGCTGTCCCCTGGTTTGGGGACCCCTAGCAGGGGGTCTCATGGTGCTGCACCTCAACTTTTCCTTCTGTTAAATGAAAATGTTAGACACTGCTGTGGATTGAACACTTGCATCTCCCAAGAGGGAAACCTATACCCAGTGTGATGGTATTTGGAGGCAGGGCTTGGGGGAGGTCACTAGGTCATGAGGGTAGAGCCCTCATGAATGAGATTAGTGCCCTTTTTACACGAGACAAGAGGGGTGATCTCCTCGGCCACATGAGGACGTGTACAGCAGGAAGGTGACTGTCTACAAGCCTCGAAGGAAGTCCTCACTAGACCCCTGTTCTGCTGGCAGCTTGACCTTGTACTTCCCAACCTCCAAAACTGCAAGGAATAAATGTGTAAGCTGCCAGTCTGCCAGTCTGCCCTCAGACAGAAGTAGTCATCACCAGTGCCTGATCCAACATTGCAACCCTCTGAGTCTGTTGACTTTCTAAAATCGCTAGGATAAAAGCGATGTTCGTAATAAGTTACAGCATGGGTTTTGGAAGCGGTTATATCCGGAAAGCCTTGTCAAATCACCTCTGAAGCAGCAGAAGTCCCTCGTCACCTCCTTGTGCTGCAGCCTCTGCCAAAGAGCTGCAGGACACCAGCCACCCAGCGAGAGTCAAGCCGTGAGCCGACCAGCTAGAGCCGAGAGGCAGCGAGAAGGCCCCCTCCTCTCGCCGATTGGAGGGATTCCGAGTCATAAAGTATCAGGGAGGGAGCCCCTCAGACGCCATCAGGTCAAGCAGAGCCTCCTGATTCATGCTCAGCCCGGCTCCAGTCTGACTCAGAAACCAGAAGGGCAACGGAGCAAGAGTCAAGACAAACAGGGTTTGACGTTCTCAAAAACAGTGAAAGCCCAGCCCTCCTGCCTGCCCAGCTGTTGAGGAAACCGCAGCACAAAGAGCTCCAGACACGAGCTATGACCTGGAGTTGTCAGGGTCGTGGGTCCCACAGAACAAACAAAGCGAGAAAGAACAGAGAGTCACAGTCACAAGGGTTAGGTCACCAGACTCTGTGCCTCCTGTGTCCTTCCTTGATGACCGGAGAGATTTGTGGGGGCTGAGCATAGAGTGCAGCTTCCATCCTGCCCTCCTGATGGTAAGCCAGCCTCGCCCCTAATCCGTGAACAGAGTCCTCCACAAGACTCATTCCGTTCAAACGCCAGAGTCTCAGCTACGGCACCCACGTGTTGCCCTTTCCACACCTGGTCCTCATCTCCTGGGCGCTGACGCTCCTCTCTCTGTGATGGAACCAAACTCATTTCTTGACTCTGGTGTTTGACAAAGTTTCTTTGGGGGTGGGAGGGTGGGGACAAGGAACAGTTTCCTCGACCCCCATGTTTCTGTGGTGGGTCTAATATTCAAACAGACATGAGACGGTTTATCAAGAGAAAATAACCAAATATAATACATACCCATGTATGGGAGCCCACATATATGAGAGAGTCAGAGACCCCACATGCACAAGAAATTCATGGGAACAAGGTATTTTAGCCCTGCCTAGATAGCTCCGTTGTTTGGAGCATCGTCCTGAAGTGCAAAGGTTGCCGGTTTTATCCCTGGTCAGGGCACATACAGAAGCAGATCAATGTTCCTGTTTCTCTCTCCCTCTCTAAAATCCAAACAATAAACATTAAAAGAAAAATAAAATAAAAGACATTTTGGACCCTGGATTGCTGGTTCAGTAGATAGAGAGTCAGCCTGGCATGCGGACATCCCAGGTTCGATCCCCAGTCAGAGAACACATGAGAAGCAACCATGGGTTTCTCTCTTCCCCTCCCTCTTTCCCATCTTTCTCTCTTCCCCTCCCACAGCAGGTGGCTCAATTGGTTCAAGTGTCAGTCCCAGGTGCTGAGGAGAGCTCGACTGATTCGAGCATCAGCCCCAGACAGGGATTGCCAGGTGGATCCTGGTCAGTTGGGGCACTACGGGAGTCTATCTATCTCCCCTCTTCTCACTAAAAAAAAGGGAGGAAGGAAGAAGAAAGGGAGGGGGGAGGGAGGGAAAGAGGGAAGGGGAGGGAGGGAGGGAGGAGAAGGGAAGGAGGGAGGGAAGGAGAGAGGAAGAGGGAGGGAGGGAGAAAGGAAGGAAGGAAGGAAGGAAGGAAGGAAGGAAGGAAGGAAGGAAGGAAGGAAGGAAGGAAGGAAGGAAGGAAGGAAGGGAGGGAGGGAGGGAGGGAGGGAGGGAGGGAGGGAGGGAGGGACCCTTGATCATACCCATCTATACCGGTAAAGACCGTCCTAGAGACAACGTAGAAAAAGTATATGAGTGAGACCAGAGAAAAAACAGTATCAGTTCCCCGAGGTGTAAGTTATACAGGTGAACGCTGCTATAGGTCATGGCAGTGAGGACGGAGGAAAGGAAGCAGAATCCTAACAGAGTGGGAGAAGTGAAGTTAACAGGAGCAAATCTTGAGATGGTTTGAAAAGAGAGGAGCCTAGGTTGGTTTTATTAAGCTCCTAGGAGGAGCCTATAGTAGGTTTTATTGTCCTCCCCACCCCCAAAGTTTATGACAACCCAGAACCTCAGAATGTGATCTTATTCGGAGACAGTCTTCGCCACTGTAATTAGTTAAGGACCTCGGAATGAGATCAGCACTGGGTTTTGGGTGGGCCCCGAATCCAATGACTGGTGTCCTTACAAGAACAGGAGAAACAGAGAGAAGAAGGCCATGTGAAGACAGAGGTAGGCAGAGATGGGAGTGATACGACCACAAGCCAAGGAATGCCAGGAGCCACCAGAAGGTGGGAGACGCAAGGAAGGATTCTTCTCTAGAGACCTCAGAGGGGGTCTTTCTGACACCTTGGTGGCAAACTTCTGGCCTCCAGCCTTGTGAGAGAATAAATTTCTGCTGTGTGGAGCCACCCAGGTCGTGGTCCGTTGCTGTGTAGCCCCTGGGACAACATGGTAAGGAAGCGAGAGCAGGGATGGGAGGGATGTGGCCCGAGCAGGAGCTGGGCGCAGGGAGGGGAAATAAAAATAGCCAAAAGAACACTTACTACTGGGGAAGTTTGTATTAAGAGCTTCACAGCTTGGCTTCATTTAATCTGTACAACAGCTCTGTTAGACAGGTTTGACCATTTCCCCCATTTTCTAGATGAAGTAGCTGAAAATTCACTAACTTATTTAGGGTTACATGACTCATAACCCAACTGAAGATTTGAGTTGGGTTCATGCTCTCCTCTAGACATGCAGGACACAGAGATTGGGTTAATCTGAGCGTGTCCATGAGCCCCTGAAGAAGAACCATGAGATCTTAAATCTAAGAGATGTTTTTAGGACACCAACTGTTACAAGGGGAAAAGCTTTGGAGCAAACCCAGCACCTGGGTTTGATTAAAAACACTACAGTCAGAAGCCACTGTCTTCTCACTCACTATTCTGTATCTGGGGTAGGATTCCCAAACTGCCTCCAGTCACCCCTCCTCACCCAGAGCACACAGCCTCCTAAACAAGGGGGGGCACGTTGGTTGTGGGGCACAGTTCATGACATCAACATGGGACAGCATCCTCTTACCACATGGGCCCCGTGAACTGGGTTCCAGGAAAAAGACCTCCACTAAACGAAGAGGAGCTGCTCGTGTCTGCAAACAATTGTCTTTGCCAAAATTCTGGTCAGTTGCTTTGTTTTGTTTTGTTCCTTTGTTTTTTTTGCTGCACACACACATACACACAACGATAGATAAAATAAAGCAAATGAAATACATAGAAAGCGGTTGCCCCGTGGTCAGGAAACCCAGGCTGTGAAGAGAGGAGAGAGAGGAAAGGGGATTGAAGGGCTCTGAGTGTCACTGTACTATTCACACGACAGACATGCACACAAAAATGCATGTGTCCCTTACACGCACATCTAAGAACCCAATGCACATACATACACAAGGGTGTGTGCGTGTGCGTGTTCATGCATACACACACACTTGCACACATCTGTCTCTTTCATCCATGACAACTCCCCAACTTGTCCCAGGGGGAGGGGTGTTTCCTGATGGATTTCACTTCTCTGAAGGAAGAAACAGCTCTGACTGCCTAGCCCAACCGCTGGGGAAACGTAGAGAGAGGGTGGGGAGGGGGGAGGCTCCAGCCAGCCGAGTCCCTGAGAACCTGGCACGTTCATGTCCTCAAGGTCAGAAGTCTGAGCCCGCTGGGCTGCGCCGGGGAAGACTCGCTGAGGAACCCCCTCTGGGTCAGCCTGTGCCTGTCGCAGTCGGGATGGAGTGGAAAGTTCGTTATTTTGGGGAAGCAGGAGGAGGGAGGAGGAGGTTGCCTCTTTCCACGAAGGGCTGACCCACAGCTGTCCTTTCAATGGCGGTGACTGACAGGGACAGCTCGGTGGCATCATATTTAATGGGAAGAGACCAGCTCACCTCGCGCCCTGGTTGCTATGTACAGACTTCCAAGGAGGCCATAACAAAGGCTCTGAGAGTCGCTGCTGCTCGGGGCAGGAGGAAACGGCCTGTCCCCACGGAAGCGGGGCTTGCTTCTTGTCCAGCCTTGTAGGCGTTTCTGAGGTCTGTAGCGTGGATGTTACAGAAGCGGTCCAGCAGGCAGTCAAAGCCCCTCTGACTTGCTCACATGTCCTTCGCTCCAAGGAGCTTCTCTAATTATTGAATTTGGGAGAATGTAATTAAAGAACCTGGGTCTCCTGGGGCACTATTTAGAAATAGTGGAAGATTTTCTGGCATTTTAAAAATAGCCTCAGCTTCCATTTTCTCCCCTCTGGGAGTTTGCTGACCTGCCAGTAATTGGCGGCTCAGAGGAGGAGGATGAGCCATGAGCCGCATCATTGCAGACGAAAAGGAAAGTCGGAGCGGGTTTCATTGGCCCCGAGGGAGAAAAGAGCATATATTTCAAGAATAAATATGTATGAATTCAAGAAATCAACAGACATATTTTCACGGCTTCCCAGTTCATACCCGCCCTGGAGGAGGTGAATTGAGGACACGTGTTGCTGACCCTCAATGGTGTAGCTGACCATGGAGTGGCCAGGTCCACTTCAGAAGTTGCTGTTGATGGCTGGAGTGGTGGCCAAGTGCCCAAGTCAGGGGGCTAAAAAAGTTGAGTGGCTTAAGGTCAAGAGATCTGCCCCCCAAGGCCCCTTCAAGCAGGAAAAGAGTCAACAGATGCAGGTAAGCAGGTCCTGGCATGTGGCGATGTTGACATAGGAGCCTTTAGACCGAATACTGTAATGTGAAGGTTCCTGTGCTCCGTGCTATAGAGTGCATCGCATTCCCGTTCATGTCGAATCACAGTTCTTCTACTTCCTGTGCAGCTGCTAGAGGAAGCCCAGTCTTTTATCCGGTTCCTCGCCCCGAGCAGTTCTGAGAACCTCTGAGGCTCAGGTCCACCCTTTTTGTTCCGTGTCACCTCAGTCAACCATCGGAGACTGGATCCGCTTTCTGCAGAGACTCTTTATAACATCACCTCATCTGCTTCTCAAAGACCCGTCACTCCAAGAATGGACACGGTTGTAGCCTTTATCACCCAAGCGCAAGCAAGACCACTCGGTAACGTAGAACATCGCTTCCCTGGGGGCACCGGGGTCTAACCGAAGGGAACGGCAGCCGGCAGAAAGGAAAGCAAATGCTAGATGGTGGAGATGGCTAGTCTCAGGGTCCGCAGTGGTCACCCACCCACTCCCTTCTGGTCTCTAACATGTTGCAGGGGTCAATTGCTTCCCCTTTGTGAGACTTCCATGAGCCACACCCTGAGTAACCACATAAATAGAACCCCAAAAGGAAAAGAAAACATGGTCTTGGTGATGTGATCCCAAACACAATAAAGTCTACTTTGTACATTATGGGCAGAGCCATATTGCCGCTCATTATCCAGAACATCCCCTTGCAGAATAGAAAGACACCCTGGTCAAGTTCTAAGTCACAACAACTGCCTGACCTGTGGTGGCGCAGTGGATAAAGTGTCGACCTGGAAATGCTGAGGTCGCCGGTTGGAAACCCTGGGCTTGCCTGGTCAAGGTACATATGGGAGTTGATGCTTCCAGCTCCTCCCTCCTTCTCTCTCTCTCTCTCTCTCTCTCTCTCTCTCTCTGTCTCTCCCTCTCCTCTCTAAAATGAATAAAAATTTAAAAATAAAAAATAAAAAAAAATCAATAAAATAAACATTTAAAAAAAAAGAAAATTAAAAAATAAATAAATAAATAAAAATAAGTCACAACAACAGTAACAACAGCAGAATTTACAACAGCAGCTCTGGTGAATCGTCTACTCTGTGCCACTAACAGCTTCAGCTATTTATTTATTTTTAGGTTTATTTATATTTGTTTATATTTAAATTTAGTGTTAAATGTATGTTGATTGTATTTATTTACATTTATAACAGATTTAAATACATATTTATGAAAGAAGTTAATTTATTTAATTTATCTTTAAATAAAGTGGTTAGGGTTGTTATTGGCAAACAGTAGACAATACATATATTGGAATACATATATTATTCTAATCTTTACTTTGCCATCAGTGTTGGCTATTAGTCCTATTTTTATGGATAACAAACCTAAGGAGAAATAGAGTCACTTGTCTAAGATTATACTCTTGGAAAAACTATAAATGGAATTATTATCAAAATACTCCAACACACTGAAGCAGTATGAAGGCTGACTCCCTTCCCCAGGAACTACAGAGGGAAAATACAAAGAAACTGCCAGGAGAGGCCCTGGCCAGTTGGCCTAGTGGTAGAATGTTAGCCTGGTGTGTGAATGTCCTGGGTTCGATTCCCAGTGAGGGCACACAGAAGAAGTAAGTGACCATCTGCTCCTCCCCCCCTCCCCCCCTTTTCCTTCTCTTTCTCTGTCTCTCCCCCTCCTCCAGCCATGGCTCGCTTGGTTGGAGCGCATCTTCCCTGGGTGCTGAGGATGGCTTGGTGGAGCCTCTGCTTCAGGTGCTAAAAATAGCTTGATTGTGAGCATGACCCCAGATGGGCAGAGCATCGGCCCCAGACAGGAGTTGCCAGGTAGATCTCGGTTGGGGTATATGCAGGAGTATGTCTCTCTATCTTCTCTCCTCTCACTTGGAAAAGAAGAAAAAAAAAATTGCCAGGTGTATGGGGGAGGCTTTAGCCCTTACTGGGAGGCATGACTACAAAGCCTGGGAGGGGACCGCAAGCCAGAACACTCTTGGTGTTCTGCCCTCCTGTCTTCTGTTAGTGCCTTGGGCCGATACCTCACACTTGTGGTTCTCCACTCTGGCATAGGTGCACCAGGTAACACAAACAAGGCAGCATGCCCTTGTGAGGCGCTAAGAAAAGCAAGTGGAAACTAACCTTGAAAGCAATTCTCCTCTCCTTTGCTTCCAAACCCTCACAGCAAGTGTAGCTGATTAATTTCTATAATGTTAGGATGCTTCTTCCAGGTGGGAAAAATATGAGGCCCAGTCCTAAGGGCCAGAAGTGACTGCCTGGCTTTCCCAGCTTGTCCTTGTCCTTTGCAGAACTTAGCTCTCTAACCTGAGCAACCCAAGGCTGTTACAAGCCACGGTCCACCCTTGTCTGACAAAACAGCCGATACCCCAGGGAAAAATGAGCTCACAAGCCAAAATGACGAGACATTTGAAGAGCACAAATCTTTCAAGTGGAAATAACTTAGCAGGGGCCATGTTTCACCAGAGGTAGAAATATTAGCACCAAAGACAGTATGACTAGGAAAAATATTAAAGGAGATACTAGGAGTTATTAGCTATTTGAAATAATAACAAGAAAATATAAATAGGACCAAGAATAAATATTAAATATGAAAAGATACTAGTTAAAATGCAGACAATAAATGAAATAAAGAGCAGAAAGAATTAGCTCTGGAATGGATTAATGAACTGAAAGACGAAATTGAGGGAAAATTCCCAAAGGGAAGAATAAAAAGTCAAAGAAATATAAAATAATATAGAAGTAAATCTAAGAGGAGATAGGTCAGGGAGAGCAGAAGTAGAAATAGTAACCCAGAATAATAGACCCTCCAGAAAAAGGGAGCTATAATGGAGAGGAAGAAATACTTGAAGAAATAATGGAGATAAATTTCTCTAAATGGAAGAGAAGAAAGAAGAAAAGGGGAAGAGGAAGGAGCAGCAGGGTCCAGATGGAAAGGGCTAGAGCAGTGGTCCCCAACCTTTTTTGGGTCACAGACCGGTTTAATGTCAGAAAATATAATATTTTCACAGACCAGCCTTTAAGGTGGGACAGATAAATGTATCACGTGACCAAGACAAGCGTCGAGTGAGTTTTAGACAGATGTAACAGAGGGAATCTGGTCATTTTTTAAAAATAAAACATCGTTCAGACTTAAATATAAATAAAACGGAAATAATGTAAGTTATTTATTCTTTCTCTGCGGACCAGCACCAAATGGCCCACGGAATGGTACCAGTCCGCGGCCCGGGGGTTGGGGACCACTGGGTTAGAGCGTCCCAGAGGGGATATATAAGACAAAAAAAAGCACTATTAGGTATCATAAGAAACTATAAGAAAATTGTAAAAGCTTCTAGAGAAAGGGACAGATCTTGCATTAATAACCAAGGATTAGATTAATTTCAGATGTTTCCATGGCAACACTAGAAACAATCACACACACACACACACACAGAAAAAAAATATGAAAAGAAAATGGAGTAATGTTTTCAAAGTATTGGGAGAAAATATCTAGAACCATAAAACCAAGAAATGTATATTAATCCAAATTGTTAATTAAGTATGAAGGGATGATAAAAATATTCTCAGGCATCAAAACCCTCAGACTATCCCGACAAGACTCATACAGATGTCAAGTTCATATTACGTACTTTGGTTAGAGAAGAGAAAATTTCAGGAAATAGTGTAAGATGTATATGAAATAACAGCGATCGAATACCTTAGTAGATTTTGACGTTGTCTTAAAAAGCAGCTAGAGCAAAGATAAAGAGAAATTATGACCATAATAACTCAGAACTCAAAGTCCAGATCAGTGGTTCTCCGAGTGTGGTACCTGCACCAGCAGCTGCAGAATCACCTGGGAATTAGTTTGAAGTACAGATTCCCAGGGCCCGCCCGAACCTGCCGAATCAAGAGGCTCAGCTGCAGAACCACCTTGGAATTAGTTTGAAGTACAGATTCCCAGGGCCCGTCGAACCTGCCAGATCAAGAGGCTCAGGGTAGGGGAACTAGCCAGCTGTGCTTTAAGAATTCCTCCCAGTGATTTAGACCTGGCACTAAAGTCGAAGAATCACTGTTCACAAAGTGGGGTTTGTAGACCCCTAGACATACATCCCTGAGACCCTTCCAGGGCATACACAAAGGCAAAAGAATATTCACAATAATAATTTGCATGATAATACTAAAATGGTATTCTCCTTTTCACTCTCCCTCATGAATGTATAGAGCAGGGGTCCCCAAACTTTTTACACAGGGGGCCAGTTCACTGTCCCTCAGACCTGTGGAGGGCCGTTGGAGGGCCGGACTATAAAAAAACTATGAACAGGCCCTGGCCGGTTGGCTCAGCGGTAGAGCGTCGGCCTGGAGTGCAGGGGACCCGGGTTCGATTCCCGGCCAGGGCACATAAGGAGAAGCGCCCATTTGCTTCTCCACCCCCACCCCCTCCTTCCTCTCTGTCTCTCTCTTCCCCTCCCGCAGCCAAGGCTCCATTGGAGCAAAGATGGCCCGGGTGCTGGGGATGGCTCCTTGGCCTCTGCCCCAGGCGCTAGAGTGGCTCTGGTCGCAACATGGCGACGCCCCGGAGGGGCAGAGCATCGCCCCCTGGTGGGCAGAGCGTCGCCCCTGGTGGGCGTGCCGGGTGGATCCTGGTTGGGCGCATGCGGGAGTCTGTCTGACTGTCTCTCCCTGTTTCCAGCTTCAGAAAAATACAAAAAAACAAACAAACAAACAAAAAAAACTATGAACAAATCCCTATGCACACTGCACATATCTTATTTTAAAGTAAAAAAACAAAATGGGAACGAATACAATATTTAAAATAGAGAACAAGTAAATTTAAATCAACAAACTGACCAGTATTTCAATGAGAACTATGCTCCTCTCACTGACCACCAATGAAAGAGGTGCCCCTTCCGGGTGTGCGGCGGGGGGGGGCCGGATAAATGGCCTCAGGGGCCACATGCGGCCCACGGGCGTAGTTTGGAGACCCCTGGTATAGAGTTTTCCAGAGGCAGATGATTTAGAAAATAAAAATTAAATGAACACAGAAACAAAGATGAGAATTCAGCTACCTTCTCTGAGGCAGACAAACAGAGCACACACGAAAGGCATAACCTGGCTGTCTTTACTCCAGGTGTGCAAGGTCGGGTCATTCAAAAGTCAACCAATGATGTGATTTCCCCAAATGAAGAGGATAAACAAAAATACAACAACATAATCACCTTAATAGGTTTTTTTAAACCTGTCATAAAATTTAATGATATTTTCATAATCTTTAAAAAAATTCTTAGCAAAATTTCTTAATCTGATCATGGCAAGAATGAGAGAGAGAGCCCTGGCCGGTTGGCTCAGCGGTAGAGCATCGGCCTGGCGTGCAGGAGTCCCGGGTTTGATTCCCAGCCAGGGCACACAGGAGAGGCACCCATCTGCTTCTCCACCCCTCCCCCTCTCCTTCCTCTCTGTCTCTCTCTTCCCCTCCCGCAGCGAGGCTCCATTGGAGCAAAGATAGCCCGGACGCTGGGGATGGCTCTGTGGCCTCTGCCTCAGGCGCTAGAATGGCTCTGGACGCAACAGAGCTATGCCCCAGAGGGGCAGGGCATCGCCCCCTGGTGGGCATGCTGGGTGGATCCCGGTCGGGCGCATGTGGGAGTCTGTCTGACTGCCTCCCCGTTTCCAGCTTCGGAAAAATGAAAAAAAAAAAAAAGAACGAGAGAGAGAGAGAAATGGAAGAGAGAGGGAGGGAGTGGGAGAAGGAAGGAGGGAAGGGAAGAAGGAAGAAAGGGAGGAAGGGAGGAAGGGAGGGAGGGAGGAAGGGAGGAAGGGAGGGAGGGAAGAAGGAGGGGGGGAGGTATGGGAGGGGAGGGGAGAGGAGGGAGGAAAGGGAGCAACCCTACAACACAGGAGGAATGGAATAGAAGCATGATTTCTAACGCTAATTGTATAGCAATTTGGGACCTTGAGGCAGGAGGGACCCACCCAAGACAACACCCCGTTCTCCTGGCCTCCCTCTTCACCTCCTTGGTTCACAGCAGGCACAGTACAGGTGCTAGAGACAGTAATTCAGGCGACCCTAATCCCTAAAGCAGCTCTAAAATACTTGATTGTTCTGCCGCACCTCCTAATCATTGAAGTGGGGTGTTTTCTGCAACCACCGGAATGAGGAGAGTTCCGCCTCTCATCAGAACCAGGGTGTGCTGACTTTACCCTTCCCTGTACCCAGCGCGTGGACTTAGCAGAGTTTCCGGATGGGGAAGTGATTGGATGGCTGCACTTTCCCAGCCCCCCCCACCCTTGGTGGGCCGAGTGTGTTCTGTCCTCTCCCTTCTCTTCCTCCTCTTGTCCCTCTATCTGATTTGGCTGGAGATTCTTGTTACTGTTTCCCATCATTCCCTTGCCTTTATCTCCTTGGAAATACCAATTCATGAACGTTTCAAGGAATGCCAGGCTTATTCCACGATTTGAAACGTTTGTAGGCTAACATTCTGTGCCCAGCACTGATATCAGTATGAAAGAAAAAAAAAAAAAACCAAGCGTTTAAAATGAAAAGAGAGATGGTAACCCTCGCATCCCCATCCATCCCAACTCTGGGAAAACACATGTCTTTTGTTTCTGATTCAGAATACGAATTTTCCCACAAGGCTCCCAGCTTCACAAACTCCCAGCTTCCTTAGGAAAATCCCATGAGTCTGGGCAGCCACCTTATCCTGTCTCAGGGAGGGCGGCGCTGCAGGAGGCTGCCTAGAAAAATGGGAACAACTGGCTATTTAAGGCCTGGTTTGTACATCATTTGCATAATGTAGGAACTATTTTACATAATTTATATTTATAACGACACAAATCGAATTAGTCCACATAATTATATCATAAAATTTATAAATGACTTCCCATAATTCTGAATCCTGAGCAACTCTGAAGGGCCTAATCCACTTAGCCCTCCCCTTACCCCTGCAGAGGGCCGGCAAACTGAAAACTCCCCGTGGAAAGTTCTTTTCCTAGTGGGAAGCCAGAAAGATTTCTGGGTCCCAGGAAGACATCATCACTTCCGGTTCCCCTCCCAGGGGACAGTTGGATGAGGGGACTTCCCCCTCAGCTCCACTTATTGGGATGGTAACAAGTAGGCTCCTCATGTCCCCCAGCCTGCCGGCTGCTGTTAAGTCTTGAAATCATTGTAGTGTTTGTATAGCACTGGCAAAGGGACAGTTGCCTCCTGGCTGTTTAAAGGGACAGCATGGTGACTGTCCTCTGCTTTGTTGGAGCTCTGTCCCTTTGGGGTCAGATTCCTTGAGGAGGTGAAGGACATGCAATGGGTTGGTGGACCCAGCCCAGAGGGCGGAAGCCACCTGGGGCCATGGCCTTCCTCGGCCCTCTTCATATTTCTCCCTCGTGTGGGGATCCTGTCACAACTCCCAGTCGCCTCTCTCACACACGGAAGCCTAGTGTGATGCGTAGGTCTTTAAAGATAGGAGCGGCTCTTTCTTAAGTGTACAGGCATCTTAATTCAACCCAGCTGGTGGTCTCTGCTCTCTCATCACAGACCTGGCCTCCCATCAGGGGTCTCAGGGCTGGGTGCAGAGGGGCGGGGCAGCCTGGGCTTCAGGCAGTCAGCACAGAGGGCCTTCTGGCGCCCTGGTCCTTTGTTTGGCTGCTGGGTAACAGATAGCACACTTGCTGTAGGGCGAAGGGACTTTGAGGTCTCCAAAGGGCTGAAAGGTCTCGGAACACGTCTCCAAGGCAGGCTACAGGATCATGTCATCTAGAAACTTGAAATAATACAAACAATGGTTCTAGAATCCCCATGCCACTTGGGAAAAGGATGTGGGAAGAAGAAAATGAGATCCTATCGGTGAAGCACTTAGAAAGTGACAGGGTGAAGGACCTATAGTAGCAACAACAGTCATGGGCCCCACTGTGTAAACATTCTGTGTACTATCCTATGCTGCTCCTCATCGGTGGCAACAATGTCTCGCTAGTACTAACTCTGCCAACGTCATCAAGATGCCTGACTTCTGTTATAATATTGGCCTGACCAGGTGGTGGTACAGTGGATAGAGTGTCAGACTGGGATGCGGAGCACCCAGGTTCAAGACCCTGAGGTCACCAACTTGAGCACAGGCTCATCTGGTTAGAGCAAAAGCTCACCAGCTTGGACCCAAGGTCACTGGCTTGAGCAAGGGGTTACTCGGTCTGCTTGTAGCCCCACGGTCAAGGCACATATGAGAAAGCAATCAATGAACAACTAAAGTGTAGCAATGAGCAACAAAAAACTATAATGATTGATGCTTCTCTTCTCTCTGTCCCTGTCTATCCCTCTCACTGACTCTCTCTCTGTCTCTGTAAAAATAAATAAATAATATTGGTCTCATTTTCTTGGGCATATCTATTAACTCGTTCAACAGAAATTTTTAAATACCTATTATGTATCAAGCTACGTCCAAAATGGGAGATCCAAAGATAGGCAAGAAGTGGTCCCTGTTCTTAAAAGGCTTACAATCTAGTTGGAGAAAGAGACTCCTGGCAATCAAGTCACACATAAAGCAGAGAGAGAAAAGGAAACTCAGTCGTGTAATGAAGCATAACGTTAGGAGTCCATATAGAGCAGGCAGTGGAGCTGTGAAGGGAACAGCCCGCTGGAATGGGAAGGAGCAGGGAAGGGAATGAGAAAAGGCTCCTAGGTGCAGGGGGTGGGGTGGGGGTGGGGTGGGGGTGGGGGTGGGGGTGGGGGTGGGGTGGGGGTGGGGGTGGGGGTGGGGGTGGGGGTGGGGGTGGGGGTGGGGGTGGGGGGAGGGCAGCTTGTACTGTGTTGAGAACCGAAGGAGGATGCAGCGTCCACCAAGTCATAAAGGAAAAAGGGGTGAGGTTGTTCCAGCAGCCTGAACAGTGTGGGACAAACCACAAGGCCATGAGTCACCCAGAAGTGTTAGTACAACGGCAAGTCCTGTGTGAGTCCGGAGCCAGGAAGGCAGGGAGTCCAGGCAGGAGGAGGGCGGAGCGGGCTGCAGCCCCACCGTAAAGGACCTTGCTTGCCTGCCTACTCCCACCTCTGGGCAGCCAGACAAAGAGAGGCGGCCGGCCAGATGCTAGGGAACAGCTTGAGGCCTGAGATAACAAGCACAGCCAAGACAGAAACCCCACCATCCAGGCATTCGGCGGGAAGGGGGGCGGGGAGGGGCGTACACAGCGCAGCCTAAACTCCAGCGCGGCACGGGGCCGGTTCTGTAACTCGGGAACTTGGACTTTTGTTGTTGCCCCAGGACGGGATTCGGAGAGCACACGATGCCCAGTGTTGAAACTCCCTGTTTGGAAGGCAGAACCACGGCACATCTGGGAAAGGTTAGGGTCAAACGTATAAACGAGCCGAGCAGAGCACATTTCTCCGACAGGCTGTCTGTGACGTCAATGGCTGCTGGCTTCGGACAGAGGCGGCTCTCTTGTGCGGGAGTCAGGGGCCCATTAACTTTGCCCAGTGCCTGAGTGTTTATGTGGAAAATGTGAGGCCAGGAAGTGTCTCCTAATTATGATTGGGAGGTTGTCAAGTAACAATTCTTTAGCAGCTGGTTTCTGTCTTTCCTACCTTTCAGCTCCCCTCGTCTCCTATTTTCTCTTTTGTAGGATTTCTTTCCTTCTTTTTCTTTCATTCTCTCTTTCCTTTGGATGAGATTTAAAGATAGGGCTTTTCTGGTGAGGGAAAGAGGGTGGGAGGAGGGTAGTATTGATTCTAGACGGGACTTAAGGTGATTTGACTAGTGAAATCTTTTTTTTTTTTAATGTTTATTTTGTAAATTTCAGAGAGAGAAGAAGGGAGAGAGGGAGAGAGACAGGAACATCAATCCATTCCTGAATGTGCCCTGACCAGGGATCGAAACGGCCACCTCTGTGCTTCGGGATAATGCTCTAACCCAGTGGTCCCCAACCCCCCGGGCCACAGACCGGTACCAGTCCATGGGCCATTTGGTACTGGTCCACAGAGAAAGAATAAATAACTTACATTATTTCCGTTTTATTTATATTTAAGTCTGAACGATGTTTTATATTTTAAAAATAACCAGATTCCCTCTGTTACCTCCATTTAAGACTCACTCTTGACGCTTGTCTCATAAGTTCGACAATTATATTTAAAAACACCACAGTTTTTATGCCAGTTGCATACTTTTACTTGGTGCATTTATCCGTCCCACCCTAAAGGCTGGTCTGTGAAAATATTTTCTGACATTAAACTGGTCCGTGGCCCAAAAAAGGTTGGGAACCACTGCTCTAACCAATTGAGCTATATCCGGCCAGGGCGAGGAGTGAAATCTTAAAGAATCCAGATACAAGAACATCTTGATAGCTGGCATCAGAGAGATGAGGACACTTATTCTTCATAACAAGCTCGTTAAGCTGATCTTAGTCTAAGTGAGAAACTGAGGGTTTGGGACGCTCAGAGCCATAATTAGCCAGGAGTTACAGTTAGTGTGTAGCCACAGTGCTAAACCAGGTCTCCCTAACTTCAAAGGCTATGCTTACTTTCAGCCTCCTGCTGAAAAGAGGTGAAATTGTGGAAATGAATGGAGACTTGGTAGGCTCTGACATCAGCCCCACGAGAACATCATAAAAAAGTAGAAGAAAAATAGAAACTGAGATATATAGGGAGGGGCAAAAGTAGGTTCACAGTTGTTCATATGGAAAATAATACAGTAAACTTGTGTTTTGCATACTCAACAACCGTATAAACCTACTTTTGCCCCGCCCCACATAAAAAAATAACAGCTTGTGTTTATTGAGAACAGATGTTGTACTACAGAATTTTCATGCATCATCTAATTAATCCTCACAACAACCTCTGAAGAAGGAACTTTTTTTATTGGCACATTATAGATGAGTCACTGAGACCCAGAGAGGTCAAGCAGCTTGCCCGAGATCACACTGTGATTAAATGGAGGGTTAGCAGTCACTCACTTGGCTCCCAACTGAATACACTTAACTCCCATGCTGCACTGCCTCTTGAGGAAAAGACAGAAGAACGGAAACCACGCGGACAAAAGCAAAGCCAAGGAAAAGCCCCAGGATGCTGTAAGATACACCAGAGCTCAGAAAATGCTGGTGGTCCGCCTGGCCTGTGGTGGCGCACTAGATACAGAATCAACCTGGAATGCAGGGGTCACTGGTTCGAAACCCTGGGCTTGCCTGGTCAAGAAACGTACAAGAAACAACAACTACAAGCTGATGCTTCCCTTTCCTCATTCCCCCGCCCCCCTGTCTCTCAACTACAGAAAAGAATGAAGAAGAAAGTAAAGGGGGATGCGAGCCCATCCCCTGGGAAGGACAATTGCTAACATTTTAGTCAACTTCCACCACATATGTACACACAACCCAGATGCCAGCTGGGTTCTTCAGGACCTTAAGACTGAAGAATGATTCTCACGAACCTCTTCTCTTTGTCTTGAGGGGGATTCCATCGTGTTCCCCGTGATTTCTGTGAAATACTCCAGGGCTTCTATGTTCATGGTCGGCTCTGGCTCTGACTTCTCTGAATTTTGGTTCTCTACTATGTCTTAAACAGCTATTTGTTGAGTTCCAGTCTGGTGTTAACCTAAAGGAGTAAATCCAGTTCTTTGTGTGCGAAACAAACAGTAATAAATGGGAGTTGCGTGGAAACAATGCAAATAACTAAAACCCACCACGTTATTTGGGTATTTGTCGGGGACCGAAAAATCAACAGAGTTTTTAGAGTTTAAATTTCTGGGGGACAGAGCTGTGGGGAACTGACTTAAGCTGACAGTCTGCCCAACCCCCCACCTCGCTTGCAAAAAGCTAAGCCCTTCCTCACACCTCCATGTTAGCTGTGATGCTCGTCCTGCCTCCCATGTTCCCCGGAAAGACTGGCTTCTTTGTGTTTGTTCATGTATGGTGGGGGTTTTCTGCACTGGGTGGAATTCTTGGGTTGCCTTGGGAACTATAATCAGAAAACTCATTGATTTGCTAATAGCCCACTTTGCCCTATAAATAAAGGAAGATGCGGTTTTGTGGGCACAGCCTGCGGCCATGTTTCCTGCGAGGCGGGCTGTGTCTGCCAGCAGTAACTGAAGAGCCCTCCCAACCCATCTGTTATTCTTCAATTCTCTGAGTGTATTTTTCTTAATTCCGCACCGTTCTCTCTCGGGACCTGAAAATACTGGTCGCGCAGGTGTGCAACAAGTAATTCTCATTTCTTTTTTCTCCTGGCCCTTTCCCTCCCTTTCCTCTCCTCTCCTGCAGCCCCCAAATTCTTGTGCATTTTGAAGGCACCGTGATGCAGCCAGCTGTCTCACTCTCAAGTTTGTATTTTGCTATTCCAAGGTTTTGATACCTCACCTTCTTCTCCCAGGAGCTTATGAAACTAGCTTACTAAACACAATACTCTTTTTAAAAAAGAAAATCCAGTGTCTACTGGTAGGATTTTTTTTAACCTCACTTTTTCACCATGCCCATAAATATAGATTGGCATGCACCATTAATCTTTAAGAAAGGAATCACATGCAGATATTTGCAAATATGTTTGACTTTTGATTCCCCAGAGCACATTTCAAGGCCAGAGTACCATGAAGCACACTTCACGAAACATTGGGTAAGTCCTGTTAGGAAATATACAAGGAAGCAAACTACTTGGGGACAATGGCACATTCTGCCTTATGACTAATGCCTGGAGATCAGCAAGTTCCCTCGCACTCAGTAGTGTGGCTGAATGAAAAAGGCACTGAGAGCCTGACCAGGCGGTGGCGCAGTGGATAGAGCATCGGACTGGGATGTGGAGAACCCAGGTTCAAGACTCTGAGGTCACCAGCTTGAGTGCGGGCTCATCTGGTTTGAGCAAAAAGCTCACCAGCTTGGACCCAAGGTCGCTGGCTCAAGCAAGGGGTTACTCAGTCTGCTGTAGCCCCACGGTCAAGGCACATATGATGAGAAAGCAATCAATGAACAACTAAGGTAACACAACAAAAAACTGATGATTGATGCTTCTCATCTCTCTCCGTTCCTGTCTGTCTGTCCCAGTCTACCCCTCTCTCTGACTCTCTCTCTGTCTCTGTAAAAAAATAAAAGAAAATTAAATTTAAAAAAAAGAAAAAGGCACTGAGAAAAATCAAAGGCGCTATCCTCCACTCCACCCCCAAAATGTGGGATATGGAAAAAGAAAATAAGTCATTTGAAGTAATTAGAAATGAAATCTTTAAAGCTCTACTACCACAAGAATGATCTGGGTAAAATGTCTTATTATTGGTTATAAACTATTTTTTTGTTGTTGTTATTAATTGAATTTATTGGGATGACATTGGTTAATAAGATTATATAGGCTTCAGGTTGCAGTTCTACAATACATCATCGAACTGATTTATTCTTAAGATTTTAGACAGGGCACTTCCTTTATGGAGTCATCAAGATGGCAGCCGAATGCTCCACCCTGCAGATGTTGGATGTCGCTACCACCCCCTCATGTAGCGTGTTGCCCGTGCAGCTGGTGTGGCCCTGAACACACTACCGTATTCTGGGTTAATTTTATGGGTCAACTTTGCTAGGCCATGGTGCTCAGCTGTTTGCTCAAACATTATTCTGAATGTGTCTATAAAGATGTTTTATGGAGAGGCAGACATTTAAATTGTTGGACTCTGTGTAAAGCAGATTTACCCTCCATACTGTGGGTGGGACTCATCCCATCAGCAGAAGGCCTTAATGGAACGCAGATGGACTTCCCCAGAGCAGTAAGAGTTTCTAACAGCAGCTCTAGCCTCTGCACTAGGACCGCACCTCTTCCCTGGGTCCCCAGCGTGCCCCAGCCCTGCAGGTTTGGAATTGCCAAGCTTCCATCATTACGTAGCTCAACTTTTCATGTAATTCTCTCTCTGTCTCTCTCTATATATGTTTTATATTTTTATACATTATAAATGTATAAAATATATATGTATACACATACATATAATATATATACATTCTGTTGTTTCTGTTTCCCTGGAGATCCCTGACTAATAATCTATTTGCCCCTTGTCTGCTTCCATAGTTAAGTAGAGGGGCAGGAGCATGGCTATATACCTCTTAAAAAGCAAAAAGGAAAGACCCATAGGATTTACAAAAAAAAATCAAAGAAGGTAACTTACTTAAAATATCGTATATGGAAAAATTTCAGCTCTCCATACTTATTAGAGATACAAATTAGATTTGTAAAAATATACTACTAATATGCAGCAGAACATTCAAAATTGATGGTGGCCCAGGGAAACAGCACTAGGTGGTTTAATGTGGTTGCTGTGCAGGGACAGAGTGGCAGGAAGTAGGACTAATACTTCCTGTTTTTCCTCTCTTCCTGAGCTTCCTGGCAGACATCTTATCCGTGCATGGTTTTCTATATCATCTCGTAAATGAAACCAGATTGTGAATGTCCATAAATGCCCTAGGAAGCAGTTCAGATTTCATTCTCTAAGCAGGCAATGGAAGACTTTTTAGAGGTTAAGTAGAGGCCCTGGCCGGTTAGCTCAGTGGTAGAGCATCGGCCTGGCATGCGGAGGTCCCGGGTTCGATTCCCGGCCAGGGCACACAGGAGAAGTGCCCATCTGCTTCTCCACCCCTCCCCCTCTCCTTCCTCTCTGTCTCTCTCTTCCCCTCCCACAGCCGAGGCTCCATTGGAGCAAAGATGGCCCGGGCGCTGGGGATGGCTCCTTGGCCTCTGCCCCAGACGCTAGAGTGGCTCTGGTCACAACAGAGCGATGCCCCGGAGGGGCAGAGCATCGCCCCCTGGTGAGCAGAGTGTCACCCCCTGGTGGGCGTGCCGGGTGGATCCCCGTCGGGCGCATGCGGGAATCTGTCTGACTGTCTCTCCCCGTTTCCAGCTTCAGAAAAATACAAAAAAAAAAAAAGAGGTTAAGTAGAAAAATAGCATGATCTAATCTGTATGGTCGGTGGGTTGAAGAAAAGCAAATATGTCAAAGGGTACACTAGTGAGATTCAGTAAATGTTCACTCTGTGCTTATTTATTGGACATCAAAATGCACAAAGTTCCACTCTCCATGCTAAGGAATAAATGTAAATGGTTGAAATCCCTACTCTTATGGATACTATTGTCCAGGGGAAATATTTCTGTAGTCCATGGAGAACGTAATGAAATTAAATGAGAAACCCAAGAATCTGAGAATATTTGACCTAATCGGAGCATCAGCAAGGACTTGGTTCAACCTTCTGATATTTACAGAAAATAAAGATAAGCTAAGAAAGGACCAGACTTCTAACTTGAGTTTGGCAGCCATATATTCCAGTGTGGATGACAATGTTAGATTTGGGGATCTGTGCTTCAAATTTTTACACATGGAAAAAGTTTTGCATGAACTTTGTATTTATCTTAATAAAATGCTTCATCATTGAGAAAGAGGTCAAAGAGCAGTTTTGGAAAAGTATGCAATGGTGCTATCTTCTTACCTAAAACACAGAGACAGACGAAGCTAGAGAGCGACATTTGATTTGGATGGTAACACGACGATGGAGCAGACCATGCACAGATAAGAAAGATGTCAGCCAGGAAGCTCAGAAAGAGCAAAAAACAGGAAGTGGGAGTGTAGGAACATCAGTAACACACAGCACTGCAACGTAGGTTGGCGACAGCAGGTATCTGAGCGTCAGAAAGAATGCACTCTGACATCTGACAGTTTCACGTGAATTTTTGAATTGTGCCTAAGATGAATGATTTAAGTTTATTTATTCAATTGTTTAAATAAAAGTGTTTAAATGGGCTTACATAACCCATGATTGACTATCCAAGTACATTTTGCATGTTCTGGATCAGGGGTAGTCAACCTTTTTATACCTACCGCCCACTTTTGTATCTCGGTTAGTAGTAAAATTTTCTAACTGCTCGCTGGTTCCACAGTCATGGTGATTTATAAAGTAGGGAACTAACTTTACTTTATAAAATTTACAAAGCAGAGTTACAGCAAGTTAAAGCATATAATAATAATTACTTACCAAGTACTTTATGTCTGATTTTTGCTAAGTTTGGCAGAATAAATCTTTATAAAACAACTTACTATAGTTAAATCTATCTTTTTATTTATACTTTGGTTGCTCCACTACCACCCACCATGAAAGCTGGAACGCCCACTAGTGGGCAGTAGGGACCAGGTTGACTACCACTGGTCTAGATGGCCACTCTATAACCATTTGAGGGCCATCATTGCATTTGTGCTGATAATGGTATTGGTACTGAGCAAAAGACAGATGACTGCACAGAGCACTTTGAAATAAGGTTTAGAGTTATGCAAACAGAAAGAGCGGTGAGAGAATGGAGGCATCGCCGAGAAGCTGTGGAAGAAGGTAACTTAGGCATCCTAAATGTACAGCTCCCTGTGCTGTGTCTATCAGGACCACATTCAGGCTGTGACTGAATAGATGCTGTGACATCCGTCACAACTCCGTAGAAATATGTAAGAATAGTAAATATAAATGAAGAAATGTCATCATCTTTAAGGCTATAAAGCCTAAGAAAATAATGATTATTAAAAATTATTACATAACTGAAACAGAAAAGTAGTGATTCAACCCAAGCAACGTGACTCCCTAAACCATCCAGTTCTAACACATTTGTCCTTTTGTAAGAACTCGTTTGTATAGTGATTTTCTCCACTAAATGGTAAACTCCTATAAAGTAAGATTACTGCATTGAGTTTTAATAGCTTTATTGAGATAAAATTCACATACTATACAATTCACCAATTTAAAGTACAATTCAGTGGTTTGGGTATAATGCATTATTAATTTTTAAAATTATGTTTATTTTTTAAAAAGAGATAGACAGGAAGGGGGAAGAAAGAGATAAAAATCATCAACTTGTAGTTCCAGTACTTTAGTTGCGTCATTGATTGCTTCTTATACATGCACTGACCAGGGGGCTCAAACCAAGCCAGTGACCCCTTGCTCATGCCAGCAACCTTGGACTCAAGCCAGCGACCTTCGGGCTTCAAGCCAGTGACCTCTGGGCTCAAGCCAATGACATTGGGATCATGTCAATGATCTTGTGCTCAAGCCAGTGACCTTGCACTCTAGCCAAAGAGCCTGCACTCTAGCCAGTGACCTCAAGGTTTTGAACTGGGGCCCTCACATCCCAGGTCGAAGCTCAATCCATTGCACCACCACCAGTCAGATTAAAAATTATGTTTAAATAGATGTAAATAAAATTTGCCACTTTATCCATTCTTAAGTATACAATTTGTTGGCATTAATTAAACTCACAAGGTTGTGCAACCATCACTACACTCTATTTCCAAAACTTTTTCATTACCCCAAACATAATTAAGCAATAGCTTCCCATTTCTCCTTTTTCCAGCCCCTGATAAGCTCTATTTTACCTTCTGTATCTATTAAATTACCTAGAAGAGTGTCTTACTGATCCTTGTTTTTCATTTTCTTGAAATGCTGAGCACATAGCAAATAATCAATAAATATTTGTTGAACAAATGTATAAAAGAATAGGATGAAGTCATGTTGTCCTGCATCTTTGCCTAAACTCTTTAATTCTCTAGTATGCCTTCTCCTCCTTCTCTACCACCCTGACTGTTCCTATCATCTTTATTTAACACCCAGTTTATAAGCTCATCTAGGCAACCACTCTCTTGTCCATGCCCTTATATCATATCCTCCAAACACATGGCATAAGGCTTCAGCTGCACAGAGGTCAGTGAGCTGGTAAAATGGCAAAGATATGGAGATGCATGCAAGAGGCTTCTATACCATCAGAAAATGAGTATGTGCAAGGGCATTTCACATGGACAGAGATGACCAAACAGAAAGTCCCTTGATTGTTTATCACCTGCAGACATGTTAAATAAGTTTGCAGTGATAGTCCCCACACAACGGAAGAGACATTTTTAAGGCAGACTCATCCTGAACGCCACTCTCTCCCAGCAAATACCACAGCAGTAGCCAACAGCCCTGTCTTCCCAAAGCACAGAATGAGGAAGAGCAAGATGGGAAGGGAGCAGGTTCAGCAGAAAGGAAACACGAGGAGAGACACATTGTTTTTGACATGACTTATGGATGACAAGTAGAGGCATACAAACAAATAAGAAAAGGGGTGTCATGTCTTCCAGCTGTTTAAAAAAAAAAAGCATCCCTGGTCAGTTGGTTCAGCAGTAGAGTGTCAGTCTGGTGTGTGGATATCCTAGGTTCGATTCCCAGTCAGGGCACATAGGAGAAGCAACCATCTGCTTCTCCACCCTTCCCCCTCTTCCTTATCTCTCTCTCTCTCTCTCTTTCTCTCCCTTAGCCATGGCTCAGTTGGAACAAGTTCGCCCCAGGTGCTAAGAATGGCTCCATGGCTTCACCTCAGATGCTAAAATAGCTCAGTTCCTGAGCTATGATCCCAGATGGGCAGAGTATTGCCCCCTACTGGGTTTTCCAGGTGGATCTTGGTCAGGGCGCATGCAGGAGTCTGTCTCTCTGCCTCTTCACTTCTCACTTAAGAAAAAAAAAAAGCAACAGCTGCAGCTGCCATTCTGCTGGGTATCTTGAAGGTGAGCTCTTTCTCTAGAATCCCACCATGAATTATTAGAGCAGTAGTTGAAACTACAGAAGTGCTGTTGATACACTTAAAATCTGCACTTTTAGCAATTATGCACAGATAGAGAATTTTCTGCATTTGGTATAAAATCACTGATAGAAGTAGTGATAGTAACATACAAAATTGGCAGGCCTCTATCTAGATGGACTAATGAAAAGAAGAAGATTTAAATTACTAACGTTAGAAGTGAAAGTTGGGACCTTACTGCCAATTCCACAGATACAAAAAGGTTTATAAGAGTATACTATGAACAATTGTACACCAATAAATTTGATAACCAAATAAAATGGACAAACTCCTGAAAACACAAAACCTACCAAGATTAAATTATGAAGAAATATAAAATCTAAAATAGACTTGTAACTAGTTAAGAAAGTGAATCAGTAATAAAAATCTCTCAAGAAAGAAAAGGCCTGGATTGATGACATCACTGGTAAATTCTATCAAACAGTTTATAAAGAATCAATAGCAATCTTTCTCAAACATTTTCAAAAAATTGAAGAGAAATCAATACTTTCTAACTCATTCTATAATGCCAGAATTACCCTGATACAAAATCTAGGTAAAGATACTACAGAAAATAAAATTACAGACTAATAACTTTTATAAAAACTGATGCATAAATTCTCACTGAAATAAGTCAAATTCAGCAGTATTTTGAAAGGCATATACACCATGGCCAACTGGGATTTATTTCTGGAATGTAAGGAGCATTCAAAATGTAAATTTTGATTCATGTAACAGATCACATTAACTGAAGAAAAGGGGAAACACATGATCATCTCAGCATGCATGTGACAAAATTCAACACACTTTTGTGACAAAAACACTCATAAAACTAATAGGAGAAAATTCTCTTGACATAATTTAAGTCATATGTGAAAAACTTATTGCAAACATCACACTCGATGGTGAGAGATTGAAAGTTTCTCCTCTAAGATTAGTAACAAAGCAAGGATGCCCATTCTCATCACTTCTATTTAACATAGTACTGGAAATTCTAGCCATAGCAATCAGGCAAGAAAAATAAATAAAACAGCCGAATTGGAAATAAAGAAATAAAATGATCTCTCTTTGAAGATGATATAATATTGTGCGTAGAAAACCCTATAATTACACATACACACACAACAGTTAGAATTGATAAATGAGTTCAGCAAAATGGCAAAATAAAAAGTCAACAAATGAATCTATCTAGCTGTTGGTGAAATAAGTTTGTAAATATGATATATATGTTTACTCGCCTATAGTTTGCATTGGGTGTGGGGACAGGCTGTAAGCAGGCAGGGTTGTTATAGCCTAAGGCTTAGTTTTAAAACTAAGCTTTTCTCCACACCCTTGACTGTTGCATGATAGGAGGTGGTGCACTCTTATGAGGAATCCCATTATGCCTCAGATAAGTGACTTTGTATCAGACTTCTTGTTTGTATATTGGATTAAAGGTTTTGATTTCTACACTATAAAATGGGGCAGAGGAGCCCATGTTGGAGGAGAGCAGAGAAAGGCCATATGGAGGAGAGGAGAAGCAGCCAAGATGGTGGAGTGCTGAAGGAGAAGCCAGTTTGTGCAGAGTTTGTGCAGGAGAAGGAGATGGGGAACAGAGGTGAATAAGGCTGGTGAGGTAGAAACCTTTGATTCTAGGAAACTCAGATAAGTCCGTGGCTTTGGGAGTCCTGAACGGAAAGAGAAGTGTTTTCTCACTGTATTTCTTTCCCACTGAGTGTAAGCTAGGAACAAAGCCAATGGCCCACCAGTTCTTAGCTCTGTTGTTTCATCACCATCTGTCCGAATCAAATGTGAACCTGCACTGGCCAGGCAGCTGTGACGGTGGCCATGGTTACTGGCCTTACACTAGCCTTTTCTCTTTTCAAAACTCCAGACCCAGGAGTGTACTTGAGTAGCACATAGACTTTCACATCTGCATGTTCACAGCAGAGCTCTCAGCCTGTCCCCCCAGTATCTGCTCCTTTCCCAGCCTCTCCCATTTTCATAAGTGGCATCATCATGCACCCAACTGTTCAAACCAAAATGTTAGGAGATATCCCTGATTCTTCTCTTTCCCCTACTCTCCTCTGAAAGCCAGTAGCCATGGCTACCATCACAGCAGCCTGGCCCATGCAGGTTCGCATTGGATTCGGACAGTCGGTAAAGAAACAACAGAGTCAAAAACTGGTGGGCCATAGTCTTTAATTCTAGCTTGCACCCAGCGGGTAAGTAAAACTACACACTGGGCTCCAAAATCCACTCACACTCAGTGCTCACAAAGCTACTGATTTATCCGAGTTTCCTAGAATCAAAGGTTTCTAGCTCACCAGACTTATTCACCTCTATTCCCCATCTCCTTCCTTCTCCCTGCACAAACTCTGCCCAAACTGGCTTCTCTCTCAGCACTCTGCCATCTTGGCTGCTTCTCCTGGCCACATGGCCTCTTTCTGCTCTCTCCTCTAATGATAATCTTAGGAACCAAGAGCAACCTCCTATTCTGCCCCCATTTTATAGTGTAGAAATCCAAACCTTTAATCCAATATACAAAATAGGGAAGTCTCTAATACAAAGTCACTTCTCTGAGGCATGATGGGATTGTACCGCCCCACATCAAAAAGGGTGGGAAAGGCTTAGTCCCAAAACCAAGCCCCAGGCTACAAGGATTCTGCCTGCCCACAGCCAGCCCCCAACACACATTAACATCACCTGGGCAACGACCTCCTCGTGGGCAGCGCCATCTTTAACAAAGTGAGCATAATACATTTTATCCTCCCAACACCCTCTCCCCAAAGCAGTCATCGGTGAATATTGCCAGTGCTGCTCTCAGAATAGGCCAAAGGCTGGCAAGTTACTTTTATTCCTGTTTTAAAGATGAGGACACAGCCCCACAGGAGTTTCCCAGCTGGCCCAGTAACCCACACACATAACGCTAAGAGGTGACCCCAAACCCAGGTCTCCAAAGCCTGCACTTTTATCCCACTCGACAGGGCCATTCCAGGTCACAGCGTCACAGCAGCAAATCAGGACGCAGAACATTTCGGGTAGATACCCAAAGAATTGAAAAACCTTAAAACCATGATGTACCCTTGAAGGAGGATACAGGAAAACAATGTAAATACCACAGAAGAACTCAAAACACCCTGAAACCATTAAGCGGAGGGGCAAATAGGAGCCAACAGACTCATATCTGAAGCATATCTGATGAGAACGATCTGTCCTCACAACAGTGTGGTTAAGCTGGAACTGGGCCCTGAGTCACCAAGAAAAACTTTAGTCAAGTTCAGTCTCTTATCTTAAGGGTAGCAGTAAAAATGATAAGGGATTTAGGAGAGATTTCTAATGGGTATTTAATATAAAAGAAGAGTTGGTGCTAGAAGAAAATTCATTGAACAGAGTTTTACTAAGTAGTAGTAGTATGCCCAGTGTGCCTAGGCAGTATTCTTGGCATGGGGGATACAACAGGTAAAGAAGAAAGAAAGAAAGAAAAAAGATCAAAATCCCTAACCTAATAGAGCTTCCATTTTGGTGGTTACAAACACACCTTGTATAAAATGTTAAAGGGTCAGATAAGGCCCTGGCCGGTTGGCTCAGCAGTAGAGCGTCAGCCTGGCGTGCGGGGGACCCGGGTTCGATCCCCGGCCAGGGCACATAGGAGAAGCACCCATTTGCTTCTCCACCCCCCCCCCTTCCTCTCTGTCTCTCTCTTCCCCTCCTGCAGCCAAGGCTCCATTGGAGCAAAGATGGCCCGGGCGCTGGGGATGGCTCCTTGGCCTCTGCCCCAGGCGCTAGAGTGGCTCTGGTCGCGGCAGAGCGACGCCCCGGAGGGGCAGAGCATCGCCCCCTGGTGGGCGTGCTGGGTGGATCCCGGTCGGGCGCATGCGGGAGTCTGTCTGACTGTCTCTCCCCGTTTCCAGCTTCAGAAAAATACAAAAAAATAAAAATAAAAAAATAAAGGGTCAGATAAGTAGACTACTTTGTATCATGTTTTTACTATTAATTTGGGGGCCTCTGTACACCTTGTAAGTCTAAGCTAAACTATCTGTGACTCAGTCAACAGGTCCTTACACCCCTATTAGAACATTAAGACACGGCTTCAATTCTTGCGACAGCCATCGCCGCATTAGCTCAGCTTGGGGGGCCCCACACACAGTCTGATCTCGGTCGTTGTTGTGTTGGGCTCCGTGACAGTGAACAGAAGAGATCGTGTTCTGCTGAGCTTAATCCAGGACGAGGAAACTCTGAGCCCATTTGGACCAAGAGAGGCAAACCCGTGGAGGGACCAGTGCCCAGGCTCAGTCTCCAGCTAACATGTGGGAAAGTTACATAATCGCCCTTTCTTATTCTTTTCATCTCCCCAACCCTGCTTGGCTTCGGGTGACCTGTCAGATGTTCACCCTTGCCTTCCCGCCGCTTCTCCTGCTCTGGAGCTGCACCCTGCTGCTGTTCTTGGGAGTAAAGGAAGAGTCTGGGAGAACATTGGGCCAATTCCTCCTGGCCCACTTGACACCTCAGCTTGAAGTCAAGGTCCCACTTTCTTCTTAGAGACCCACCCCTTGCCTTTCCCGGCTGCCAGAGAAACAGACGGCTTCTGCCAGTTTTCAGAAACTGAAGTCTTTTGATGGTGCAAGAAGTCAGACTGTGTTTTGGTACAAGCTTCCCAAAGCTCTGGGGATCCTCTTAGGAGATCAGCCAACATTAAAGGTTAGAAGGGAGTAGGAGGGGAAAGCTGTTGGCTCCAACATCAAATCCCACCACTGCCGCCTTTAAACAAGGACTATCCGATGAAGGCCTCACAGAGCGAGCCGCATGCATGAAGTTGGAGAGCCCACTGACTTTCTGCCTCTCAGAAGGAGACGAGCCCTTCTCACAGCAAGAGAATGAATGGCAAGTGTGGAAATAGTTCTTCCTGAGCTGGATGCTCTGCTGAAGCAGGAGTGAGGGGGGTTTGGAAGGAGACTTTCCACCCCGGTGTGTGCGGTGCTTCTAGGGGCAATACTGGCTGCGAGCTTCAGGGCTCACCATTTGCAAGGTTTTGTGCTCTGTGCTGTAGAGTCAGTGGGAAGCCTTTGAAGAAAGGTTCTTCCACCCTTCTCCCCACCCAGGCCTTGCAGAAGGACCTGGCTAGACGCAACGATCTGGAAACAGTCAAAATCCAGTTGCTATTTGGCCCTCCACTTGCAGGCAATGTGAGCTGTCTGTTTTTGATTACTCAGTTCTTATCACATCAGTCTGTTCTTTCTTGGAAGCAAGTCTATTTCCAAGAAACCTGTTTGGTTTCTCCTCCCTTGCAGTCTTCCCCTGGGCCTGGCCTCCTCCCTCTCCCAGCCCCGCCCTCACCCTCTCACCCCTAACCCCACCCACCCGGGCACCCATTCCTTCCGCGGGCTGGGCAGTCAGAGGCTCCAGGAACCCTAGCGAACACCAGACCGAGCAGACAAAGAGGTGGATGTTGGTTGAAGAGATGGATGCTCGTCAGTGACTGAAGCAGAAGGCAAAATAGGACTCCTCAGTGGTCTGTGAATTTCTCAAGAGACTCGAAGAGATCCTTCTGGTCAACCATTGCTCTCAACTCCCGACTCCATCGAGATGGGTGACGGTGTGGGTTGTTCATACTGAACCCGCAGGGCTCTGTCTTTCCACACCAGAATTATCCAGATTAGAACCTGGAACCTTCCTTGGTTTAATAAAACCACTCTCACCAAGCTCACGTGTGTGGGTTCGGTGGAGAGGCTTGTATTAAGCAACAACGCACGCTTCAGATCACACAGAGATACCCCTTTGCGCAAAACAGTCAAACCACACGTGGAGATTGTCCCAGAGGCTCTGTGACCCCCCGAGGCCCCCGCCTCCTCCCCTTCCACTGCCCCCTCTTTCTCCTTCCAACCCTCTGCTCCTTCACCAACCTGTCCGGTCCGTCTTTGTCGTTTCAGAAGGGCCACCCGTTGTCATCGACCCACCTTCCTCAGAAAGCAGTTATAGGGTTCCCTTTAAGGTTTTCATTACCAAACATTTCAAACATTTAGAAAAGTACAGAAAAGAATATCACCGATAACATTTTCAGATTGAGATGATAAAATGTTGCCATTTTTGTTTCAGCGTCAGCCTCGCCCCCGCCCCCCCCCCCCACTCACCCCTGCCTCCAAATAAAAGGCTTCCAATACAGCGACAACCCAGGCACCCCCTTTCCTTCCCTCCCCCCTCCCCGAGGTTAAGTGGAATTCAAGAGTAACTGCGTCATTCCCAAGCCTGTTTCTCACTTGTATCGCATATGAACGGTTCCACAAACAATGTACAGTATTGTTCAGGGTGTTTAAAAATATTTGCCTAAGTGGGGCATTGTACTGCACGGGGAGAATGAGCTTCATTGAGCAAGAACAACACTGCCTTCCCTGGGTTTCTATTTCTCTGAGTCTCAGTCCTGAGCCCAGGCAGTCGGCATCTTCTGAACGAGTTGCGTGAAAAAAATAAGATCCTCCAAATCATAGAGGATCAAAGTATGTCCCGTGAAGAGGTAACCCAAGATAGGTCGTATTTGATACATTTTTTAATTTTTAGAAACTTCAGTGTGTGCAGGAAACTCTTCCAACCGGGGTATATTCTTCCCTGGAAGTGGAGATTCGTAAATGCCTCCCTAATGAGTCTTCCAAGCCCCAGGCACCATTTCTGTCTCCCTTCATGTGACTCGCTATGACTCTGATTTCAGTGGGGTCTCCTGGGACTGAAGTTTTAAGCCCATGTCTTCCTACTCCCAAAACTGCTGACTTCACGGGTGAGTTCAGCCTCTCCGTGTTCACCACCTCGAGTTCACCCTTCCAACACCCAGAAGTGCACCTGGTGCCTTTGTCTCCGGAACAGCTGAGGGCTCCAGCAGTCACGTGGTTTAATGGGTAGGGTCCACATCCCTCAGGCATTGCTCATTCTGACAGGTTGTAAAGGAACAGAATTAGATAAACCATATGAACTCCCAGTTGCAACTTCCTGTGCTACAGAATCCTCACCCAAGTGATGGCGCTGGGAACCGTGCCAACCTCCCCAGCTGCCCCCAACTTCAGTCAGTTGCCGTATAATTGATCATCCAAACTCTTACAACTTGAGAGGAAAAGATGGTGCTAGTAATGACGGTGCCAGTTAACAGGCATAGGACAAGACCACGCTTGGCCCACATGGATGTCTGGTCACCCCAGTCAGTAACCCTGTGTAAATGCCAACACGGTATCTCCCTCCTCTAAGGCGGTGGCTCAAGTGATATATTACCCAGACGCTCAAGGAAGGCACCCCTTGCTCCTTCTCCCAGGCTAAGTCCGAGGACAGACGGGCCCGTTCTCTCAGAGCAGAATGCGAAGACCTAACTAACCGTTGTAGAGTTACGTTTGGGGAGAACAGACAACTTTTCCTCAGAGTAACTTGATTCACTTTTCACTTCTTTTTTTTCTTTCTCCACTGGAATGAAATTAGAACCAGATCCTCGCCCATGGTCCTCTAAAAGTCTGCAGGGAAATGACAATGTACGTGAGACCAGTGTAAGTCAGGGAAGAAAAGAAAGTCACTGGTGGTTTAAAACTGTGGCTCTGGGGCAGAGTTCACTGGGTGAGAACTGTACTGTTTGCTGGGTGACTTTATAATTCCATGAATAAGAACATGAGTTTTATTTTATTTTATTTTAATTTTATTTTATTTTTCGGTGAGAGGAAGGGAAATTGTAAGGCAGATTACTTCACGCACCCGGACGGGGATTCACCCAGCAATCCCCATGGGGCTGATGCCCCAGAGTTCCCAGTTATTTTTAGCACCTGAGGCTGATGCTTGGATGAACTGAGCTATCCTCAGCAGCTGGGGCCAATGCTCGAAACAACCAAGCCACTGGCTATGGGAGGAGAAGAGGGAGAGAAGGGGGAGAGGGAAGGGGAGAGAAGCAGACGGTCACTTCTCCATTTTTCTCATTTGTTTGAGAGTTGTCAACAAATATTATGACCACTTATTTTTTTTTCCATTTCTAATCTGAGTTTCATCTCCACCCCTGTATAGAAATTGCTCTGCCCGGGTCAGCAGTGATGTCCGTGTTGCTAAATCCAAGAAACACACTTCAGTCCTCATCTCTGTTGATCTTAGAGTAGCATTTAATTCAGTCAACCATTTCTACCTTCTTGAAACTCCTTTTTTTATTGGCTTTTGTGACACTCTGCAGTCCTGGTTTTCATTGTATTGCATGGGCTGGTGAGCCAATTTCAACCATACAGAGAAGAACATTCAAGAAGATGACATATGGAACTGAGTCCCTGAATGACCTTACGGAGTGGAGCTGTCTGCCTAATTCAAGCCACCCACCGCCTCTAAATCATTTCATGATCTTGTGTCATGTTTGATCCTTGGTATTTAAGAGCCTCATTTCTTTAAAATTTTAGCTGGTATCTCAGTTTACAAGCCCCATCTGTATACTGAGGGAGTTATAATTTGTAATCATCGCCTTGAGCTCCCCTCTAACTTCAGGACTTATAAAATTATTTGACTTGTACTCTTAGATTTCTCCAAGAAACTAAACTTAACATTTTCAAAACTGAGCTCTTGATTTACCTACCAAACCACTCGTTTCCAAGAATGTCCTCCTCTCAATAACAGCTAGAAATTGTAAGCCAGCTGTGATTAGTCTCAGTCCCACACCCATCCCTTCACTTAGGCTTCCAAAACAAATGTGATAGAAGCCCACTTCTTTTTTATACCAATTGCTCCCATCCCTGGTCCAAGCCACTATCATTTCTCTCCCGGACCACTGTGACAGCCTTCATACCAGGCTTCCAGCATTCTCCCTTGCTCCTCCAATCTCTGTCCACAGATAAACCAAAACAACTCCTTCTAAAAAAAAAAATTAAATAAGCTCACACTCTTTCACAAAACCTTTCCATGTCTTCCCAATGCACTCGTAACAGAACTCCCACCTCTCACCCACAGCCCGTGGGGACCTACGCCGTCTCACCACTGGCCCTATTTTCCTGTACCTCTGCACCCTGGGCAACTCTTTCTCTTTCTGCTTGATATGCAAGCCACACTAGTCATCTTTTAGTTTTTCTCACACACAAGAAAAGTTCTTTTCTGTCTCAGGAACATCACTCTCCATCCTATTTTTCAACTTTTTTATTTTTTAATTAGAGTTGACATTCAATCTTCTTTTGTATTAGTGTCAGGTGTACAGCCTTCCTTCTGTCTTGAGAGCCTGTCCCTCTGCTCTTCGCGTGGCTGACCTGTCTTCACCTGCAAATGCACGTCATCAGAGATGCGCCAATGCTCATGTTAAATAAGCTTCTTCCGACTCTCCTTGTTAGTCCCTCTTGATGTGCCTTGTTTATTTCCTTTATGGAAGTTATCGACACTTATGATTACATGTGTACTTGTGTGAGCGGGGTGCTTATCTGCCTTATAAGGATTCGGAATGCATTACTCACCAGTGAGCACCCGCTGTCAGTATTTCCAGGCACACAGTAGGGACTCAAGGTTATGTATGTGCATTGTTTATCCAGAGGTAAGTAAATGAAAGTCTCAACAAGACAAGGTTTACTCTGGACATCTGTCTCCACTAATTCTAACCAGCTGGGTGTGGTTTACAATGACAATTAAGGACAGTTTCAAAGAGGTTACACTCTGACAATGTGAACCTTAATGCGAGACGATTGGACACAGTGGAGGGTGTGTCTGAAAGGAAAGAGCAAGATGCCGACGTGGGAACGAGGACCACTGCTCAGAGCATCACTCGGTTTCAGTAATAGAAAATGTAGAAAAAATCCAACTCTTAGAGGCTCATTGTTCAAGAGGTAAGTTGGGAAAAAGGAAAGAAGGAAGAAAAGCAAGGAGGGAAAGAAGTTGGAAGGAAGGAAGGAAGGAGACAGGAGGGGAAGGTAAAGAGGGAGGGAGGTTGGGAAGGAGGGAGGGATGGAAAAGAAAGGAAGGGAAAACAAAGTACAAAATGTTCTTGATGTTTTTATTCCTATTTAATTGCCAGAGAAAAGAGAAATCTAGTGGAATGCTTGGAAAACTTGATTCTTGGAACTAAACTGATTTGTGCTGGTCTTTGAGAAAGATCTGATTGTCGAGTTGGCCCCCAGTCCCAGTTCTGACGACAAAGACTGTCTGTGGATAAGTTACTCACATCTTTCCTAGCAAGAACTGTCACACCACTTTCTTCTCCTGTTCCTGACGCTGGCTCCAGGAGCACAGCACATCTCAAGCCTGCGACTGGCTTCCCGGCTGGTCCCCAGTGGCCCCAGGTATGCCAGTATTTGATGTGTGTCCCTGCTTTTCTCCCAAAGGTCGGAAGAATCTCGAGAATGCAGGTCATCAGAAGCCAGCAGTATTCCAATGTCTGTAGGCACCAGGTGTTTTACCTGAATTCAACCAGCTGATCCTCCAGAAAATTCGATAAGAAAAGGGTTATTTTCCCCCTTTTACATGTGAGAGAAGAAAGGCTAGGAAAGACACGGCCTTTTTCTCTGTCACACAGCTAGTAAGAGGTTGTGTCTGGTCTATTTGATTCCAAAGCACTTACTCTCTTCTGTCTATAAGGGAACTCTCAGCTGTAAGGCAGAACTTTTGAGATAAATGAAATGATCTCATTGTAGCCAGAGGGATCTTTTTAAAGACACAGACTTACCCATGTCACTCCCCTGCTAAAAACACTTCCTGAATTAGGTCCTACCCACCTGCAGGCTGTACACTCACACATGCACACACATGCGCGTGCACACACACACACACACACATCAGAGTTTTATTTACATGACTACTTCTATCCAAACTCTCCTATACCCCAAACTAGTGGTTCTTCAAATTCAGGCTGCGTACAGATGATCCGGGTGGGCTGTGGAGATGTTTAGTAGCCAGGCCTGGCAGTCAGAAATTCACTATCAGTAGATCTGGGCAGGGGTGGGGGGCGGGGCATCAATAACCTGCAGGCCAAACAATCACTTGATGTGATTCTAAAGCAGGTGGTTCCAAGGACTCTATCCTGAGCGGTATCTGAGGTGGCAGAGTTTCATTACAGCCTCGCCTTCCTCATACAGCGTCTGCATTCAGCATCCATCCGTTTAACAGACACTTGTTAAGTACATGCTACATTCCAGCATTCCAGGCATTTTTCTAGGCAACGGGGATAACGCAGTAAAGAAGAGAGACAGCCCTGCTCTTGTGGAGCTTATAATGTTTCACTGGAATAAACCCAAAACTTCCATCAATAGACACATGGCGTATTAGGTGGCAGAGACTGGGCCTCATCTGTCTCCTTCATGGCTACAGTTTGAGTATCAGGGACTGGGCACTCAGTAAACCCCGGTGGAGGCAGAAGCAAGGCGACTCTACAGATGCTAGAAATAAGGACCCTTAGAGTGGCTTTTATAAAGCTAAGAATGATGACGTGATACCTAATGCCGCCTAGAGTGGCATTCCAAAGCAGAGCGGAGTGGCTTAAAGCCAAGAAACTTAGGTTTTATCACAAAAAGAGAATAATAAAATTTTCACTTCTGACCAAAATGGAGTAACAGGGGACTGGATTTAAGAAGAATGAGGGGAAGAGAAGGAGGGAGAAGAGGAAGAAGAGGAGGAGGGAGAGGAGGAGGAGGAAGAGGAAAGGAAAGAGGAAGGAGGAGGAGAAGGAGGAGGAGGAGGGGGAGGAAGAGGAGGAGGAGGGAGAGGAAGAAGAAGAAAAAGAAGAAGAAGAAGAAGAAGAAGAGGAGGAGGAGGAGGAGGAGGAGGAGGAGGAGGAGGAAGAAAGAGAAGGAGAAAGAAAAGGAAAAGAAGGGAGAAGGGGAGAGGGAGGAGTACATAAATATATTTATATATACATGGTTTTCTGACACCTGACAGGACAGGATCCTGGAAGACAGCAAACATGGTGAGTGTATTGTCCCGGGTTACCCATGAAGAGATCCTTCAGGCAGCAGTGTAGGGAGGTGGACACAGGTTGAGCCCAAGCATCTTCCTGAATTGAGAAGAAAGAGCTGGGTGCTTAGTGATAAATACTAAATACCTTCTGTGTAAAGAATTTGAAGCTTGGGGATTAGAATTTACTGCATTAACTTATTTATATAACTAACCTTCAGTGGATGGTTAATTATAACTTAATCTACAATAAGAAGGAATTAGCCTTTAGGTCATATAGAACTTTAAATTTTTATGATTCTATGTTAGTGACAGAAAGGATACTCTCATAGTAAAAGGAATATTTGGAGCAGTTCTTTAAAGGTGATAAAATAACTTTTAAGATATGTTGTTTTTTAATGAAGAGAGCAAAATTACTTATGGGATTAAAAATTACTTATGAATTCTAAACATTGTGATTTTTTGTTTTAATACTTGGTAACTGATGTTTCCTGCTTAGTAAGGAAAACAGTATTAAATTATGTCATGTCTTCTTTTCTAAAATATACTTACAGGAATCCATAGTGTTACTTTCAATATGAGGTCAGTCTTTTCTCACTGAGATCAAAGAGTTTGGGAATGCCACAGTTCAGCATCACTGTCCACATTTTGATCCATGTACACTAACATCTCTTGCTTATACACATCCACCCACTTCTTCTACCATGACCTTCCCAATATTATGATTTTTAGATGAGCCAAAATAAATTGGTAATATATTATGACCATATTAAATAAAAGTGAAGTGGTTACCAGGGGGAGGGGGGTAAGGAGGGAAAAATATTTGGTGATGGAAAATGATTTGACTTTAGGTGATGGGCACATATCACAATTAAAAATTCAAATGCTATTGAAATATTTATGTGAAACCTATGTATTCTTATTGATCAATGTCATCCCAATAAATTTAATTTTCTAAGTAAAAATTTTAAATATATATATTGTCACTGCTGTAGCTCAGGAAGATGAGAGATGGGAAAGCCATGTGTAGAAATAGGTAAAATAATATCTGAAGTTGAAAAAAGTCAGTATGTTTTAGCTTATTTAGAAATATGAAGATAAAATTCAAAAGTCAACTAAGAGTTGAAAGTTACTATTCCAGGGAACATGACACAGTGTTATGAAGCAGGATTCTTGTAGTCCTATATGATTTTTTACAATGTGGCTCTGCTTTTCTTTGAAAATAAGTTTAATTAAAAATTATTTTATTGATTTAAGAAAGAGAGAGAGAGAAGGGGAGAGAGAAGAGAAAGAAACATCAATTTGTTATTCTATTTATTCATTGGTTGAGTCTAATGTGTGCCCTGACTGAGGCTTGAACCCACAACCATGGCAGACAAGGACAATGCTCTAACAAACTGAGCTACCCAGCAAGGGCCTTAATTTAAATTTAAAAAAAAATGTAATTAGAGTCACCAAGAAGCTTAGTCTTCCCAGCAAATACCCCACTTTTTTTTTTAGAAAAAAGAATATATCTCAAATTAAAAATAAAGATTTATTTGAGAATCAAAAAATTTATCCTGTCATATCGGAAAAGCAAATTAATGCAATATACATATATTTAAAACTTGGACAAATTACAGTCCAGGAATTCATAACTCTAACTCCATGCCATTTGGCCAGAGAAGGTTGGCACATTGCAGTACTTTTTTTTTTTTTTTTCAATTTCCTGTTTATTACCATGCTTCATTCCCAGATTATTCGGAACCAGGGATGCATACTGGAATTTAACATGGCCGTCGTTGGATTAGTATTAATACAACCTCTTTCACCCTGTATCCTCTTTGTTCGTTGTGAACACTGAAAGGAGAAAGACCGAAAGAATACTGTGCACATACAAACCCCTGAACCAGGGTTCCATTCCTAATCTAAAGCCCAGTTCTTGGAGCCAGTCTTCGTGAGTGAATAAAAACAGAGATGAAAAGTATTGTGGGCTATCTATTCTCATGGTTTCAACACAAAATCACAGTTATGGAACTTACCCTTCCAGATTTCTTTACAATATGTGGCGAAGAACAAATTTACTCAAAAATAAAAAGCGTGTATTTGCTGATTTTCCCTCTGCAAATGAGACAACTCAGCCTAGTTCCCTATCAGTATGATAGCCCCTCCCAAAAACAGAACAAAACAAAACAAAAGAGAACCTTTTTCTCTACTATTTAATCACCCAGGTTCCATGGAACCAACCAGTTGCCAGGTTTATTGTTACAGATTAGTTGAATTGGTCAGAAAATTATTCACAGTATTCATAGCAAAGGTCTAAAAAACATTAGACTGAATAAGTAAAGTCCAGATATTGGGGTAGGGGGAGAATTTTCTTGTTTTTGTTTTCTGTCTCTTTCTCAAAACTGCAGCTTTGGTGTATTAGGACGACTCTCTAACCAACCGAGGTGTCTGGCCGGGGTGAGCATTGAGTTTTATGATACTGCCATCAATAAAACTTTATTTTGAGGTCACTTGCTGATGGGGTTTGGACATGCAAGTTATAGTTTCCTGATATTAAATTGATTGGACAATGGTCTGGTACAAATAAGGAAGCTACCTACAAATTCATTTTGAAATTGCCCGCATTATTAAAGAGGGGAATTGTTTTGTTGTGGGGTTGGCTAAAAACACGTGATCTGGTTCTCAGCAATAGCCTCTCCCCCATCCCCAAGTTTCCCAGAATAAAGTCAGTTTCTTGAGACTTCCCATACACTTTAAAACAAATGGACTTATGAATCTCCGGTGTGGCAGAGACGGTGGGGGTGTGGCAGAGACGGTGGAGGGGAAGAATTTTAAAAGTGGTGACAATATATCTACCTAGCATGCTGTCATATGGTTTATGAATCTGTCTAGTAATAGTAGGACATAATAAAAAGAAGGCTAGACTCTGGGATTTCAATCCTGGAGCTGCTAGTCAAATGCCATTTGACAATAGACTAGTTAATTTCTTTCTCTGTCTGTGCTCTATTGTTTGTCTGTACAATGAAGGGATCTAACCGGATTATTACTCAAGTTTCTTTCAGGTCTTAGGAGAATACAAAAGATGTATTAGCAATATGACAAGAATTTCCTCTTTCTCTACTCAGGCACCACCCACATTTATTTATATAATTAACATGCAGGCATTTGAAGACCCTACAGTCCCTAAGGATCTAACCATCAATCACAGCAAGAAACAGGGCAGTCCAATTCATGCTAAATCTGAAATATCATCAGCAAGACTAAATGCCTGGGTGTATTTCGATGGTCCCCATAAATCCAGGGTGTGGTATCAAGAATAATCCAGAATCCTTCACTTAGCTTGGGGATTCATTCTATTTTGTTGTTGTTGTTGACAGCAAACTCAAATTAACATTATGGTTTCTTCAGGCTGGTTTTTAAATTTGTTGGCCTAATTACATACTCAACAGTCTGGTCTAAAAATATGCCTAGCTGGATAGAAAAAAAAAATAACACTCATTGAGTTCAACATAGTCCTTGAATTTCTAAGGGCTGCTTCATACACAGACCTAGTTTACGCAGTAACAGAAGGGATCATTGTGTGATTTGCCCGGCTCACAAGTCCGTCTGCTCTGAGAACAGCTCTCCACTCTGATTCCCTCAGCCACAGGGGGTGGGATTCTGGAAGCCTTGTTTTAGTTATAGTAACACCATCCCCTGAATTGAAAGTTATAATGGGGAAGTCTCTTTGATTGCTTTTTACTTTTTTCCAAATTAACTAGTCATTGAATCAGACAGAAAAAAAAATGGCTTATTATCACAGAACTCTTAAGAGTAAATAGGTGATTGCAATCTCTTTGAAATGTTACCTTATTTTTCTGTGCCAATCTCTATTCTATAAAGCGTGAATTTACTATATAACGAGAATGATGCACTTGTAAGGTCAATAAAGGGTTGTAGCCGTGGAACCTTCTGTTGTAATGTCCGACTGCATTCCTGAACCAGGCCCAGATTAATCCATACCAATTCATTCTTTTCTGAAAACAGTGGCAAAATATTCCTAGTAACAGATAAACCAAGTAGCTTCTGGGTCACCTTGGCTGCCATTTGCTGACTACCCAAGGGAGCTGCAAATCACACACCCCTTTCTGAAAGACTTGAAACTCCAAAGCCCTTTGAAAAAGGGCAGCAGGTGCCCCCATGCAAAGACCACCAAAACGGGTGTTAGCTGATAGGAGAAGACCACTTTCTTCACTTCTGTCGAACTTAGTCTCTTCATCTTTTCTAGGGAGGTGGTCCCCAACTTTTTTTGGGCCATGGACCGGTTTAATGTCAGAAAATATTTTCACAGACCGGCCTTTAGGGTGGGACGGATAAATGTATCACGTGACTGAGACAAGCATCAAGAGTGAGTCTTAGACGGATGTAACAGAGGGAATCTGGTCATTTTTAAAAAATAAAACATCGTTCAGACTTAAATATAAATAAAACGGAAATAATGTAAGTTATTTATTCTTTCTTTGTGGACTGGTACCAAATGGCCCACGGACCAGTACCGGTCCGTGGCCCAGGGGGTTGGGGACCACTGTTCTAGGGGACCCGTAGGACAACTCTAGCCCCATCGACCACATGCTAAGCCCTCCCTTTCTTGCACATGCCCTGAAACCGTGTATGCTTCTATTGTCTCATCAGTGCCATGGGGATGCTCATTGTACCTACTTCATAGGGGGAGGCGGCTATTGCCATGAAGTGCTTCGAGTGCCAGCCGCATGGAAACACTCAATGAATGAGAGCTGCTGGGGTGGTTGGAGCGCTTCTTCCCAAGGATTTTGTGAATGGACCAGCTAGAGACAGGTGTCCCATTGCAAGAACGCCTGACCACTGTCAACGATACATTCATGTCATGAGGTTTGTTGGACAAGTTTTGAAGTAAACTCAAAGCTGAATAAAGTCCCTGATGGTACGTTGAGTCATTCAAGTTCAATTCCATTCCAAGTAAATCATTAAACTGCAGTGACTTAAAACCTTGTTGAATAAGGAAGACTAGAGTTGACAAAAGGCTTTGGGTGGCACCTGACTCAGTTTTGATCCGTGGCCAATATTCATCCTACTAGAAGAGCTTACCACATAGCCTTTGCACATCTAGACTTCAAATCATGTGGATAAGCTGTTGCAAACATATGGGCATGAGAAAAAGGAAAGAAAACACATAGATATATCCTATTTGGCTGAGTTCTAATATTGCTTCCAAATCAGACACTCTGCATTACCACAGTTTGGGATCTAGAAAATTCTAAGCCTGGAAAGCAACTGTTTCTATGATGATCCAGAAGGAAACTACTATTTGGAACAAGAGCAGACAGGTCTCTTCTGTGTACTTGTGGAGTAGATTCAGATCAGAGGACAAGCTGTTTATTTCGAAAAAAAATAATCACTGTCTTGAACCTCATGGTGAACGCCCCAACCCACCACATCTCAGGCCATAATCTGGAAGGACAGCCAGCGTTCCCTTTTTTCATCTCAGCACACAAAATCTAATTACCAAAAGTCTGTAGCTAATAAAAAATATATATTTTTTGCTGATCTGACAAAAAAAAATTAGGTATAATTTTGATTCATTCATACCAGGCGGCTGTTGTTGTCTTGGCTGTTGTCATGTTTTTATTTGACAATAAGGGGAAAGAGGTCAGTGTCCTTGACTAAATAGTCAAGCATTGCAATTTTTTTTTTTTGAAATTTTTGTGGCACTGCGGTTGAAAATTGCCATGGAAGGATATGAAAAATTAGAGGTGAATCGCTCTATACAATTAAGTGAGAAGAACTGTGAATCCCAGCAGGCAACTCAGGGAAGATGCTACGAAGAGATTCGAGATAACCAGAAGATATATAAGCTACAAGAAGAAATAAACCAGTAGCCAGAAATTTTAGGACAATGATGTCTCCGGTTCAGTTTTAAGTTGCTGTCTATATAAAATGTCTTCTGTTCCTACAAAGCTTCAGGGAAAAAGGGAAACAACAGAAACCATGAGCAAGATTAAGGAAGCAGCATATTCAGCATAGACAAAGGTGTAGAAAGTCCACAGAAATCCACAGGTGGAATCTTTCCACGACAATATCTTACTTGGAATTTAAAATAAAGGTTGACTCTAGGGCCTGGCTGGCTGGCTCAGTGGCTAGAATGTCAGCTCGGTGTGCAGATGTCTCGAGTTCAATTCCAAGTCAGGGCACACAGGAGAAGCAGTCATCTGCTTCTCTCCCTCTCACTCTCCCCCTCTCTCCTTCTTCCTCTCCCACAGCCAATGACTTGATTGGTTTGAACATTGGCCCAGGGCACTGAAGATACCTGTTGGTCCAAGCATCAACCTCAGGCACTAAAAATAGCTTGGCTGATTTGAGCATCAGCCCCAGACAGGAGTTGCTGGGTGGATCCCAGTCAGGATGCATGCAGGAGCCTGTCTCACTATCTCCACTCCTCTTATCTAAAATAAAATAAAATAAGATAAAATAAAATAAAATGAAATAAAGATTGACTCCAGAAGGCAAGGGGACTAGCTCATCCACACAAATGACATTTGGGTTACATGTGAATGATCTGTTCCTACACAGTGGAGAAATAGGTCTTCCACGTGGTGGCAAATACCCCTATCGTCATGTCATCTCTAACATTATCTCACCATTGTCTGGTTTGTTTAGCTCTTGCTTGGGTCCCATTCAGGACCATTGTGTCCTCTTGATTTATTATGATGGCTGCATTTCACTTCTTATGCAATGACATCTAGGACAGGTCCCTGTTTATGAAACACAGGGACAGAGCGCTGATGATACCCATCGGAATAAAGGCGCATACCAAACAGAGCTGGATTCCAAGGGAAAGATCGTGTAAGCATTGTTTCCCTTCAGCATCAATTTCTCCCAGTATGTAGCCAGTATGAAAGATCATTCCCACTTTATCAAGACCAAGAGTTAAGCACCAAGAAATTCAATTGTTCCACAAATATTTATTGCTCGTCAGTCACATGACTGACATGGCCAGGAGGCAGGGTCACAAAGATTAATACAAAACGGTCACAGCTTAGTCGGGGAAAGAGAAATGGAGACAAGAGCAGTGGCCTGTGTCTACACAGGGCAGAGACGATACAAAGAAGTATAAAGGACCCTGGCTTGGGCTGATGCAAAAGATTCAAAAGAAGGTGACAACTTGAGCAAGTTTTTAAAATCGGGGTTCACCAAGGCAACGGGAAGGAGGGAAAGGGTATTCTGGGAAGACAAGCACGGGAACCCGTGAGCGATCGCCCCCTGACCAGGGAACAACGGGCAGCTTGACCGTGGGGAAACCAGGGGGAGAAAATGGGCAGCTGGCTGTGCTGGGGTTCGGAAGGTCCCTGTGTGACTGAGCTGTTCTGCCTTTAATCCGAAGGACGGCGATCCAACAAAGGTTGATAAAGACCAGCGTGATTAAAACGATATGTTGCTTTAAGAGGTAGACATGAAATCTTGGAGTTCAGAAACATCTGGATTACAGTATGACCAAGGGGGAAGCAGGAAAGTTGTCATCACTGGGTGGGTATGAAAAGGGTGGCTTTACTCCTTGAGGCAGGATGCCTAAATCTATTGTTCAACTTGCTTAAGAGAAGAGGAGGGGGGACATTTTTTCTTTTTTTTCTTTTTTTTTTTTCCTGGACAACTTCCAAATGAGGAGCTCTATACCTGCGCTATTCTTTCTGCTTTCCTGGAAATGTTTGCGTTGATTCGCTCTGCAGCCTCTTAGATTCCCATCTCAGTTGCTAAGCAGAAAACCTTCCAGCCCTCACTGAGCGGTCCACTGCCAAAGGAGGAGCTCAGGGCCCAGTCCGTATGTTCTCCGGTTCTGAGGTTCTCAGTTTGGAAAGCAACACTGTTGTCAAATCCCTGAGCTGAACTGATTTACAATCCTCGCCCCCCTCCACACACACACACACACCCACCTACACCAGCACTGACCTTTACTGCCCCCGGCAGTCTATGGAAAGCCAAGGTGTATTCCTATCATCTTTACATGCGATTCATCCAAGTGATCTTTTGCCAAATCCCTGCGGAGTTTAGAGATACTTGTGGGGGATATGCAACCTTTTGTTGTTTTTAGATCAAATGTTCTGTCTTTGTTTCTCTTCCTTCACTCTGGCTTTAGGAGAGAGCTCCATTTTCAGAGTGATGCTGAGTTGTTAAACACCTTGTCCCCAAAGGGTTGTCTTGGAGTCTCTCTGAATGACATTGGAAACAGTCTCAGTTGACACAACAAGATGGCCAGTGATGTACTCAATGAAGATTCATCTGATATACCTGGGATGTAGCTACATCTGCTAACTTGTTTGGGGGGAAAAGTTAGGTTTCAGTACTTTAAACAGAAAATTAGTTATGATTTGTTAGATAAAAATTTAGCTGACTATTTTCAACATCAACTAGCTTTTTCTTTTTTAATTAACCACATTCTGTTTTTTAGTGTCTGTGAATGGATATCTCTTCTGTATCACAATTAGTGGGAACCTGAAAAAAGATGGTTCTGATCACTACTTCCCTTTTTTATTTTTCAGAATAAATATTAAAGTCTGTGACTTCTTCTTCATGCAATTTCAAATAGTGCTAGAAAGACCCAGAGCAAACATTGGAGAGAATCCCCAAAAGGTGCAAATGAGGCCACTAAAACCCAGAGAGGTTTAGTGACATCCAAGGTCACACAGGAAGTATGGGGCAGAGTTTGAATGCTACCCAAATGTCTTATTCTTTGTCCAAATCTCTTTAGCTACATTCCTTCTTGAAGAAGAAAAAGGAGGAGAAGGAGGAAGGGAAGGAGGAAGGGGAAGAGGAGGAGGAGGAGAAGGAGGAGAAGGAGGAGAAGGAGGAGGAGGAGGAGGAGGAGGGAGAAAGGGAAGAAAGGGAGGAGAAGGGGAAGACTCTATTTATTAGTCTTAGGTTTGGAACAAATGGTACAGAGGTTTCCCTTAAACCTCCTGCCCTCACACTTGCAAGACCACAACATTATCAACATCACTCACCAGAATGTTACATTTTTTTAATTGAACCTACATTGATACATCATCATTACCCAAAGTCCATAGTTTACCTTAGGGCAGGGGTCCCCAAACTTTTTACACAGGGAGCCAGTTCACTGTCCCTCAGACTGTTGGAGGGCCGGACTATAAAAAAAACTATGAACAAATCTCTATGCACACTGCACATATCTTATTTTAAAGTAAAAAAACAAACCGGGAACAAATACAATATTTAAAATAAAGAACAAGTAAATTTAAATCAACAAACTGACCAGTATTTCAATGGGAACTATGGGCCTGCTTTTGGCTAATGAGATGGTCAATGTCCAGTTCCATATTTGTCACTGCTAGCTATAACAAATGATGTGATGCGCTTCCAGAGCCATGACGCGTGCCTCCCACATCACCAGAAGTAGTACTGTACGTGAGCGACGCCACACTTTGCGGCACCGCCACATACAGTACTCTCACTTTCCACCAATGAAAGAGGTCCCGCCTGACCTGTGGTGGCGCAGTGGATAAAGCATCAACCTGGAGTGCTGAGGTTGCCGGTTCAAAACCCTGGACTTGCCCGGTCAAGGCACATATGGGAGTTGAAGCTTCCTGCTCCTCCCCCCTTCTTTCTCTCTCTCTCTCTCTCTCTCTGTCTCTCTCTCTCTCCTCTAAAATGAATAAATTAAAAAAAAAAAAAAAAAAAAAAGAGGTCCCTTCCGAAAGTGCAGCGGGGGCCGGATAAATAGCCTCAGGGGGCCGCATGCGGCCCGCGGGCCGTAGTTTGGGGATGCCTGCCTTAGGGTTTACTCTTGGAGTTGGACATTCTATGGGTTTAGACAGTACAGAATGATAATTTCATACAAGGTATTTTCAGTGCCCTAAAAATCCTCTGTGTTCTGCTTACTCATCTTCCCTCCCCACCACTGGGGACCACTGATCATTTTCCTGTCTCCATAGTTCTGCCTTTCCCAGAATGTCAAATACAGTTGACCCCTGAGCATCACAGGTTTGTACTGTGTGGGTCCACTTATATGCAAAAATTGTTTTTTAATCAATAGAGTCAACCCTTCATAGCTGTGTCTTTTGCATCTACTGATTCAGCCAATCAACAGAATTTTCACATTCTCAACCACAGGTTCCCAACTCCGGATCAAAACTACTGTTTTCGATCCACGGTTAGTTGAATCCACGAATGCAAAAAGCTGACTAGTTAAGTTTTTTGGGAGTCAAAAGTTAGTGCAGATTTTCAACAGTGCAAGAGGTCAGCGCCTCTGGCCCCGCACCCTGAAGGGTCAACTGTCGTTGGAATCATACAGCATGTAGCCTTTTCGGGTCAGCTTCTTTCACTTCGTGATAGGCATTTAAGTTTCCTACATGTCTTTTCCTGGCTTGATAGCATTTTTATTTATTTCTTTCTTTTTAGCGCTGAATAATATTCCCAGGGCTAGTCATGGCAGAGGGCCAGGCTCTGTTCCCTGACCAGACAGCACCACCTACTGGCTTGGGTCCGCAGACAAGCCAGCTGCTGGTTGGGACTATGACTTGGGCTCCGCAGGTAGGAACTCCATTGGCCATGACTTCGATGTCAGGTGTTTGAGGCCCCTCCCCCTGCTCCAACACAGATCCCGGGTGACACAGCCCCTGCAGCCTCCCCGGCAATCCCCATGTGGTGAAACCAGAGTCGGGGCTCCCAGAAAGAGACCCACAGTGCTGGGGGAAGTGGATGCTCCTGTATCCCTTCTACTTTTTCTACTGGAGGGACCTGAGACTCAGCGGATACCTCTTCTTATGGGGTTGCGCTGGCCTGGGGGGGGGGGGTGGCCAGCATGTGGTCACTCTTCTTACACTTCTCACGTGGCCCTGCTGGGTCTCTGTGGCACTAGAGGTGCTCAGCCTCAGCCCCATATTCTAGGATTCTCTCAGCGGTGTCTCATCAAAGGAATAGTTGTTACTTGTGCTTCCTGTGAGGGGGAGCGAAGTCAGGGGCCATCTAGGTCACCACCTGGGTGGCATCTCTCCAAATACTATTCTATTGTCTGGATGGACCACAGTTATTTATCCATTTGCCTACTGAAGTGCATCCTCATTGCTTCCAGGTTTAGGCAATTATAAATAAAGCTGCTTAAACATCTTTGTAGAGATATTTGTAATACAAGTTTTTGACTCGTTTGGATAAGTGCCAAGGAACACAATTACTGGAGCGTTTGCTAAGAGGATGTTTTCTAAGAAACTGCCAGGCTGTCTTCTAAGGTGACTGTACCATGTTGCACTCCCACCAGGAATGAATGACAGTGTCTGTCCTCCACGTCTTGATCAGCATGTGGTGTTGTCAGTGTTCCAGATTTGGGCCATTCGAATAGATTTTAAGTGTTATCTCATTGTTGCTTCATTTTACACTTTCCTGATGACACCCTTTCACATGCTAATTTGCCATCCATGTGGTGAGCACATCTCTTTGGTGAGATGTGTCTGTTAAGGTCTTTGACCCATTTTCCAATCAGTTTGTTTGTTTTCTTAATGTTGAGTGCTACTTTGTATATTTTGGATAATGGGTCATTTTTTTTCTTTTGTCTAAATTTCTATACATGCAAAGTGCATTTTATTTGAAGTACATTGGCAGAAAAACCAATGACAACTAGGGTATTGGTTTAAGACTTCTTCACATAACGCTACCCATCTATGATGATAGTCTAGTTAGTAAAAAAAAAATAATAATAATAATGGACCGATTTGTGTGTTCATATATGTAACCAACACTTGTCAGGCATTTAGTGTGTGCCCCACACAGGGCTAGGCACTGAGGATGACAACAAGATAACACAGCCCAAGCTGTTAAGGGTTACACAGTCCAGATATCAAGACACACTAAAATAATGGATAATGTGTGCTCTAATCCTGAGATGTGAAAAGTTCTGGGATGCAGAGGAGGGAAGGCTAAAAAATGAAGAGGACAGTTTGGGACTGCGACGTATGGTTAGGTGTTTTCCGGAAGAGGGAGCCGGGAAAGGGAGTGCAGGCAGATGCCAGCGTGAGCCTACATAGCAAGCCATGAGATTCAGACTCAGGGTGAAATGGTTTTCAGGCTTCCGGGCTGTCTCATCAAAGGAAGAGTTGTTAGCTGCGCTTCTTGCGAGGGGAGCAAAGTCAGGCGCAATCCATGTCGCCATCTTGGTGACATCACTCCCAAATATTATTCTATGGTCTGGATGGACCACGGTTACTTATCCATTGGCCTACTGAAGTACATCTTCATCGCTTCCAGGTTGGGGCCATTGTAAATAAAGCTGCTCTAAACATCTTTGTGGACAAAGTAGACAGAGCTCGATTTCTGCCACCCTTACTAAGTTGCATGCCCTCTGAGGGTGGGTTCAAGGTTTTCAAACCTATGTTGGTAGTTCTTATCTCTAATGATCTAGTTAAGGTTGGGCCTTTTTTTTTTTTTTTTTTTTTTTTTTTTTTTTTTGGACTGTGAAATGGTCTAGATGGGAAAATTTCTGCTCATTGGGTGCTCTCTCTTGGTTAGAGGTCACACACCCAAGACATAAACAGCCCCATTCTGGATTTGAATTGTCTACCTTCATTCTGGGGCAACTCCAAGATAATTCAATTTCCCCGACAAGTTACTTCAGTCAACAGTAAGAGCAGGTGTGGGAACAAGCCCAGACTGAGAAAAGTTATGATCCAACAGGCCGGGTGACTTCTGGCCTCTGGGGCTCTGTTTTTAAAACGAGTGAATTGGCCTGACCAGGCGGTGGCGCAGTGGATAGAGCGTCAGACTGGGATGCAGAACACGCAGGTTCAAGACCCCAAGGTCTCCAACTTGAGCATGGGCTCATCTGGTTGGAGCAAAAGCTCACTGGCTTGAGCCCAAGGTCGGTGGCTCGAGCAAGGGGTTACTCGGTCTGCTGAAGGCCCGTAGTCAAGGCACATATGAGAAAGCAATCAATGAACAGCTAAGGTGTTGCAACACGCAACGAAAAACTGATTGATGCTTCTCATCTCTCCGTTCCCGTCTGTCTGTCCCTGTCTATCCCTCTCCCTGACTCTGTCTCTGTAAAAAAAAAAAAAAAAAAAAATACAAAAAAAAAAAAACAAATAAAATGAGTGGATTGTACCAGGTGATGTTCCTCCCTCCTTGCTGTGACATTACCTGTCTTTCTTAAACACCACGGCTCACTGCATCTTGGCTGAATATAAAAGGCTTGGTACTTCGATCCTGTTCGTGGGAGTTAGTTGTTTCTGGCTGCGGCTGCTGGGGTTCCTGCGTTTTCCACCACAGCCAGAGATAATTGACCCAAACTACTTTCCCTTTCTCTCCTTCTCACATATTTGGTAGGGAGAAAAAAAAAGCTCCTATGAGATGGCAAATAATGGAAATACAGCAGAATCACAATTCATTCTTACAACCCACGCCCACCGCCATTTTAAATTAGGAATCTGCCAAGCTGCGCATTAAGCAGAAGTTCCTCGTTGAGTGCATGATGGGATTCAAAGGCGATCTTCTTCCTAGATTTCATTTTTCGGGCTTTCCATGGAATAAGCTTAAGTTCAGTGTGTTGAGGGCCAGCCGGCTGAGGTGAGTAGAGAGGAGCCCTTTGAAGCTTGGAGGGGGTTGGACATTCTCCTCAGATCATGCTAACAAGCGCATTATCAGGAGAAACAGTCCGTGGGAATGGAGAAGGAAGGGGACAGCATATGGAGAGGGGAGTAGTCATGCGGGGATGGGAGTTGGTTTATTTTTTTTTTCCAGTTATTGCCAAAGGAATGTCACTAGTGATATAAAGAAGTGGAAAATGAGAGCACTCCATTATCATCCAAAAACCACTTGCCCATTTCCTGCTCCTCGTGGGAAGGAAAGCTGGACCATAAACCTCAAACGCGCCGGGGTCATGGTCTTCTGGTGCCCCCTACTGTCGGAGAGGGAGACTGCAGCTGCCTGCCCTGAGGGGGAAAATGAAGCCAACCCAGAATCTGGCCGCAGGCTTGAGCCTCAATAAATCAGCGTTAACTGATAAGAAGAAAGGGAAGTAACAGGCATGAGAGGGAGCGAGGAGACAGGAAATTCTCGTGTTCTTTCCAAGCCTGGAACCAGGGCTGAGTTCCAACTCAGAAGAGAGCACTGCCCTTCAAATAGTGGCACAGAGCTGCAGGATGCCAGATGGAACAGCTTTTAACATCCAACAGGTTCTCAAAGAATCTTTAATGGATGAAAGAGGAAAAACAAGAGAGAGGGACTTTAATGGGCCCCAAACCGTGTTTCCTTTCAGCCTGTCACTTTAACAGAAATATCTTAATCTGTCACTCTCTAAAAGTTTTTCCTAAATTGTATCAATCCTCCAGATATTTAAAAAAAGCCTTTATGGTTGAACTACTGACTAAGGTGACAAGAGGTACTGTATTTGAGTTTTTACGGAGTCTTATACATTCTAGACTGTTCTATAAAGTGTTGGCCATGGTGTGGGCCATTTTAATTCAGAAACCTTAGAACCTGGTGTACCTAGAGCAGGGAATTTTTAGTCCTCATAACTATAAAATGTTTTTATTCTCCAGTTTGTTTTATTTTCCATAAAACTTTTTGTGGCACAATGAATCATAGTTCATCAACCCTCTCATATCACCCTACCAGATGTGAAATCGTGGGTGCTCACTAATGAGTGAGAGAGAATATATAATAATTTGACCTTTACACCCCACAACAAATAATTGATTTGGTACAGGACAATGTAGAGTGCTCAGATTCCCTGGACGGATGTCTTGAAATTATATGTGTATCAGTTTGCTAAATGAGGCTGGCAGATTACATCAACCCCTCCAGCAAGCGGTTTTCTTGCCCGAGTAACAGTCCCAAAGAGGGGTTTCCTGCTCACACGGGGAGTCAGCGCCCAGCTTTCCTCCGGCCTGTGGCTCTGCCACTCTGGAGGGCCTCCGGACAACGGTGCTCACTTTCCATTGGCCAGAGCTCAGTCATGAAGCCACACCCAACTGTAGGGAAGGCGGTCTCGCTGTGCGCTGAGAAGCACACGGGTGGCAGTAAAGAAGCAAATCCCAGGCTGGGGCTCCCTGAACTTCAGAGGTCAGCCTTCACCCTTCTGACAACTCGCCCTGTTCAAATCCCTCATTAGCTTCACAGGCCCTTCATGTTAGTCCATCACAAGCCTTCTAAGTGCTGACCTGACGTTTACAAGTGCAGTCATTGTGGACAGGCTACCCAGTACCTCTGGGCCTCGTCTGCCTCTCTGGGCCTCAGCGTGCTCTTCTGTCAAATGAGATGATAAACTTCAGACAGCTATTGTGAGGATTACAAGAACCTGGCACACAGTAAGTCCTCAGTCAGTGTCAGTCACTACAGTGATGACAGTGACCGTGGTGGTCTGCCTCCCTTCATTATGCCAGGATTGAAGCCAGTCTGGCTTTAAACAATTGCTACTAGCAACAGGACCTTTCTCTCTCAGAGCTCTCTGTAACTACTGGATAGACTCTTACAAACTTTATTTTTATTTTATTTTATTTTTTAAAAACTGTGGTATTTTTTTTATTTTTTTATTTTTATTTATTTATTCATTTTAGAGAGGAGAGGGAGAGACAGAGAGAGAGAGAGAGAGAGAGGAAAGACAGAGAGAGAGAAGGGGGGGAGGAGCTGGAAGCATCAACTCCCATATGTGCCTTGACCAGGCAAGCCCAGGGTTTCGAACCGGCGACCTCAGCACTTCCAGGTCAACGCTTTATCCCACTGCGCCACCACAGGTCAGGCCACAAACTTTATTTTTAAGTGTGTGAGAGAGACAGAGACAGACAGGAAGGGAGAGAGATCAGAAGCAGTAACTCGTAGTTGCAGCACTTGAGTTGTTTATTGATTACTTCTCATACGTGCCTTGACTGGGGGCTCCAGCCAAGCCAGTGACCCCTTGCTCAAACCAGTGACTTTGGGTTCAAGCCAGTGACCATGGGGTCATGTCTATGAGCCTGCACTCAAGCTGGTGACCTTGGGGTTTTGAACCTGTGTTCTCAGTGTCCCAAGTCAATGCTCTATCCACTGTGCCACAGCCTGCTCAGGATCTTACAAACCTTTAACAAGCTCATTTTTCCCATCTGGCTTCATATAAGTAGACTCAGGCATTTTCAAAGCCTGACTCAAAATCTTACTTTTCCCTGAAGTTAAGTATACTAGTTTGCTAGAGTTACAGTTCAAAATACCACCAATGAGGTAGCTTCAAGAAAAATTTATTTCCCAGCAGTTCTGAGGCCACAGTGCAAGATCAAGGTGTCAGGGGACGCGGTTTCTCCCTCTCTCCCTGGCTTGCAGATGACCGCCTTCTCACTGTGTGCACATGTGGTCTTTCCTCTGTCGCGGTTTCTCCCTCTCTCCCTGGCTTGCAGATGACCGCCTTCTCACTGTGTCCTCATGTGGTCTTCCCTCTGTCCCACATGTCCCTGGGGTCTCTCTGTGTATCCACATTGTCTCCTCCTTTAAGGACTCTGGTCAGATTGGATTAGGACCCATTCTGTGGGCTCAGTTTAGTTTAGTCACTGCTTTACATGTCCCTGAGACTGAAGCACTGTGCGTTAAGCCTTCACCATATAAACTTCTCGGGGGGAGGGGGTACAATTCAGCCCATTACACTAGCCTAGGCTCTTCCTCCTCATTATAATATTTGCTATAGTCCCTTGTCAAGGAGGTCTTCTTTCATCACCATTTATCTCATAATAAACAGTTTGACATAAAGAGGTGTATTTGTGAATGGTTCCTTCATTCATCCATTCCCAGACATGAATTTCAAGCTTCCAACGCAGGGGTCCCCAAACTACGGCCCGCGGGCCACATGCGGCCCCCTGAGGCCATTTATCCGGCCCCGCTGCACTTCCGGAAGGAGCACCTCTTTCATTGGTGGTCAATGAAAGGAGCACATTGACCATCTCATTAGCCAAAAGCAGGCCCATAGTTCCCATTGAAATACTGGTCAGTTTCTTGATTTAAATTTACTTGTTTTTTATTTTAAATATTGTATTTGTTCCCGTTTTGTTTTTTTACTTTAAAATAAGATATGTGCAGTGTGCATAGGGATTTGTTCATAGTTTTTTTTATAGTCTGGCCCTCCAACGGTCTGAGGGACAGTGAACTGGCCCCCTGTGTAAAAAGTTTGGGGACCCCTGTTCCAACGAGCCATGTTGTGGGCGGTAGGCTGGGCTACAGCAGTGAACGGAACAAAATTCTTGCCCTCATGAAGGTTACGTTCTGATGAGGTGACTGATGCTTAGAGTGGGATGTCAGCTGGAAACGAGTGCTATGAAGAGTAATAAAGCTGAACGAGGGAGGAGGCGGGCACTCTAGGCAGGGAGGGTAACTATTCCCCACGAGGCAGTCATGGAAAACCTCTCCCCTGAAGTCACACGTTAGTGATGACCCAAGGGAGTCAAAGAACAAGCTGGGCAGATGACGGAAGGAAGGACGTTTCCGACAGACAGAGCAGCGGAGTGGCTTGGAGGGTCCACAGCAATGGTTTTCAACCTTTTTACACTTGCGGACCGGTTAAAATAGGAGAATTACTCCAGGCACCGTGAAGGCAGAACCCCCCCTAAGCATAAGCAGATTCGACCAAGATCATTGGGTCTGTAATCTTCAAACAACATTAGGGTGGTGGTTAACTCTCTCGCAGACCAGCACAAACTTTCTGGCAGACTAGTGGCTGGAAACCACTGGCCTAAGGGGCACAGGCATGGCTGGAGTGGAGTAGGTGAGGGGAAGGGCGTGGACAGGAGAGGAGGGACGTGGGTCAGGGCACTGGTGCAGTCCCTGACTGCCCTTGTAGAATGTCGGCTTTCTCTGGAGGGAAATGAGAAAGCAAATAAATGACATGACCTGACTTCTGTTTGAAAAGGTGTGTTCATGCCTGACCTGTGGTGGCGCAGTGGATAAGGCATAGACCTGGAATGCTGGGGTCGCCGGTTCGAAACCCTGGTCTTGCCTGGTCAAGACACACATGGGAGTTGATGCTTCCCGCTCCTTTCCCTTCTCTCTCTCTTGCTCCTCTCTCGAAATAGATATAAATAATTTTTTTAAATCTTAAAAAAAGAAAAGGTCTGTTCGAGTTGTGTTGAGAAGAGCATGGGTGGGGGGCAGTGGGAAAGATGGAGTGACAGACTAGTCGAAAGGGTTGACTCAGGCGGCAGTGGAGACAATGGAGACCAGATGCAAAGGGGAAGATGTGAAGCTGACCAGCCGGTGGCACAGTGGATAGAGCGTCGGACTGGGATGCGGAGGACCCAGGTTCGAGACCCTGAGGTCACCAGCTTGAGTGTGGGCTCATCTAGTTTGAGCAAGGCTCGCCAGCTTGAGCTCAGGGTTGCTGGCTCGAGCAAGGGGTCACTCCGTCTGTTATAACCCCCTGGTCAAGGCACATATGAGAAAGCAATTAATGAACAACTAAGGTGCTGCAAAGAAGAATTGATGGTTCTCATCTCTCTCCCTTCCTGTCTGTCTGTCCCTATCTGTCCCTCTCTCTGACTCTAATAAAAAATAAAATAAAAAAAGATGTGAAGATGCTATAAGAAGGTTTGATTCTTGATATATTTTGAATGTAGAGCCACCGGGGTTTTGTTACTCTATCTGACATGCATCTCTCCCTCTGGGTTGCTTTTGGCATCCTGAAAATTAGCATCCTCAGAGTCATAGTTGCATCTGATCATTCCCTGTGTCTTGTTGCCAAAGGTGCATGTGAAATCTACGCATGTCTTCCCAAGTCCAATCCATGTATCAAAATAAAATGAACACTAACATTACAGAAATCCTATACAGGAAATTGACTGAAGTAGCCATCTCTCACTGTTTATGCCCCAATTACAGGTCTTTAAAAGTCTAGAGCCAAAAGGAAGGTGGAATGCCTCCAGATGGTGTGATACTCAGAGAAGGCAATAGGGAATGTCAACATGGGAATGAAACATTTGTAACCAGAACAGGGAAAGGAACAGAAGAAAGGAAGGCAGGCCAGGGAAGGGATAAAATCCGCTATCCTTAAAAGCAGGTGACTTAGCATGGTGCAATTATCTTTCTGGAAATACTACATGTCACTACTTTCCTATGCAAGCTAAAAAATTGTTTTCTCTCTAATCACCATAAAGAAATGGTGATTTTTTATCTTTTTTACATTTAAGATGAAGAACTTAGCATAGTTCCACTCATCTGTTGGTCCATTTGGCGTCCTTCCTCCGACAGTGTGCTCTACGATTCCAGCACATGGCCGCTCTGTGTCAGACAAGGCGTGAGGTTTCTCCAGGAACCTGACAGAGCCTCAAGCCTTTCTACACTGAAGTACCCCTCTGGGTGAGTCTACGGTGTCCATAGTCTCTCCACCTGTGGATGCGTGGGAGAATGTGAGGGTCTTCCTAGGGGCATCGTAACATCTAAGCTCGTGTTAGCTCCTTAGGGTTCCCATTTCGACTCTTACTGCCTTAAGGGCAGAAGAGTTGCTCATACTCTTCACTTCCCCTTTCCTATAATTTTGGCCTGTGGTATAAATGCTCTGTTCTTGGGCTCTTGATACACAAAGCCAATGTGTTATCATTTTAAAAATAGCCTTTGCTCTTCCCACAGTGCCTAGCTCCGAGTGCATGGGCTTCGGTAGACATTTACAGAAGTCTACAAAAGAGCTCAGGAATGATGAATTTGTTTATTTCGGGGGCTTATCTCTCCCGAGAGTCCCTAGTTTCAGGGACTCTGATGGTGAAGGATGAGAGAAACGGGTTTAAACTTTTCTTGGGAAGGGGCGAGGGAGCATCCATGCGTTCACATCTTAAAAATCTTGCCCTCCTCCCACCCCCCCTACACTGATTTTCACTTCTTTTATAGGCTTCTATATTTTCTTGTGTCTTCCAAGGAGTTTTACTGGGAAGATATAAAAGGTTACATTGGAGACTGCCAACCAGGTGCTATTTTAAACTGAAAGTCTTGTATTTGTTTGTTTGTTTAATAGAAGAAAGTTTCACATGCAGAAATTTTCTTTCACCTCAGCCATTTTGTTCACAGAGCCACACCCGAGAAGACACAGCCAGGAACCAGGCCCAGGGCTGGAGGGGACAAACGCCAAGAGGAAGTGACAGGAGGTCTAAACGAACTTCCTATATACCCCCCCAACCTGCTCCAAATCATCCTTGGCTTTATAGAAGCAATAGACAGTGTATTCGTTTCCCGGAACTGCTTCGATAAAATACCATGAAACCGGTCACTTAAAGAAAAAGAAGTGTGTTCTCCCACCGCAGTGAAGACAGGACTCCAGAAATCAAGGCGTCAGGAGGGCTGGTTCCATCTCGAGGCTCCCAAGGAGGACCCGCCCCGTGACCCGCCCCGTGTCTCCCTCCTCCCTTCTGGGGGCCGAGACCCTGGGTGCCCCTCGGCTTGGAGATGCATCCCACGACGCCATCTTCACGTGGCATCCTCCTGTCCGTGCATCTCTGTCTTCGCATGGCCTTCTTATAAGGACTCTGGTCAGCGGATGTAAGATCCACCCTTCTCCAGTCTGACCTCATCTTAACTAATTACATCTGCGAAACAATGGCTAATTCCAAATCAGCTCACATTCTGAGTTTCCAAATAGATCCGAAACAGTCAGAGAGACTCTACCGAACCCAGTCTAGGCGGGAAAAAGTATCTTGAAGTTGTTCTGTGATAGAAGGGCGGCAGTATTTTCTCAGAAGCTCCCAGCGGAGCGGCTCACTAGACCCTGCCTGGGAGTCCGAGGAGGGCGGTGGACTGGGAGCAGAGTCAGCTCTTAGGGCCAGAGTTGAGGTCACGTGGACTTTTGAAAATCTATAATAGATGGCTCACATTTGGTTATTTTCTTTTTTTAATTTACTCATTTTTTTTTTTTAGAGAAGAGAGAGAGGAGGTGGGGGGAGCAAGAAGCATCAACTCCCTTATGTGCCTTGACTGGGAAGCCCAGGGTTTTGAACCGGCGACCTCAGCGTTCCAGGTGGATGCTTCCTCCACAGCGCCCCCACAGGCCAGGCCGCATTTGGCCCTTTTCACTGCCACTCTGACTTTTCCGTCACCTGCAGCATCACGCCCTCTCTCATCTTCCCTTCCATCTAGTCAATAGTTCCCCTGGAAAAAAAAAGAAACATCAGACTAGAATTTTTAAAAAACTTAGCTTATTTCTGTCATTCACCATCTGTTGGCCCTGAGCACATTGCTTCCTTGATCTTCAATATCCTCAACTGTAATACAAACTTACAATTATTCTCTCCTAAGTTTGTGACATTTTTACCTCCGAAGTTACTAAAACTTAAGCTGCACTAGGATATTTGGGAGACTGCATTTACCTGAGGACACAAGGCACTCTGCAAACAGTGCTGGAAATCAATCTGTATCTAGAGTAAACGACAAAAAAACCTCTTTGGTGTTTTAAAGAATAAACTCTGGTCGCCTAGAAATGCCTTTACAGAGAGCACACCTTGATCCCGCATCATTCAGTGACGTTCCAGGTCAGCAGACAAAAAGGACTACAGCGTGCACACGTGTGTATATAACAGAACCCATGGAACAGTGACCTGGTGGTCGCCTAGAAATGCCTTTACAGAGAGCACACCTTGATCCCGCATTATTCAGTGACGTTCCAGGTCAGCAGACAAAAAGGACTACAGCGTGCACACGTGTGTATACAACTGAGAACCCATGGAACAGTGACCTGGTGGTCGCCTAGAAATGCCTTTACAGAGAGCACACCTTGATCCCGCATTATTCAGTGACGTTCCAGGTCAGCAGACAAAAAGGACTACAGCGTGCACACGTGTGTATACAACTGAGAACCCATGGAACGGTGACCTGGTTGGGTTTTGAATGCCCCAGAGCACATGCATAGGGCATGCTCGGTAGGTATTTGATTTATCTTTCAGTCAGTAGAAAAGAGAGATGGATAGGTGAGAGGGAGAAAGGGAATGAGAACTAGCTAACTAGAATTCCATCACTTCTCTGAGCTTCACGTTCCTCCTTCCTACGATGGAGCTGCTACTTCCGCTTTGCCTTAGTGCTGACATTGGGCACATTGCGCAGTCTCCGTATGGACCCCATCATCACACTCCAAAGCACCTACGCCAATGACGTACGATTATATCGTACGTCGGTGCACAGTACGTGCTTGTAAGTGAATGAAGAAATGACTGTGTCCTGACTACCTTCAGGGGTTGTTCTGAAATGTGGCTTCTTTTCTTTTCCTATGTCACCTTTTCCCGCTGATGAGAAACGACTGCCCTCCCCCCCCCCCCCAAAATTGTCATTTGTCAACAAGTTTTGTGCTTTATTTAGCAGTCTCTGCTTTGGCCACTAGATGGCACAAGAGGAAAGTGCCTTAAAGACAGAGTGAAGGAAAGATGCTCCCAGGAGGCTGGGCACAGTATGAATAACGCAGCCACCCTGGGGTTAATTAAGCAAAACCAAAAGCCAACATTTCACCAGATACGTTGGAAAGAATCCAAGCCTCCACAAGGCTGGACTTGAAATGACCTCTGAGAACAGATAGGTACACGGACAAAAAAAAAACCCCTCCTCAGATAGTAATAAGATACCGAGTCAAAAACAAAAGCCTTAAACAAAACACTCTGGGGACAGACACCATGGAAAGAACCAGTAGAACAGAGGCAATGCAAGACGAGAGGAGGCGGACCGGACCAGCCACCACGATGAGGGATTATCACTGCTGCTGGGAGGAAACTGGACCCCAGGGGGGAAACGCCACTTGATAGAACCTCGTTGTTGCATGTATGTTTCAGCTTAATTTCATATGAACTAAAAGGTAGGTAGTTCCTTCCCATGTCAGGGTCAATCTTAGCAAATCCTTGTGTCGTCTATTTCAAGTCATCCGAGGACTTCCCTAAAATAGTGTGATCTGCAAGCGCCTGGGCTGCACAGACGTCAGTTGACGACAGAAATTGAGGGTGTAGAGTAGACGCAGAGATAACTGACACCCAATGCTGCCCCTGGAGGCCCTGCTGGGGTTGGGAGCCCCGTGCACAGAGCAGCCGGTCCACTCCGACGTCCTGTTGACCAAGCAGCTTGCTGACTCTCGGTGGACCCTGCCGAGCTGCCTCCAGGGAGGAGGAGCTGTGGTCATGCCCGCACAGGCCCTCCCGACCCACAGCGGTCGTAGTTCTCACTGTAACTTAATACATTGGTATTCTGTTCCAAACATCAGTCTCCTAGGAGCTGGGTAAGTGGGAACTGCCACCAGGACAAAGGACTCATTCCCTCTACCCAGTGAACTAATGAGCCTGTTGGACTCAGGACGGGGAACGTGTTGAATTCTGGGTTGAATGCCTGCCTCCTGGAGCATCGCTTGGCAGCCAACCGAGGCTCTGGTGGCCCGTTTTCTACCCGTCCTTCTTTCCCACCTCTGGGGCCATGATTTCTCTATCCTGGCTGCATATCACAATGGTCTGAGGCAGCTTCCTAGACTCCATCCTCAGAGATTCCAATTCATCTGATCCAGGGTTGAGCCAGGGATCTGTCTTCCGAAGGACTCCAACTGATTCCAGTGAGGTTGACCCTAACCCTGAGGTGTTTGGGAACCGTTTGCATTCTCGAGTATAATTCCACAGGTTCGTCTAAGACCACAGAAGCACGAGATCTGTTATTTGCACAGGGCCACCAGCTCGATAAGGAGACGTTTCTGTGGCCTCCCCAAGCACTCGGGCTCCCTCGGAGGCTGGGCAGAGGAGCGAGACCGGAAGTCGCTAGGCTATTCAAGCTTAATGAGTGTAAGAAGTTGGCCAACCTCGGGGAGCTTTGGCCTTTAACCAAAAGAGTCCTATTAGCTCTCAGAAAAATGGCCCTGTCTGGCCAAAAATGCATAGATGAGACCAAGGCCAGATACATAATTTGTGAGGCTAGTATACATAAGAAAAAAAGTTCTGGAAAAGTTCAAGATGAGGATAGCAGAGCATTAACTTGAATGTGGGGCCCTTCCAAGGATACAGCCCTGGGCAACTGCCATGAAGCTGGTTCTTTCCAGAACTCGAGGCCATAACTACCACTGAGGCGGATGATGATTCATAAATCAAGGAACATCTGTCTTATCTGACCTTTCTTCTTTCTTTCTTTCTTTCTTTCTTTCTTTCTTTCTTTCTTTCTTTCTCTCTCTCTCTCTCTCTCTCTCTCTCTCTTTCTTTCCTTTCTTTCTTTCTTTCTTTCTTTCTTTCTTCTTTCTTTCTTCTTTCTTTCTTTCTTTCTTTCTTTCTTTCTTTCTTTCTTTCTTTCTTTCTTTCTTTCTTTCTTTCTCTCTTTCTTCCTTCCTTCCTTCCTTCCTTAAGTGAGAAGCAAGGAGGCAGAGAGACAGGCTCCTGCTGTGTGTGCTCCAACTAGGATCCACTCGGCAAACCCCCAATGGGGCGATGTTCTTTGCTCCATTGCTTGGCAACTGAGATATATTAGCACCTTAGGTGAGGCCATGGAGCCATTCTCAGTGTCCAGGGCCAACTTGGTCCAACCAAGTCATGGCTCCTGGAGGAGAAGAGAGAGACAGAGAAAGAGAGAGAGAGAGAGAAGGGAGAGGAGGTAGGGTAGAGACACAGATGGTTGCTTCTCCTGTGTGCCCTGATCAGGAATCAAACCCGGACTTCCACCACACTGGGCTGACACTCTACTAACTGAGCCAACCCAACCAGCCAGGGCCTCTCTGACCTTTCTTTCAGTCAGCTTGTTTTCCTGCCTCCACACAGCAGCCAAGGAGACCTCTTTCAAATGCAAATTGGATCCATCTCTTTCCCTGAATCGAAGGATTCAGGATTCGATGGCACCCATTGCTCCAGGATGCAGGGCCAAGTCCTTAGCACGGCCGGCCCACAATCCCTTTGAACCTGACCCTACTCCTCTACCTCCCTCAGGCTCTCTCCAGGATGCAGGGCCAAGTCCTTAGCACGGCCCCCAGTCCCTCTGCAACCTGACCCCCACTTCTCTACCTCCCTCAGGCTCCTCATTCTTCCTCCACATACCAGGCATGCTGCCCTTGTCGCAACTCTGATTTCCCAGGCTCCTCTCTTCCCGTACCTTTCATAAATGCTGCTCTCTGTGGCTACGCTCTCCTAGTCCCTTCTCCTGTCCCTTATAAATGTACGTCTACTGTTCATCAACAGTGACCATGCCATTATTGGTTTAATATCCGTCTTCATTCTTAGACTAAATGTTTCTCTTATTATTGCTTCGCACAAGGCCTGGAACCTAGAAGGGGCTCAAAAAGTACTTTTGAATGAATGAATTTTAAAAAATAAGAATAAATGGAGGAAAGGGGGAAATGTCAGGCCTGAGTTGTGCTCCTCCTATCAAAGAAACTCACCCGTTCCCAAAGCCCATGGACCTGATTATCCAGGCACTCCACATATGGACAGTTAGGCATTTAAACCACCCTTATTTAAAAGCTGACCACGGTTTTTTTCAGGGCAATCCAATTTCTCGATGGCGCACTGATTAACAGCACTTACTTTGGCTCACCAGACTGTCGGTTGGGAGGAGAAATTGTCCGAACATCATGCTTTGGTAACACTTGGATCATCTTTTTTCTCTTAGAAGACAGCTTCTGTGTTTTGGTGGCCATAGTATTAACCGCAAGAGCTTAAGTTATTAAACTGAGCAGCTTTAATCAGTGAGGTCTCCCAGAGCCCTGGGGATTAAAGTATTTTTACTCCAGAGCCAATGTAGCTATTGGGACGCATCAGGGTTTTGCTCCCTGCAGTCCCCGCATGGCCCCGTTGCTGTTCTCTACACCCACTTCCCAACCGTGACAGAGACATCATGGAGTTTTACTTGGAGATCGACCCTGTCACCTTGAACCTCATCATCCTGGTTGCAAGCTACGTCATCTTGCTCCTGGTTTTCCTCGTCTCCTGCGTGCTGTATGACTGTCGAGGCAAGGACCCCAGTAAGGAGTGTGCGCCTGAGGCCACCCTGGACGCTCAGCCCTCCCTCCGCTTGGTGGTGATGCAGCAGAGCATGCCGCGGGCGCCCTGGGCCAGGGGACCCGGTCTCCATTTTGGAAACTCTGTTCCCCTCGGGAAGAAAAGCACGGTGGTGTGAGGTTGGTGGAGGGACGCAGTGGAAAAAACACAAGACATTCCGGAAAAAGAAAACATTCTCCAAGAAGCCACCACTCTCTCAGCACGCAGTCCGGCTTGGCCAACCTGAGTGGGAGCCCCTCCTACTTCCTGCTCCCTGGGCACCCGCTATGGATAAAGCAGGTGTTTAAGGTAAGAAACCGAAAGTGGTACATGGTCAAGTTTCCCGGATGCTATTGCATAAGGAAGCTGGTTACTGGTACCTTCCCAATGATGCAACTTCTAGGAAAGACTGGCATTTGAGTAGGGGTTTAAAGAAGAGAGTGCAATAGAGTGTGTGTGTGTGTGTGTGTGTGTGTGTGTGTGTGTGTGTGTGTGTGATGAGGAGTGAGACTAGCTCCAATGTATCCTATACTTAGCAAATCCTTTCTTTTCAAGTTAATCACTGAACCTTTCCAGACCTTAGATTGTTATTATTTCTATACATGCTGGGTCCTCACAGTACGACTCCCACTGTGAGTCAGTATGGAAACACAGCAATTATAGAGCATTGTGGTTAGTGGACAAAGCTTGGAGCCTGATTCAAACCTGCCTCTTCCCCTCACTGGCTGTGTGACAGGCCAAAATACTCATTTCGTGACCAGGGCTACTGCTTTGCAGCTCAGGGCTAGCTGGTAAGCCCTGTCGGCTCTTCGGGTATTGGGGCAAGTTAATTCACTGCATGCACTGAGACAGTGCTAGACACAGAGGGTTAGCTGTTAGGATGATTGTTATATTATTCTCCTTCATTCTCATCAAGAAGTTTGGGTTCCAGTCCTCAAACCGGACCTGGTCCAACGCAGAGTTCCCAGGAGTCATTGCGCAGTGTTGCGGTTCCACAGCCCAGCACCGCCCACACCCTTCTCGCGGCCTTTTGTTGTTGCTACTAACTAATCCATTTGTTCCCCTGCTCACTCCTCTATTTCTACAATTTCAAATGATTATCTCCATTGTGTATATGTTTCTATGAAACCTCTCTTCCCCGAGCTCGGAGCAACCTACACGTTCACTTGCTGGTGTACTAAGCCTTTCTCCCAAGGAGGCCTCGTGTGGAAATACAAAGAAACGCGTGTGCCACAGCCCTGCCCTCCGCTGCTGCTGCCTAATAGGAAGAGAGAGGTCAGGCACGACCTAGGACCATGAGGACAGGAACGCATTGCAGACGTTCTGCTAGAAATCTACGAAGAGGGCCACAGTCCATAGAAACATGAGTGCCCAGCATGCAAGAGGGGCTCAAGAAATGTTGGAATAATGTGGAATAGACAATTTCACCCTAGACGCAGGCATCAAAGATAAGATGGTTTGCCTTGAAAGATAAGCAGCTATTTTCTAGAAAGACAAAAATGTGTTAGGGGCACGGAGTGTATGTAGGACAGGAGATGGCATTTTAGAAGAAACGACATAAACAAGGCTTGGAAGCAGAAATTATAGAGGTCGCTGATTTTGAAAAGTCTGGTGGCTTCCAAAGTAAGGAGGAAAAAAATGAGGAAATCGTTTCGGTTTATCCTGCAGGCAACTGAAGCCCTGTTGCCTCCAGCAATGGGGATTGTTGTGCCTTTGGGTTGTTAAGTAGCCAGAACAAAAAGAAGGATAATCCCAGTTATTTTGTTTTCAGATTGATAGTATTTATTTTTAACTCTGTTCATATATTATCAGAAAATTATATTTTCTCTTAAATATATCATTTGAAAATGATATAAAGAAACAGAGGAGTTTTTTATGGGCAAAAGGCCATCTCCAATTTAATAGTGAACACGTAAAATGAATGGAAAAAATGCGGTCAATTCACAGGCAGCTTCTGAGATCCTGCCCTTTCCCGAGTGAGAACTTCCCCTACACCGACCTTTTTATTTCTTTCCCCATCATGGGAACACATATTTCACTGGAGGGGAAAGAAAAGCAAAAACAGTGGACTACAAAAAGTAATGATGATACTAATTAACTTAGCTTTCTGAGAGAAATGTGAAATGTTTAACTCATCTAATTTTAAAGTTAAGAAATGAAGTAACATCCATTCAACATTTAAAAAACTAGAAATATTGTCAAATATGTTTCATATTGGGGCCAATTGATTAACAGACATGGAGGGTAGAAAAAAAATTTTCAAGCAAAAGAAGCAAAGGATAAGAAGAAGAACAACAACAAAAAAACCTAATTATTACAACAACCACAGATAAAGGGAACAGACATCAAGTCCAGGGAGAGAATGAAAAGGGAAGAAGGAAACTATATAAAAAGACTCCTGGATGAATGTTGAAATAAAAGGTGTCCAACTTTCCTAATCACACTTAGAAAAGTGTGATTTGTGTTCTTCAAGCAGGAACCAGCTTCTCAGCATTTAAAACAAGCTCATCTGAATAGCGTGCCCACTGACATAGAATCTAAAAGAACCAGCAGTGCCTTTAAGGATTTCGCCAGTGAGGAAGCCAGCCCAGAAAGAAGAGAGATTTTCCCAGGAGTGTTTGGCTTCAGACCTGGGACTTAGATCCTGTTACTTCCTTTTTCCTTTTTGCCTTTTTAGTGGTCTTTTTAGAGCCCTATCTCTTACCTGCCAGTCTTTTAAAACTTTGTCATTCATTTCTTATTTTTGAAATAACGCTTTACTTCCCAAAGGAATGATGAGTAATGTCACTGTGACCTTCAAACCAGTGTCCTGAAACCTAGCAGAATGGATTGCCAGCTAGAACCAAGAAGGTACTTGAAACATTCAAACACTGCCTTATTTTCTGCTCCCTTAAGGGTTTTAGGATACCCTGTTTCGTCAACTTTTAATTCACTAGTCTCCTATCCGGCACAATTTTTATTAGAACAAAGGCGGTGTGTGGCCTAATTGGGATGCTAGCTGTAGGAGGGACACTTCCAAGGCGAGGGGAGACAGGGAGAGAACAGAGCTTTATCAGGAGTCCACTCCACGCAGGAGACTTTTTATTCCTATCTCATTGAACCCTCCCCCTGGCCTATGAGAGAGACATGGTTAAAGCAAGTTGAAGATAAGGAAATAAAGGCTCCGGGAAGCACTGGAGTTTGTGCAAGACCACACAGCTGGTCCCCGTGGGAGGCGGGATTGGAAGTCAGTTCAAGATGTGTCGCCTTCTGCTCTTGGTTTTGTCTGCAGCTGTTCAGGAACAGGAGCGACCCCGTGTTTGCTCTACCCTGTCTCTCTGCCATGCTAAAATTGCATATCTGGGCAGCTGCTCCATGAGGTCTGTGGAATAATCGGTCTTTCTGATTTTTCTCCTCCGAATAAAAATGACCATGCGTTCCAACGGAAGAGAAAGAAGTGAGTGTAATCCGGCCAGAATATTATTGTCTTCTGTCGTTCTGTAAGACGCTGGGGCCGGGTGGACTGGGACAGGGGTCCGCACCGGAAGTGCTGGGCTCAGGTCTCCTGTGACTACCTGCTAGGGAGGCTTGGATGGGTCACTCAAGTCTTCTTCTTCACCTTAAAAATGAGTATGACGTTAAGGTTGGTGAGGTGTAGAATGAGATGCATCAAGTATCTTGCATGTGGTAGGATTTCAACAAAATAAAAGCCACTATTATTCTCTGAGCAGATACAGTGAAAACAAGTGGGGTAGGGGTGGGGTCAGCACTCGGAGGCCAGAGATTGCTCGGCAGGTTTGGCTCATTGATGGGAGTGCTGAGGAGAAGTGTACTAGAAATTTGGAAAGAAGAGAAAGGGCCTGTTCTAGGTAGAACTGTGTCCCCACCACCACCAGAATCCATATGGGGTGGGGTGGGGGTCTTTGTGACTACTGTCCTTATAAAAAGGAGAAAACCCAGACACAAAAAGAATGCCATGTGGAGACTGGACTTAGGTGGCCCCTTGCCAAGGCCCTGCCAGCAGGTGGGAGAGACCCTAGGACGAATCCTCGCCTGGCGCCTGCGCACACCTCCCTCCGGGACCCCCAGCTGCCAGCTCTTGGAGACAGCACGTTCTCGTTGTTGAGGCCTCTCGCTTTGTTGCACTTTCTTAGGACAATCCCAGCAAGTTAATTTGGTGTGAGGGGTAATGTCTAGCACATTGGTTCGGGAAGCTTACCGTTTCAAGGCCCTTTAGGGGCAGTGACACATTCTTTTAGAGTGACATCATGCTAACAGGGAGCCTTGGGCAGAAGCTAGAAGGGCAAGTTGAGTGGAGTTGCCTAGGAAACAGATCCCGCCCAAGCAGAGGAACCAATCATGTTTCTAAAGGAGGAAGAAGAGTACCTGTCTTCAGGAGGACAATCGCTTGTTTTCCTTGGTCACATGTAAAAGATAATTGGGAGGAACAGGAGTGAGAAACTGTCAGTGCTACAAAGTAGCACAAGGGATAAGTCACAAAGAAAAGATGTTATGAGGCCCAACGGCAAACCTATGGGGTTGAAGCAAAAAAAAAAAAAAAGACTCAGAACTAGCCCTAAAAAAATCCAAGTCCCTCCAGATAGCCCATAGATACTTCAAAAGCCACTAAGTGCTGGGCGCACCATTTAACCTGCCTGAAAGTGTGTAGGGGAGAAACTATTATTCCTGTTTTAGAACCAAGGGCATTTCAGGTCGTCTCGCACAGAATATTTAGAGTAAAAGAATCTGATAAGTGGGACCCAGAGATTCTGACTGAGTCCGGAGTTGGCCCTTTAGCTCTGTAGCGGCCCAGAATCCGAGCAGTCACAGAGCGACCCAGCATGCCGGGCGCTGAAAGCCCCGCGTTCGGGATTTGTCCTCTCCCTGTCTTCACTGCAGGGGGCACCGAAGAACAGGACCCCCTCTGTGAGGCAGAATCCCCCAAGGACTAGAGTGCAGACCTAGCCCAGGCGTGTCGCCCAAGAGTAGGGAGACACAGCCTTCTTCTCACTACCTTATCTTCCCCGGGAACAGCAGTGGTTGAAAAGTACAAAGTAAGAGAACATTTATTATCTACTTCTCTTGTCACAGCTCATTTGGACTTTGCCCTTCTGGGGCTCTGAGTGTTCCAGATAAGGTCTGTGGGACACCAGGATTAAGGAGGATCTCAGCTCTTTCCTGTCTTCCCGAGATAGTAGGAAGTGATCTGCCCATATTAATTTTTGTTGTTGTTGTTCAAGGCTTCTGTGTATTCCACTGTTATCAAATTAAACCCTGGCCATATGCTGGGATCTGCTGGTTCTGTGTGGCAGGGTGACAGGCCGGTGACCTCAGCTGCAATCTCAAATTGACACGCCTGCAAAGCTCCGAAGATCTCAGAAAGAGAAGGGCTTGGTTTGGAAGGACGGAGGGACCAAGAGAGACCATCCATGGCCGCCGCTCCGAGGGAGGGATTCAGATTGCCCAGGAGGCTCGGTGGACAGGACGTGGCGGTGGAATTCGGAATCTGGACTGTTTGTCAGAATTGATAAGGACGTTCTTACCTTGGAAACTTATCAGTGAGAAGTCTCTTGTCACAAGGGGAGTTGAGAAAAGCTAACATTGTGATAGAATTTTGGAGAAGAGCTTGCCTGTAACACTCAGTCTACCCGTGCTCAGGGAGACCAAACCAGCTCCAGATGAGGAAACCCGTGGCTTCTTGAACGGCAACAAGACTGAATTTAACAACCCTCACCATCAAGAAAGGCTCCCTTTGTTTAACTTAACCCCTTCTGCTTTTAAACTTTTCATTAATTTTTCCCTCCGTTTCCCTCTTTTGGGTCTTCTAAAGAAGCGGTGTTTGCATAGTGATCTGTATAAACATGTCCGTGGCGGGATCCAATCAGATTAGCTCGCGAGGTGTTACTCAGTGTGGTAATACGGTGGGCTCATCCCTGCGGAGGCGTACGGACCGTCATACCCAGGCCTCATGGCTAGCACATTGGTGAATCGCCAGCAGTTGTAAGGTGTGCTGCGAATCACTTGTTACTAAAAATAAGTACCTGCCCTGGCCAGTTAGCTCAGTTGGTTAGAGCGTCCTTCTAAAATGACAAGGTTGTGGTCAGGGCACATAGGGAAGCAACCAATGAACATAGCACTAAGTGGAGCAACAAATGAATGCTTCTCTCTCTCTCATTCTCTTTCTCTCTCCCACTTCCTCTCTCTGTCTCTCTAAAGCCAATCAATAAAAATAAATAAATAAATAAATAAATAAATAAATAAATAAATAAATAAAATTATCTAAGTTTATGAGTGACTTAGGTATTTTTATGTTGGGCGTGAATCAACCACGACGCCACTTTCACTTCTGTGGACCTCACCCTTGGTGCTTGTGCAGCGCAGGGCCAGGTGGAGTTACGTGAATGCGGACGCCATTGCATATGCCTACTGACCCCAGTCCATCCAGTCAACAGATATTGGTAAAGCATCTACTTTGTACAGACGTTGGTCCAGGCCTGGGGGATCCATTATGCATGCGACACATGTGAGTTCTGTCCTCGGAAAGCTTGCTGTAAAGCCGGTAGCCGCGGTCACCATCACAGCTGCCTGGCCCATGCAGGTTCGCATTTGATTCAGACAGACGGTAAAGAAACAACAGAGCCAAGAACTGGTGGGCCATCATCTTTAATCCTAGCTTGCACCCGGCGAGCAAGTAAAAACACACATTGGGCTCCAAAACCCACTCATTCAGTGCTCACAAAGCTACTGGCTTATCCGAGTTTCCTAGAATCAAAGGTTTCTAGCTCACCAGCCTTATTCACCTCTGTTCCCATCTCCTTCTCTCTGCACAAACTCTGCACAAACTGGCTTCTCCTTCAACACTCCGCCATCTTGGCTGCTTCTCTCCTCTCCTCCACGTGGCCTTTCTCTGCTCTCCTACAGCATGGGCTCCTCCTAAAACATAATCACTCTTCTCCCGGAACGTGATCTCTCTTCCTTCTAAAACCTTTTGGCGTGAAAGCCCTCCCCCAACACATATTAACATAATCACTCCCATCCCGAGCAATCACCTGGGCGATGGGCTTCCATGTGGGCAGCGCCATCTTTAACAAAGTGAGCATAATATATTTTATCTGCCCAACACTTGCCAAGTAGCAGGAACATCTAAGCACATTGCATAATATTTTTTGAATCTTCACTACAACCCAAAGAGGTACTCTCTTTTTCCAAATTTTATATATTTTTGGCAGCTAAGACTCTAAAGCCTAATCTTTGAACTGGTGGTTTCCAAACACCTCTGAGCATGTATTCCTTTCAGTAAAGAAAATTTTAGTATTCAGCTGTGGGTATGTGTGTATGTGTGTGTGTGTATTTAAAGAAGTGTACATATATATATTTAAATAAGTATACATTTATATGTCTTTAAACAATACATGTATTTATATAAGTATATGCATATAATTTATATAAGTATATATAAGTATAGATTCATAGATAGTTATGCATTATATATAAACGTATGCCTATATTTATAAGTTATATGTACATTCTGTGGGTCTTCCTGCACCTCACCTGCGAGACCACCGCCCTGCACACTCTACCATACCATATTGCCTCCTGATTGTGTAGCAGTAATAATCTACCTCCCATCTCCCCTCATCTAACCCAGGTGTGGCTCTGGATGAGTGCGGATGAGAACCCCATCAAGGATCTAAGACAGCGGTTCTCATCCTGTGGGTTGTGACCCCGGCGGGGGTCGAATGACCAAAACACAGGGGTCGCCTAAAGCCATCAGAAATACATATTTTATTTAAAAATGTATTGTATAATAAATATGTATTTTCCAATGGCTTTAGGCGACCTGTGTTTTGGTCGTTCAACCCCCGCCAGGGTCGCGGCCCACAGGTTGAGAACCACTGATCTAAGAGATATTTATTTATAAAATGAAACACAATGATTTTCCAGTTTGGACTAGGTCTTTGCACTGCAAAGGATGCTTGGCCAGAATTCCTTGATCAGTGTTTTTGTTTGGCTGGTTTTTTGATTTGTGGGGGTTTTTTTTATTCCAAGGTAAGTTAGTTTATAAATCCTCCTCATTTCGTTTGATTCTTTTTCTGGCTGGATCTTCCATACCCCCACCAATGAGCAAGAGTCTCGTATATCTGTTCCAACCCCGCCCCAGTACCCAGTAAAGGACTGAACACAATAAGAAAATCTCCATCCTTTGGTGGCGACTCTGTTGAGGACAGGAAGACTTGTACTTCAGTTGGAGAATAGAGATGATGCTCCTGTGGATACAAACCGTCCCAGGCGCAGCAGGGAGGAGGCTGGGCTGCTCGGCTTCCCAAAGCGTGGGGACTGGGAAAATGCAGCCGAGCCCTTGTACCGAATGAAGCAGCTGAGACAGGCCGGTGGACGTCACTCAGCTGCCTCTGCAGGACACCAGAGGGCAGCACTGAGCGATCAGACCAACAGAATGAGTCCTTCCGCCTCTTGGACCCATTCTGGCCCCAGCACCGTGCAGATCACCCTAACTTCCTCTTCTCCTCTTTCCTTTTTGCTCTATGGAGACACCTCTACTGACCCGCCAGGACAATATCTGCAAGTCTCTCTCCTGGACCTGGTCCTGCCGATGCCCCTGAGCCCCCCGGACTCCGCGCCTGGTTCTCCTGTGCAGTCCTTGTCCACACATGCCTGGAGGCAACTGCTCCGGGTCCGACTGGAGCCCATCGCCACCTTCCCAGGAGGCATCAGGCTTCTCTTGCTCCTCCACAAAAAAAAAACAGCCTTGCAGTTAATTAACAACCCTCCAAGGTCCGTCTGGCTCTGGCACGTCTGACCTTGCAGCCTTCCCTATTTCTGACCTTTCTTATCTCTTCCCTGTTGGCCCTTTAGCATGAGGCAAGGAGTGACAGGAGGGTTTGTTCGGAAAAACTGCCCACGGTTGTGGTTGTGCTGTTGTTGATCAGGGAGCTGCAGAGGGAAGCTTAGCGGAGGGTTGAGTCTGTCTCTTCCCCAAGAGGCACGCACACACCCCACTTGCTAACATGTTTTCCATCTGACATTTCAAGTTAACGGGCCCCACGTGGGTGCTTCCTCAAGTCAAGGTCTGTTTGGCACTCTTTGGAAGGAGCATAAACCGTGACAAATGCTCTCAGCTTTGGCATATGGTGATGCATTGATTTCTTAGTCACTAGGATGTACTAACAAACGTATTGTCCCCAAATGTAAAAATAATGAACTTGCCACGGTAAATGGAATGTCGACAATATGAAACAGATTCGATTCCTTGGCGCTTTGGAGGCCATCCTGAATTTTTAGTAGAACAGTGCCTTTTATTTCCATCCGAAGTGAATTTCAGTTGACTTCCCCCTAAAACCTTGTTTTGGGATGGTTGCAAGTGATTGGGAATTAAAAAGCTGCCTGTTTGTTTTTAAGTGGGTGTATTAAGTAGAACATGTGCTTGGCTGTGACTGACGAAAGACAAGAAATACTATGGCTAAAATTTGACGGGGACTTTGTTCTCTCTCCTGCAGCCCGAAGTTGGGAGGAAGATGGTTCAGCCTGGTCCATGACTCCCAAACGTCCCCAGTGGATTCTTTCCTTGAGGGTGTCTCCTCATTACAAGATGGCTGCTGCAGCTCTCGACCTTACGTCTAAGTTCCAGGCAGGGATAGGAGTAAGAGGGGAAGGGCAAACAGTCACATGCCAGTCAAGTCAGCTGAGAGGCCCACTCAACAACTTCTACTTTTGTCGTTGGCAAATTTTGGATTGTTTTTGTTGGGCAGATAAAATGTATTATGCTCACTTTGTTAAAGAGGCCGTTGCCCAGGTGGTATTAATGTGTGTTGGGGTGGGCTAAAGGCAGGCAGAATCCTTGTAGCCTGGGGCTTGGTTTTGGGATTAAGCCTTTCCTACCCTTTTTGGTGTAAGGTGGTACAATCCTATCATGCCTCAGAGAAGTGACTTTGTATTAGAGACTTCCCTATTATGTATATTGGATTAAGGGTTTGGATTTCTACACTATAAAATGGGGACGGAACGAGAGTTTGGGCGCTTGGTTCCTGAGGTTAGCATGAGAGAGCAGAGAGAATAGAGCCAGCAGCGGGAGGAAGCCACGTGGAGAAGGCCAGGAAAAGCAGCCAAGATGGCGGAGTGCTGAGTGAGATGCCAGTTTGTGTAGAGTTTGTATCTGGGATAAGGAAGGAAATGGGGAACTGAGGAGAATAAGGTTGGTGAGCTAGAAACCTTTGATTCTAGGAAACTCGGATAAGTCAGTGGCTTTGTGAGCACTGAGTGTGACTGGGTTTTGGAGCCCAGTGTGTATTTTTACTTGCCCGCCGGGTGCAAGGTAGGATTAAAGGTTATGGCCCACCAGTTTTTGGCTCCGCTGTTTCTTTACCGACTGTCCGAATCAAATGCGAACCTGCATGGGCCAGAAGGCTGCTGTGATGGTGGCCCTGGCCTTGCCTCCTGGCTTTACAGTTTTTCCTTCTAAAACTGATACATGTGGCCCTGGCTGGTTGGCTCAGCGGTAGAGCGTCGGCCTGGCGTGCGGGGGCCCCCAGTTCGATTCCCGGCCAGGGCACATGGGAGAAGCGCCCATTTGCTTCTCCACCCTCCCCCCCTCCTTCCTCTCTGTCTCTCTCTTCCTCTCCTGCAGCCAAGGCTCCATTGGAGCAAAGATGGCCTGGGCGCTGGGGATGGCTCCTTGGCCTCTGCCCCAGGCGCTAGAGTGGCTCTGATTGCGGCAGAGCATCGCCCCCTGGTGGACAGAGCGTCGCCCCTGGTGGGCGTGCCGGGTGGATCCCGGTCGGGCGCATGCGGGAGTCTGTCTGACTGTCTCTCCCCGTTTCCAGCTTCAGAAAAAAATAAAAAAAAAATTAAAAAAATAAAAAAAATAAAACTGATCCATGTTTATTAAGGTAAATTTGAAAACAATGAAAACAAACAATGAATTTAACTACCCCAAGTGATTTCCAATAGCATTTAGTGTAATTGCATGTTTCTTTTTTAAATTAATATTTATACATCTTTTTCTGATTTTAAAAGGAATGCCTATTCATCGGGGCAACTTTGAGCAAAGTATGGAGAAGAAAATAGGAAGCACCTACGCCACCACTGCCCAGAGACCTCCACCACTCTATGTTGTTGCATTTTATGCCAATTTTATGTATATATTACACATTAATCATCATGCTGTATGTATTAAGTTGGTACCTTTTTATTTTACTTTCTAAATAAAGTAAGTGAATTTACATATGACCCCACCTGGTGTATCCCTACACCCTCCTAACACAGCATTCTTAATCATGATTGCAACACTGTTTGGAAGGTGCTTAAAGGAGGAGAGAACGAGTAGCATGAACTGGTTTCCTCCTGCTCTGCTTCTGGGAGACCATGAGGCAGGGTTGGCTCCCTTCTCCCGCTCCCTCTGAGACTCTGTCATATGCGCTCCTTTCTGTATTTTTCCATCTTCAAAAATGTCAAGTGTTCACGCCAAGAGTTAAAATGATTCTTCAGGGAACATGAGCTGTCATGCCCTTTCTTACCACATGGCTCGCAGAAGTGGGTTGTGCTCTGACTTGTAGATTCATCAGATCTCAAAGCTAGACCGGGCCCTATTGCCCTACCAGTCCCAACTTCCCTCCTCCCCGTGGCAACAGCAAAGAAAAGCCGAAAGCAACAGCGCCCCGCTCAGGGTCCCAGCTGGCACGGTCCTTCCAGAACCCAGGCTTTCCCACCACCTTCCTAGTGCTTTCTCACTCCACTCGAGATGCTATGGATTATACAACTAATTGGTACACTTCGAAGGTGCTAGGACTCCCAAACACATACACACCAACTCCAGGCAGTTAGCAGAGGCATGAACTGAAGCCTGGAGATTTGTAACTTGCTTAGGGTGGCATTGCTCAGATTCACAATTGCATTTAACATACCTGGAATTTCAGAGAAAATATACACCCCGCAGAAGAGAACATTTCCGATCTATTGTTCACTAGCTACGAGCTCAGACCTTGCTAAGTGCCTTCGAGTGAACTCTAGATTTACAAAGCTTGCAGCCTGTTGGTGGCGGGGAGGGGCGAGAAAGAGACACACAAGGCAGTATGGCGTGCTCGTACAATGGAGTGTCACTCAACTATAAAGGGAAGAAGGCAGATCTGCATGACCTCCTATGGAGAGATGGCCGCGATGTATTGTTGGAAGAAAAATGCTGTCTGACCTGTGGTAGCGCAGTAAATAAAATGTTGACCTGAAATGCTGAGGGTGCTGGTTCAAAACTCTGGCTTACCTGGTCAAGGTACATGTGGGACTTGATGCTTCCTGTTCCTCCCCCCTTCTCTCTCTCTCTCTTCTCTAAAATGAGTAAATAAAATCTTTATAAAAAAAGAAGAAAAATGCTGATTGCAAAGGAGTCTGATGTTATATGAACTATGATCTCTTCTGTGTTTTTTTAAGTACATTTATATACTTACATATTTTACACTGATACAACAAAAAGGGTTTTCAGTTTTGTTTAGCACTTAAATTTAATGAGGTGATATACATATTTTAATATGCACAGAAAATATCTAGAAAAATACATTCAAATTTTTAACAGTGGCTATTTAATAGAGTGGGATTTTAAAATAGGACAAATAACAATTTTTTTTTTACTTTTTCTTAGATACTTTTGTTTTTTTAAATAGAGTCATAAATAATCGGTTTTCCCACCATACATTTTAAATAATCACTGTGTCGACCACAGAGGAGTTGTGAAAATTAAATGGGTTGTTATGAATAAAATGCTTAGAACTTTGCCAGGCACATACTAATAGCTCAATAAACATTAGCTGTGATGGTGATGGTAGTGATGATGGTGATGATAATGGAAGATGAGTGCTCACATGCTACTGCTGAGCATATACATTCATACAAGTTATTTACAGGGCAATCTGACCACGTACATATGTCAAAAAGCCTTTAAAACTTGAAAATATTTGACCCAGCAGTTCCACTCTCAAAAATTTCTTCTATGGAAAAAATTAATAAGTATATAATGAGTATGTACAGGTCCTGGCTGGTTGGCTCAGTAGAGCATCGGCCCAGCATGTGGAAGTCCTGGGTTTGATTCCCAGATAGGGCACACAGGAGAAGCACCCATCTGCTTCTTCACACCTCCCCCTCTCATTTCTCTCTGTCTCTGTCTCTCTCTCTTTCTCTCTCTCTCTCTCTTTTCCCCTCCTGCAGCCATGGCTCAATTGGAGTGAGTTGGCCCGGGCACTGAGGATGGCTCCATGACCTCTGCCTTGGGCGCTAAGAAGAGCTAGGCTGCTGAGCAGCAGAGCAACACCCCAGATGGGCAGAGCATCGCCCCCTAGTGGGTGTGCCAGGTGGATCCCGGCTAGGGTGAATGTGGGTGTCTCTCTGCCTCCCCTCCTCTCACTGAATTAAAAAAATATATTTTAAATAAAAATGTTTAATGTATATAATGAATACATACAAAGATGAATCAAGAGCAAAATGTTAACAAGCTACATGTTCCAAAACAGGAATGGGTTAATAAAACAATGGTGCATCTTTACAACAGAACAGTGTGCATTCACTGTAGCAGTGTATTCATTAACATTGGCATATGTTGATGATATAACATTAAGTAACAGAAAACAAATTTTTCAGTAGCATATACAACATGATTCCATGATAGTACAAAAATATTATATACATACACTTAAATGTTTAACAGTATTGAAAACAGCCTTTGGGAAAGCGTTTCCTAACGCAGTCTCCACACCAACAGACCGGGGTCAGGACGCCTCTCTCTGGAAGCCAGGGGGATGCGTTCCCAGACTCCACACCAACAGACCGGGGTCAGGACGCCTCTCTCTGGAAGCCAGGGGGATGTGTTCCCAGACTCCAAGGACCAGTGGACGTGTTTTTCCAGTCCCCACTGCAGACCCAGGAGACATGGGACTTGTGTCCTGGCCTGACTCAGGCGACAGACTTTGGATGTTAGTTGAAGGTCAAAAAAAAAAAAAAAAATAGGCGAGCAAAATTGGACCAGGTCATAGCAATCAGCACACTCCCCCCAAAATATATAAAATTCTTTTATTTTCTTTTATTTATTTATTTATTTATTTATTTATTTATTTATTTATTGTTATAGAGACAGAGAGAGGGATAGACAGGGACAGACAGACAGGAACAGAGAGATGAGAAGCATCAATCATTAATTTTTCGTTGCGACACCTTAGTTGTTCATTGATTGCTTTCTCATATGGGCCTTGACCGCGGGCCTTCAGCAGACCGAGTAGCCCCTTGCTGGAGCCAGCGACCTTGGGTACAAGCTGGTGAGCTTTTGCTCAAACCAGATG